>NW_024070187.1:53420385-53531232 GCF_014754425.2 Oryx dammah
CTGAATAACCAACAAATCACAGAAGAAATCAAAAAAGAAATCAAAATATGCATAGAAATGAATGAAAATGAAAACACAACAACCCAAAACCTGTGGGACACTATAAAAGCAGTGCTAAGAGGAAAGTTCATAGCAACACAGGCATACCTCAAGAAACAAGAAAAAAGTCAAATAAATAACCTAACTCTACACCTAAAGCAACTAGAAAAGGAAGAAATGGAGAAACCCAGAGTTAGTAAAAGGAAAGAAATCTTAAAAATTAGGGCAGAAATAAATGCAAAAGAAACAAAAGAGACCATAGCAAAAATCAACAAAGCCAAAAGCTCGTTCTTTGAAAGGATAAATAAAATTGACAAGCCATTAGGCAGACTTATCAAGAAACAAAGGGAGAAAAATCAAATCAATAAAATTAGAAATGAAAATGGAGAGATCACAACAGACAACACAGAAATACAAAGGATCATAAGAGACTACTATCAGCAATTATATGCCAATAAAATGGACAACGTGGAAGAAATGGATGAATTCTTAGACAAGTACAACTTTCCAAAACTGAACCTGGAAGAAATAGAAAATCTGAATAGACCCATCACAAGCATGGAAATTGAAACTGTAATCAGAAATCTTCCATCAAACAAAAGCCCAGGTCCAGACGGCTTCACAGCTGAATTCTACCAAAAATTTAGAGAAGAGCTAACATCTATCCTACTCAAATTCTTCCAGAAAATTGCAAAGGAAAGTAAACTTCCAAACTCATTCTATGAGGCCACCATCACCCTAATACCAAAACCTGAAAAATATGCTACAAAAAAAGAAAACTACAGGCCAATATCACTGATGAACATGGATGTAAAAATCCTCAACAAAACTCTAGCAATCACAATCCAACAACACATTAAAAAGATCATACACCATGACCAAGTGGGCTTTATCCCAGGGATGCAAGGATTCTTCAATATCCACAAATCAATCAATGTAATTCACCACAATAACAAATTGAAAAATAAAAGTCATATGATTATCTCAATAGATGCAGAGAAGGCCTTTGACAAAATTCAACATCCATTTATGATAAAAACTCTCCAGAAAGCAGGAATAGAAGGAACATACCTCAACATAATAAAAGCTATATATGACAAACCCACAGCAAACATTATCCTCAATGGTGAAAAACTGAAAGCATTTCCCCTAAAGTCAGGAACAAGATAAGGGTGCCCACTTTCACTGCTACTATTCAACATAGTTCTGGAAGTTTTGGCCACAGCAATCAGAGTAGAAAAAGAAATAAAAGGAATCCAAACTGGAAAAGAAGTAAAACTCTCACTGTTTGCAGATTACATGATCTACTACATAGAAAACCCTAAAGACTCCACCAGAAAATTACTAGAGCTAATCAATGAATATAGTAAAGTTGCAGGATATAAAATCAACACACAGAAATCCCTTGCATTCCTATACACTAATAATGAGAAAGTAGAAAAAGAAATTAAGGAAACAATTCCATTCACCATTGCAACGAAAAGAAAAAAAATACTTAGGAATCTATCTACCTAAAGAAACTAAAGACCTATATATAGAAAACTATAAAACACTGATGAAAGAAATCAAAGAGGACACTAATAGATGGAGAAATATACCATGTTCATGGATCGGAAGAATCAATATAGTGAAAATGAGTATACTACCCAAAGCAATCTACAGATTCAATGCAATCCCTATCAAGCTACCAGTGGTATTTTTCACAGAACTAGAACAAATAATTTCAAGATTTGTATGGAAATACAAAACCTCAAATAGCCAAAGCAATCTTGAGAAAGAAGAATGGAACTGGAGGAATCAACTTGCCTGACTTCAGGCTCTACTACAAAGCCACAGTCATCAGGACAGTATGGTACTGGCACAAAGACAGAAATATAGATCAATGGAACAAAATAGAAAGCCCAGAGATAAATCCACACACCTATGGACACCTTATCTTTGACAAAGGAAGCAATAATATACAATGGAGTAAAGACAATCTCTTTAACAAGTGGTGCTGGGACAACTGGTCAATCACTTGTAAAAGAATGAAACTAGATCACTTTTTAACACCACAGACAAAAATAAACTCAAAATGGATTAAAGATCTAAACGTAAGACCAGAAACTATAAAACTCCTAGAGGAGAACATAGGCAAAACACTCTCCGACATACATCACAGCAGGATCCTCTATGATTCACCTCCCAGAATACTGGAAATAAAAGCAAAAATAAACAAATGGGTCTAATTAAAATTAAAAGCTTCTGCACAACAAAGGAAACTATAAGCAAGGTGAAAAGACAGCCTTCAGAATGGGAGAAAATAATAGCAAATGAAGCAACTGACAAACAACTAATCTCAAAAATATACAAGCAACTCCTGCAGCTCAATTCCAGAAAAATAAATTACCCAATCAAAAAATGGGCCAAAGAATTAAATAGACATTTCTCCAAAGAAGACATACAGGTGGCTAACAAACATGAAAAGATGGTCAACATCACTCATTATTAGAGAAATGCAAATCAAAACCACAATGAGGTACCACTTCACACCAGTCAGAATGGCTGTGATCCAAAAGTCTGCAAGCAATAAATGCTGGAGAGGGTGTGGAGAAAAGGGAACCCTCTTACCCTGTTGGTGGGAACATAATACAGCCACTATGGAGAATAGTGTGGAGATTCCTTAAAAAATTGCAAATAGAACTGCCTTATGACCCAGCAATCCCACTGCTGGGCAAACACACCAAGGAAACCAGAATAGAAAGAGACACATGTACCCCAATGTTCATCATAGCACTGTTTATAATAGCCAGAACTGGAAACAACCTAGATGTCCATCAGCAGATGAATGCATAAGAAAGCTGCAGTACCTATACACAATGGTGTATTACTCAGTCATTAAAAAGAATACATTTGAATCAGTTCTAATGAGATGGATGAAACTGGAGCTGATTATACAGAGTGAAGTAAGTCAGAAAGAAAAACACCAATACAGTATACTAACACATATATACAGAATTTAGAAAGATGGTAATGATGACCCTGTATGTGAGACAGCAAAGGAGACACAGATGTGTAGAGCGGACATTTGGACTCTGAGGGAGTGGCAGAGGGTGGGATGATTTGGGAGAATGGCATTGAAACATGTATACTATCATGTAAGAAATGAATCGCCAGTCTATGTTTGATGCAGAATACAGGATGCTTGGGGCTGGTGCATGGGGATGATCCAGAGGGATGGTGTGGGGTGGGAGGTGGGGGGGGGGTTCATGTTCGGGAACTCATGTACACCCGTGGTGGATTTGTGTCGATGTATGGCAAAACCAATACAGTATTGTAAAGTAAAATAAAGTAAAAATTAAAATTAAAAAAAAAAAAGAATAAAAAAAAGTCTACAAACAATAAATGCTGGAGAGGGTGTGGAGAAAAGCGAACCCTCTTACACTGTTGGTGGGAATGCAAACTAGTACAGCCACTATGGAGAACTGTGTGGAGATTCCTTAAAAAAAAACTTGAAATAGACATGCCATACGACCCAGCAATCCAACTGCTGGGCATACACAGCGAAGATACCAGAATTGAAAAAGACACGTTATTGCAGCACTGTTCACAGTAGCTAGGACTCAGAAGCAACCTAGATATCCATTGGCAGAAGAATGGATAAGAAAACTGTGGTACATATACACAGTGGAGTATTACTCAGCTTTAAAAAGAATACATTTTAATCTGTTCTAATGAGGTAGATGAAACTGGAGCCTATTATACAGAGTGAAGTAAGTCAGAAAGAAAAATACCAGTACAGTATATTAACACATATATATGGAAAATAGAAAGATGGCAATGATGACCCTATATGTGAGACAGCAAAAGAGACACAGATGTAAAGAACAGACTTTTGAACTCTGGGAGAAGGTGAGGGTGGGATGATTTGAGAGAATAGGATTGAAACAAGTATATTACCATACGTTCAATAGATCGCCCATCCAGGTTCGATGCATGAGACAGAGCACTCAGGGCTGGTGCACTGGGAAGATCCTAAGGGATGGGATGGGATGGAGAGGGCAGAGGGAGGGGGGTTCAGGATGGGGAACATGTGTACACCCGTGGTGGATTCATGTCAATGTATGGCAAAAACCACTACGATACTGTAAAGTAACTAGCCTCCAATTAAAATAAATTAATTAATTTAAATTTAAAAAAAAGAAAATGCATCAAGGGCACCAACAAGCACAGATGAAGAACTCAAGAGCCAACCTGAATAACATCCTCTTTACAAACCATGGAAATTTGAATATAAATTGATGTGTTGAAATATGTAAAAATAATCAAATGCGTGATTTCATAATATTAAAAATGTATTTTTGGTCATTGTGCTTGAAGCTAAGAAATCAGTAACTAATTTAGAAAATGGCAAATGAAGGAAAAAAAAAAAAAGATTTACTTGTCTTTTCTAAGCCAATCCAAACTGAGAAACTAAACAAATAAACAGCTAATTAGGAGAAATATATCTGTGTAGAAATAATTCCTGGTAGCTCGGATGGTAAAGAATCTGCTGGCAATGCCTTAAATAGGGTTCAATCCCTAGGTCAGGAAGATTCCCTGGAGAAGGGAATGGCAACCCACTCCAGTAGTCATGCTGGAGAATTCAATGGATAGAGGAGCTTGGTGGTTTATAGTCCATGAGGTCTCAAAGAGTTGGACATGACTGAGTGACTAACACATGTGTCTGTGTGGAAATGCTCCAGCTAATAAACAAAGAAGGAAAAAATAATTAAAATATTAAGCTTTGCAATCTTCAGTAAAATAGTCTCAATTGTTACTAGCATTACAAAAAGGCAAGAAGACATTATGTTGTTCCCAGTATAAGTACACAATATCATTTATGAAGTTGTCTCTATATAGACTGATTCTGATTTAATCAACCATTTAGATCTCATTACCAATTTCCAGGAACCACAGTGAACAAAGACACATACTTATAACACCATGGGGAAAGAACCAGCAAAGTTCAGCAAAAATAACAAAAGTTCTTTAATAATAACAGAAATTCAAATGATGGAGGAAGGTACTATAAATCAAAATAGATGTAAGAAACAGATTTTTAAAACTACAACTACCTTTTATTATACTGATTCATGATATCAAGCTCCCTGGGAGATGATGAAGGACAGGGAAGCCTGGCTGCTGCAGTTCATGGGGTTGCAGAGTCAGACACAACAGAGCAACTGAACAACAACATTCTTATTCAAAGATATATAGAAAAGTGAATGCCAGCTAGATATTTGATATTAAAAAGTGATTATTAATAACTAAAGTTTTTATAGCATTACATTATATGTGCAAAAAAAGCTTTTATCTTTTAAATACTTATACAAAAATATTTACTAAAAATAGCCCCCCCCCAAAAAAAGAAAAAAAAAAACAACACTTTAATCCAGCAGTGTTACTTCAATAGATTTACTTAGTAAAAGACAGATATCAACACATCAAATTTGAAATTCTTACAGAATGCACAAATATGTCGATTATAGTATTATCCGCAGGGGTTAAAAAAGGACAGAAAGAGAAATCACATCAATATTGTAATGGACATGTTATGGATTTCCAAAAAATACTGTTGAATGAGAGTCACAGAAAAGAGGGCATGGTAAGATTCTGTTCTCTTTAGAAGAAATACTAACAAATAAAACTTATAATTCTATATGTGTGCCTGATGGATGGGAGTACTTATGCACATTCATATATACATATTACAGTTCTACCATATGGCTAGCAGGAAAAGATGAAAGAGTTTGTCCTAAGGTGATGCCCAAAAATATTTTAGGTAGTGGAGCTGATTTAAGCTAATCAGGGAAAGACAGGGTGAAGGGCATCAACACAAAAAGGAAAAGATAGACAAAATTTACAAGAATATATACAATCACACTTAAACATATAAGTAAACTTTAAAATATGTCCATACAGGAATTAAAGGTCAAACAATATAAATTAAGTTAAAAAGAAGAATCTTGTATTTCTTCTACTTTTGGAATCACACAAAATAACAGTCTCTTTTTGGTAAAAGAAAATTTTATTTTTTAAATGTATTGTTACTATGAATATTATGAAGCTATAAGGTATGTAAATTATATATACTTCCCTTATTTGAAAATTCTAGTTCATATTTTTATGTCCTTTTAATAGTCTTCAACTAAATTTGAAACGATTGAAGGTTATTTTAAATAGTTTTAATTGAAACACTTATCATGCAAACATTCTGTCTGCCAAGAATGTGTTGGTACTAGGTAAAGGTGTAGCTTCCCCACAGGGATTTTATTATCAGACATCAAGGAAAGCCTGCAACATAGCCGTCATTGTCAGCAAGAGCCTCCCCTAAGCAACAGAATAACAAGTTTGAGTAGAGAATAGAGAGAAACTTAACTTAATTTTAAAATATAATATTTTTGCACAGTACCAGTTTTCCACTATCCCTTTATTGTAGACTGCCATATATAAATATTAATATACTAAGCAACCACAGCTGTCAAATCACTGTTATTAAAGTAAAAATCTAAAAACAGCATCATCAAATTAATAACAAAGCCTTTTTTTTTTTTAAGACTTCACTACTTATTCCAGTTTATGGGTACTTAAATAGATTTCATTACACCTATATTCACTCCTAGAATATTTTCCCTGCATTATAAACTAATAAACAAAAGATGAAGATACAGTTTATTTTAAGCAAGTGCTTAAAAGGAAAATAAAAGTTCTTCATAAAATCTGCCTATAATATAGAACACAACAGTTATCATTGTTGTGTTATGCTAATTATGAGTGTGATAATGCTAAAAGAGTGTGAGTAAATGTTTATTACTGATGATAAAAAATTAAAAAAAAAATTCTGGAGCATTGAAATGAATTGAATTACATTTTAAAGAAAAATAGTTTATATTAAAAGATATACATTAATGTAACAACATAAAAAAATCCCTTTTTATTTTAATAGCAATATACATTTTTAGTGTTATGAAATGTATTAGTCATGTGAATGTCAACCAAAGAAAACAAAAAAGAAATGTATTGCACAGTCAGCTTATAGTACCAACTATAAGACTGGACAGTAGTTATCCTAACTGATTTTTTCAATGTAAAGAGCTAGTATTGTGTGTGTGTATGTGTGTATAGAGGCTGAGGAGTTAATGAGGTAGAAAGAGAAGCAAAACATGCCAGCATTGGTACTGAAAAATTGTGTCAGTAGTACATAGTACATATAAGCTACATACTAGAAGATACGGTAAAATATAGTTTATGTGTGACATCCTTATTTACATACTGGGGCCAAATTATGGTGGAGGTAATGAAGATACTACCCTGAGACCAAGACGAGCTACCCACATCCGAGGTCAGGGGTGGCAAGCAAGAGGAGTTACCCTATGTTCAAGGAGCAGCAGCTGCGCAGGGGAAGGAGGGCTGAGAGGAGCTATTCCACATTCAAGTTCAGGAAGGGTGACCTCATCCAAGGTAAGGAGAAGCAGCTGATCTTTGCTGGAGCAGCTGTGAAGAGATACCCCATGTCCAAGGTAAGAGAAATCCAAGTAAAACAGTAGGTTGTTGCGAGAGGGCAGCAGAGGGCAGACACACTGAAACCATAATCACAGAAAAGCCAATCTGATCACACGGATGACAGCCTTGTCTAACTCAATGAAACTAAGCCATGCCATGTGGGGCCATCCAAGAAGGCTGGGTCATGGTGGAGAGGTCTGACAGAATGTGGTCCACTGGAGAAGAGAATGGAAAATCATTTCAGTATTCTTGCTTTGAAAACCCAGTGAACAGTATGAAAAGGAAAAATGATAGCATACTGAAAGAAAACTACCCAGGTGGGTAGGTGCACAATAAACTACAGAAGATCAGTGGAGAAATAACTCCAGAAAGAAAGAAGGGAGGGAACAAAGCAAAAACAATGTCTAGTTGTGGATTTGACTGGTGATAGAAGCAAGGTTTGAGGCTATAAAGAGCAATATTGCATAGGAGCCTGGAATGTTAGATCCATGAATCAAGGCAAATTAGAAGTGGTCAAACAGGAGATGGCAAGAATGAACGTCGATATCCTAGGAATCAGTGAACTAAAATGGACTGGAATGGGTGAATTTAACTCAGATGACTATTATATCTACTACTTTGGGCAGGAATCCCTTAGCAGAAATGGAGCAGCCATCATGGTTAACAAAAGAGTCTGAAATGCAGTACTTGGATGCAATCTCAAAAACGCAGAATGATCTCTGTTCATTTCCAAGGCAAACCATTCAATATCAAAGTGATCCAAGTCTATGCCCCAAGCAGTAATGCTGAAGAAGCTGAATTTGAATGGTTCTATGAAGACCTAAAAGACCTTTCAGAAATAACACTCAAAAAATATGTCCTTTTCATTATAGGGGACTGGAAAGCAAAAGTAGGAAGTCAATAAACACCTAGAGTAACAGGCAAATTTGGTCTTGGAATATGGAATGAAGCAGGGCAAAGGCTAATAGAATTTTGCCAAGAGAATGCACTGGTCATAGCAAACATCCTCTTCTAACAACACAAGAGAATACTCTACACATGGACATCACCAGATGGTCAACACTGAAATCAGAATGGTTATATTCTTTGCAGCCAAACATGGAGAAGCTCTATACAGTCAGCAAAAACAAGACCAGGGGCTGACTGTGGCTCAGATCATGAACTCCTTATTGCCAAATTCAGACTTAAATTGAAGAAAGTAGGGAAAATAACTAGACCATTCAGGTATGACCTAAGTCAAATCCGTTATGATTATACAGTGGAAGTGAGAAATAGATTTAAGGAAATAGATCTGATAGACAGAGTGCCTGATGAACTATGGACAGAGGTTCATGACACTGTAGAGGAAACAGGGAACAAGACCTTCCCCATGGGAAAGAAATGCAAAAAAGCAAAATGGCTGTCTGAGGAGGCATTACTAATAGCTGTGGAAAGAAGAGAAGTGAAAAGCAAAGGAGAAAAGCATCTGAATGCAGAGTTCCAAAGAATAGCAAGTAGAGATAAGAAAGCCTTCCTCGGTGATCAATGCAAAGAAATAGGGGAAAAGAACAGAATGGGAAAGACTAGAGATCTCTTCAAGAAAATGAGAGATACCAAGGGAACATTTTATGCAAAGATGGGCTCGATGAAGGACAGAAATCATATGGACCTAACAGAAGCAGAAGATATTAAGAAGAAGTGGCAAGAATACACAGAAAACTGTACAAAAAAAGATCTTCACAAGCAAGATAATCATGATGGTGTGATCACTCACCTAGAGCCAGACATCCTGGAATATGAAGTCAAGTGGGCCTTAGAAAGCACCACTATGAACAAAGCTAGTGGAAGTGATGGAATTCCAGTGGAGCTATTTAAAATCCTGAAAGATAATGCTGTGAAAGTGCTGCACTCAATATGCCAGCAAATTTGGAAGTCAGCAGTGGCCACAGGACTGGAAAAGGTCAATTTTCATTCCAATCCCAAAGAAAGGCAATGCCAAAAAATGCTGAAACTACCCCTCGATTGCACGCATCTCAGACGCTAGTAAAGTAATGCTTAAAATTCTCCAAGCCAGGCTTCAGCCATGCGTGAACCATGAACTTCCAGATTCAAGCTGGTTTTAGAAAAGGCAGAGGAACCAGAGATCAAATTGCCAACATCTGCTGGATCATGGAAAAAGCAAAAGAGTTCCAGAAAAACATCCATTTCTGCTTTATTGACTTTGCCAAAGCCTTTGACTGTGTGGATCACAAAAACTGCGGAAAATTCTGAGAGAGATGGAAAAACCGGACCACCTGATCTGCCTCTTGAGCAACCTATATGCAGGTCAGGAAACAACAGTTAGAACTGGACATGGAACAACAGACTGATTCCTAATAGGAAAAAGAGTATGTCTAGGTTGTACTGTCACCCCGCTTATTTAACTTATATGCAGAGTACATCATGAGATACGCTGGGCTGGATGAAGCACAAGCTGGAATCAAGATTGCTGGGAGAAATATTAATAACCTCAGACATGCAGATGCCACAACCCTTATGGCAGAAAGTGAAGAGGAACTAAAAAGCCTCTGATGGAAGTGAAAGAGGAGAGTTAAATAGTTGACTTAAAGCTCAACATTCAGAAAACTAAGATCATGGCAACTGGTCCCATCAATTCATGGGAAATAGGTGGGGAAACAGTGGAAACAGCGTCAGACTTTATTTTGGGGGGCTCCAAAATCACTGTAGATGGTGATTTCAGACATTAAAAGACTCTTACTCCTTGGAAGGAATGTTATGACCAACCTAGATAGCATATTAAAAAGAGATATTACTTTGCGAACAAAGGTCCATCTACTCAAGGCTATGGTTTTTCTAGTGGTCATGTACGGATGTGAGAGTTGGACTGTGAAGAAAGCTGAGCACCAAAGAATTGATGCTTTTGAACTGTGGTGCTGGAAGACTCTTGCAGTCCCTTGGACTGCAAGGAGATGCAACCAGTCCATCCAAAAGGAGACTAGTCCTGGGAGTTCATTGGAAGGACTATTGCTGAGGCTGAAACTCCAATACTTTGGCCACCTCATGCGAAGAGTTGACTCAAAGGAAAAGACCCTTTTGCTGGGAGGGATTGGGGGCAGGAGGAAAAGGGGACAACAGAGGATGAGATGGCTGGATGGCGTCACTGACTTGATGCACGTGAGTTTGGGTGCACTCCAGGAGTTGGTGATGGAAAAGGAGGCCTGGTGTGCTGCGATTCATGCGGTTGTAAAGAGTCGGGCATGACTGAGCTACTGAACTGACTGTATGATCCCAGGATTTACAGGACATTCAAGAAGACACAAAAGAAATATGGCACATCTTTGGGGAATATAAAAATGTTGAGGCACTGCTGGTATTTGCTGAGCAAAACCCAAATTCCAATTCCTTTCCCATTTTCTGGTATATGATAGATCTGAGATGTAGCCATGTGAAATATTTCTGCCCAGGGAAATGAGAGTTTTGGTGGTTTCTAGGCAAAAGTAACTGGGGTTATGGTCAGTACCTTACCTCCTTTTTTGCCTTTGGTAAAGATATACTGGAGTTTAAAAAGCTGTTTTGTAACCATAGGTCAAGAAAACTCCACAACAAGGGTGAGAAATCAGAAATTTAGATATTTTTCTTTTGTAAAATTATTAAGATCCTCTACTATTACTAAATTCTCTGTCTCAAAATTTATTGCTGTGAAATATTTAAAAAGTTAGTATCTTTTATTCAGTTAATTCACTATAAATATTATTTACTCATAGCTGAAACTTACTTCCAATTAGGTCACAGAGGAAGTTAATTGATTTAACTTTTAATTTAGCTGCTTAATATTACATAAAATATTGATGCTATGGAGTGAGAAGAAATATTTAGTTTATTTTTTTAGTTAAATCAGGGAATTTAAAAGAAATCCCAAACTTGTTAAAGGCTACTCTATAGCAGACCTTAGATTTTTGGGAATTTTCACTTTCTTTACACATATAAGGTTTAGATATAACAATAAAATTATTTGCAAACAGACAGTATCTCTTCCCAACATGGGTATACTTCCCACATTCTGAGATAAATTATTGTCTATCATTATTAACATTATCATCTTATTACTGAATTAGTGTAATTTGATAATGATGCATACTTGGTGCTAATCATAATAATAAAGTTTTGGGGGTGAGGTCAAATTTAAGTGGAAATCACAGAGGGAAAGAGAGAGAGAAAGGGCTATAATCAAATGCATAAAAAAAAAAAAAAGAAACATCAGAGAGAAATGAAGTCAGTAATGAATCTGCATAGCCGGAAGTCAGGAAGGAAGAATAGGAGCTTGCTGGCCTATACATTATGGGGCAAGAAACATCAAGGAGATATCAAAGGCTTTTTTCCTTTTGAAGCTGTATCTTAGGGCTGGAGTTGAGCCTTGTGTAGGTTTCAGACAGCACTGTTACTAAGGGGCTGAGGAACAGCATGTGGCCCAGGATCCGAGGTCACCTCAGAACCTGCAGAGCTGGAAGAGTACATGAGCTAATGATTACTGACAGGTATGCTATTTTTAATTTACGTCAAAGCCTGATATTGTCACTTTGCCAATCACTAAAATTAAATGTGTGTTGTCTAGATTCTTCATTCTAGCCATGAGAGAGTAACTGATACTGAATGGAATCGCCTGCCTAAATAAACTGGGCGGAATATGGGAGACAATTATTTTCAGGCATTAGACATCATATCTCACAATACTACAACCCTTCAGAGAAAGGAAACACACATTTTTACTTTTACACCAGCTTTCTTCTGGAATAACTTTTTGGCCTTTGTGAAAGGGGGTGGAGAACAAGCAGGGCACAGAGTTCTTTGATGTGCCCAGGAGGCAGATAGCAGATTTTAAGGCTCCTAAGTTACCTGGCTGCATGGGTGTAGGAGGGCCTAGAGGAGCTACTCTATGTTCAAGGTCAGGAAGAGTGGCAGTGAGGAGATACCCCTCGTCCAAAGTAAGGAGCAGTGGCTGTGCTTTGCTAGAGCAGCTGTGAAGAGATAACCCACATCCAAGGTAAGAGAAACCCAAGTAAGACGGTAGGTGTTGCGAGAGGGCATCAGAGGGCAGACACAATGAAACCATAATCACAGAAAACTAGTCAATCTAATCACACTAGGACCACAGTCTTTTCTAACTCAATGAAACTAATCCATTCCATGTGGGGCCATCCAAGATGGCCGGATCATGGTGGAGAGGTCTGACAGAATGTGGTCCACTGGAGAAGGGAATGGCAAACCACTTCAGTATTCTTGCCTTGAGAACCCCATGAACAGTACAAAAAGGAAAAATTATAGGATACTGAAAGAGGAACTCTCCAGGTCAGTAAGTGCCCAATATGCTACTGGAGATCAGTGGAGAAATAACTCCAGAAAGAATGAAAGGATAGAGCCAAAGCAAAAACAGTACCCAGCTGTGGATGTGACTGGTGATAGAAGCAAGGTCTGATGCTGTAAAGAGCAATATTGCATAGGAATCTGGAATGTCAGGTCCATGAATCAAGGAAAATTGGAAGTGGTCAAACAGGAGATGGCAAGAGTGAACGTCGACATTCTAGGAATCAGCAAACTAAAATGGACTGGAATGGGTGAATTTAACTCAGATGACCATTATATCTACTACTGTGGGCAGGAATTCCTTAGCACAAATGGAGCAGCCATCATGGTCAACAAAAGTGTCCAAAATGCTGTACTTGGATGCAATCTCAAAAATGACAGAATGATCTCTGTTCATTTCCAAGGCAAACCAGTCAATATCACAGTGATCCAAGTCTATGCCCCAACCAGTAATGCTCAAGAAGCTGAAGTTGAATGGTTCTACGAAGACCTACAAGACCTTTTAGAACTAACATCCCCCAAAAGATGTCCTTTTCATTACAGGGGACTAGAATGCAAAAGTAGGAAGTCAAGAAACACCTAGAGTAACAGGAAAATTTGGCCTTGGAATACAGAATGAAGCAGGGCAAAGACATAGAGTTTTGCCAAGAGAATGCATTGGTCATAGCAAACACCCTCTTCCAACAAACAAGAGAAGACTCTACACATGGACATCACCAGATGGTCAACACTGAAATAAGAATGGTTATATTCTTTGCAGCCAAACATGGAGAAGCTCTATACAGTCAGCAAAAACAAGACCAGGAGCTGACTGCGGCTCAGATCATGAGCTCCTTATTACCAAATTCAGACTTAATTTGAAGAAAGTAAGGAATCACTAGACCATTCAGGTATGACCTAAATCAAATCCCTTATGATTATACAGTGGAAGTGAGAAATAGATTTAAGGGCCTAGATCTGATAGATAGAGTGCCTGATGATCTATGGATGGAGGTTTGTGACATTGTAGAGGAAACAGGGATCAAGACCATCCCCAAGAAAAAGAAATGCAAAAAAGCAAAATGGCTGTCTGGAGAGGCCTTAGAAATAGCTGTGAAAAGAAGAGAACCAAAAAGGAAAGGAGAAAAGGAAAGATATAAGCATCTGAATGAATAGTTCCAAAGAATAGCAAGGAGAGATAAGAAAAGCTTCCTCAGTGATCAATGAAAAGAAATAGAGAAAAACAACAGAATGGGAAAGACTAGAGATCTCTTCAAGAAAATGAGAGATACCTAGGGAACATTTCATGCAAAGATGGGCTCGATAAAGGACAGAAATGGTATGGACCTAACAGAAGCAGAAGATATTAAGAAGAGGTGGCAAGAATACATGGAAGAACTGTACAAAATACATCTTCATGACCAAGATAATCATGATGGTATGATCAGTCACCTAGAGCCAGACATCCTAGAATGTGAAGTCAAGTGGGCCTTAGAAAGCATCACTACGAACAAAGCTAGTGGAGGTGATGGAATTCCAGTTGAGGATTCGATATTTCAAATCCTGAAAATGATTCTGTGAAAGTGCTGTACTCAATATGCCAGCAAATTTGGAAAACTCAGCAGTGGCCAAGGACTTGAAAAAGTCAGTTTTCATTCCAATCCCAAAGAAAGGCAACGCCAAAGAATATTCAAACTACCGCACAATCGCACTCATCTTATATGCTAGTAAAGTAATGCTCAAAATTTTCCAAGCCAGGCTTCAGCAATACATGAACCGTGAACTTCCAGATGTTCAAGCTGGTTTTAGAAAAGGCAGGGGAACAAGAGATCAAATTGTCAACATCTGCTGGATCATCGAAAAAGCAAGAGAGTTCCAGAAAAAACATCCATTTCTGCTTTATTGACTATGCCAAAACCTTTGACTGTGTGGATCACAATAAACTGTGGAAAATTCTTCAACAGATGGGCATACCAGACCACCTGACCTACCTCTTGAGAAACCTATATGCAGGTCAGGAGGCCACAGTTAGAACTGGACATAGAACAACCAACTGCTTCCAAATAGGAAAAGGAGTATGTTAAGGCTGTATGATATCACCCTGTTTATTTAACTTCTATGTAGCATACATCATGAGAAATTCTGGGCTGGAAGAAGCACAAGCTGGAATAAAGATTGTCAGAAGAAATATCAATAACCTCAGATATGCAGATGACACCACCCTTATGGCAGAAAGTGAAGAGGAAGTAAAAAGCCTCTTGATGAAAGTGAAAGAGGAGAGTGAAAAAGTTGGCCTAAAGCTCAACATTCAGAAAACGAAGATCATGGCATCTGGTCCCATCACTTCATGGGAAATAGATGGCGAAACAGTGGAAACAGTGCCAGACTTTATTTTTGGGGCTCCAAAATCACTGCAGATGGTGATTGCAGCCATGAAATTAAAATACGCTTACTCCTTGGAAGAAAAGTTATGACCAATCTAGATAGCATATTGAAAAGCAGAGACATTACTTTGCCAACAAACGTCCATTTAGTCAAGGCTATGGTTTTTCCAGTGGTCATGCATGGATGTGAGAGTTGGACTGTGAAGAAACCTGAGCACTGAAGAATTGATGCTTTTGAATTGCGGTGTTGGAGAAGATTCTTGAGAGTCCCTTGGATTGAAAGGAGATCCAACCAGTCAATCCTAAAGGAGATTAGTCCTGAGTGTTCTTTGGAAGGACTGATGGTAAAGCTGAAACTCCAATACTTTGGCCATCCTATGCGAACAGTTGACTCATTGGAAAAGACTCTGATGCTGGGAGGGATTGGGGGCAGGAGGAAAAGGGGACGACAGAGGATGAGATGGCTGGATTGCATCATTAACTCGATGGACATGAGTTTGAGTGAACCCAGGAGTTGGTGATGGACAGGGAGGCCTGGCGTGCTGTGATTCATGGGTCACAGAGAGTCAGACACGACTGAGCGACTGAACTGAACTGAACTGAACTGAAGTTACCTGGAATTTATGGGACTAGTTATCAGAAGCTATCATGGAGCCACGTGGAGGGCAGCCCTAGAGTCTACATGGCGATTCCTGAAGGAGTTTGGCAGAGGATGCAAGTACATACATGTAGGCAAGATTCAATGGGACATGTATGTCAGGGAGACATTGCACCAGTTCTATTGGACTACAAATGCCTCATTTTGCATTTCCAGTATTCAGTTAAGCAAGACTCCATAAAAGGCATTTTTAGGAGTTAAGGACCATGTCCTAAAGGCAACATTCTTGGCTAAGAATAAATGACCTACTGTATACCACAGGGAAATGTTTTTTTTTTTTTTTTTTTTCTGAAATTAAGTTGCACTGTTACATCTTACAATTATTCTCAGCCTTATAAGGTAACAAGGTATAGGATCAAAATTTACCTTATAAATAATAGTGGCTTTGTATCATCATCATTAGGTTGATGTCACAGAGAACAATGTTGTATAGGAAAACAAGAGCATTTATTATTCTGAGCCAAAAATAATTCAGAAGAATCGCACCCTAAATGTGAAGAAATTTTAGAAATACAACTCTAAATCAGGATTAGGCAGATTATGCTAGATAAACAGCCTCTAAGTTGATATAGCCTATCACATCAAATCCTTATTTTTCCATCATACATATTTATAAAGATTATTCTGCAAAGCAGCAATTTAATGTGTTTTTATCTTCTAATTCAACCATCTTACTGAGGGTACCTCCATAGTCACTAAAGAAGTAGAGAAGAGAGAGAATGAAAAATCTCACATATATGGATTTTCACTGTACGAATATTAGCTTTGGCTAGAAATAATCACACAGGCCCACTTACATGCAAACACCCTAGAATGTGATGTCTTTATTTAGGGAAACAAAAGTAAAACCTAATAATAGTGAATACAAATAATGCCTATCAGAATTCACTCTCTGATTGTCAAATACATGTTTGATGGCAAACAGACATAGAACCCTCTCGAAAGAACACAAACCTCAAATGCCATTCAGATTCAAGAATGAGCTCAAAGGCTAAGCTGTAGGTTTAGAGCTAAGGTTAAGAGCTAAGCTAAGGTTTAGAGATAACAACACCTATGCTGGACGAGCCATGATTCCCTAATGGGGTCACTCTTCTTTCTGGTAAGCTTTCTTGCCAGAACTTATGTGTGTTGTGCTTAGTCACTCAGTTGTGTCCAACTCTTTGTGACTCCATGGACTTTAGCCCGCCAGGCTCCTCTGTCCATGGGGATTCTCCAGGCAAGAATACTGGAGTGGGTTGCCATGCCCTCCTCCATGGGATCTTCCCAACCCAGGGATTGAGTCCAGGTCTCCTGCATTGCAAGTGGATTCTTTACCATCTGAGCTACCAGGGAAGCCCTCCAAAACCTGAATAAGTAAATAAATAAGTAAAAACACAAATAAATAAATAGCATGTGCAATGTAGACCACTGGTGTACTCAATTCCATTGTAGCCACACCATGTTTTGCTGTGCTATACTGTTGAAGAAAAAGGAATGCAAGAAGGCAAAGTGGTTGTCTAAGGAGGTCTTACAAATAGCTGAGAAAAGAAGAGAAGTGAAAGGCAAAGGAGAAAGGGAATGATATACCCAACTGAATGCAGAGTTCCAGAGAATAGCAAGGAGAGATAAGAAAGCCTTCTTAAGTGAACAGTGCAAAGAAATAGAGGAAAACAATAGAATTAAAAGACTAGAGATCTCTTCAAGAAAATTAGAGATAGCAAGGGACCATTCCATTCAAAGATGGGCACAATGAAGGACAGAAATAGGAAGAATCTAACAGAAGCAGAAGAGAATAAGAAGAGGTGACAAGAATACAGAAGAACTACACAAAAATGATCTTAATGACCCAGATTACCATGATGGTGTCATCACTCATCTAGAGCCAGACATACTGGGGAGTGTGAATCACGTCAAGTTGAGCTTAGAAAGCATTCCTGCAAACAAAGCTAGTGGAAGTGATGGAATTATAGCTAAGCTATTTCACTTCCTAAAGGATGATACTGTTAAAGTGCTGGACTCAATATGCCAGCAAATTTGGAAAACTCAGCAGTGGCCACAGGACCGGAAAGATCAATTTTCTTTCTAATCCTAAAGAAGGGCAATGACAGAGAATGTGCAAGCTACCATACAATTGTGCTCATTTCACATGCTACCAGGGTAATGCTCAAAATCTTTTAAGTGAGACTTCAAGAGTACATGACCCGAGAACTTCCAGAAGAACAAGTTGGATTTAGAGAAGGCAGAGGAACCAGAGATCAAATTGCCAACATCCATTGGATGACCAAAAAACCAAAGGAATTCCCAAAAAAATCTACTTCTGCTTCAATGACTATTTGAAAGTCAAAAGTAGTTGACTCTGTGGATGACAACAAGCTAAAAAATTAATAAAGAGATGGGAATACCAGACCACCTTACCTGTTTCCCGAGAAACCTGTATGCAGGTTTCAAGAAGCAACAGTTAGAACTAGACACAGAACAGACTGGTTCAAATTTGGGAAAAAAGTATGTAAAGTTTATTTATTGTCACCCTGCTTATTTAATTTACATGCAAAGGAATACAACATGCAAAATACTGGGTTGGATGATTTACCAGCTACAATCAAGAGTGGCAGGAGAAACATCAACAATTTCAGATATGAAGATGACACTGTAGTGGCAGAAAACAAAGAGAACTAAAGAGCCTCTTGATGAAGGTAAAAGAGGAGACTGAAAATGCTGGTTTAAAATTAAGCATTCAAAAACTAAGATCATGGCAGCCAGGTCCATCACTTCATGGAAAATAGATGGGGAAAAAGTGGAAACAGTGACAGATTTTTTCCTTGGGCTCAAAGGTCACTGTGGATGGTGACTTTAGGCACAAAATTCAAAGATATTTGATCTTTGGAAGGAAAGTTATGACAAACCCAGATAGCATATTAAAAAGGAAAGACATCATTTTGCCAACAAAGGTCCATATAGTTAAAGCTATGGTTTCTCTAGTAGTCATGTACAGATGTGAAGTTGAACCATAAAGAAGGCTGAATGGTAAAGAATTGATGCTTTCAAACTGTGATGCTAGAGAAGACTCTTGAGAGTCCCTTGGACAGCAAGGAGATCAAATCAGTCAGTCCTAAAGGAAGTCAACCCTGAATATTCATTGGAAGGACTGATGCTGAAGCTGAAACTCTAAGACTCTGGCCACCTGATACAAAGAACCAACTCATCAGAAGAGACCCTGATAATGGGACAGATTGAGGGCAAGAGTAGAAGCGGGTAACAGAGGATGAGATGGTTGGATGGCATCGCTGACTCAGTGGACATGAGTTTGAGCAAACTCCTAGAGATAGTAAAGGACAAGCAAGTGTGATTTGCTGCAGTTTATGGGGTTGCAAAGAATCAAACATGATTTAAAAATTGAAAAACAGAAACAACAACAAATGTTGTCAGAGAGAGACAAAGTAAATAATCTCTATTTCTTCAATATTTGGAGTATGGAGTATTTGGTATGGAGTTCTTATCAATAATGTGTCCTTATCAATTTTTCTTAACAAAAAAATCCACAAAATGTTTTGTTCCATTGACTAACTGTAATACGAAAGCTTCTACCAGATACATGTTTAATACTTACAAGGAAAATTAATCTGTAATCAAACTAAGCATGTACCATGAAGCTTGGAAGAAAAATAATTATAATTTTAATAAGAGTTAATGAAGTTCTCTGTATTTCATATTGCTTATTAATTGCTGAAAACCATAATATTCTAACTTGGTCAAAGATTCATCTAGTTGTATTAGACTAGTGTTTGTGGCCTATATTAAAGCTGCACAAATACTACAGAGTAAAAGAAAGAAAATATCTTTATTCTGTATTAAAAAGCGATGATATCAGAATGCAGACAACTCCCAAATATTGAAATCAGTTATATTTTTCTGCCTTAAATTTACTGTATTCTTTTGATATTTTATGTTAACTTCTTCTTTTTAATTCCATTAAAAAGCTGGGAGCAAAGTAGACAATGATAAAAGCTCAATGTTTAGAAAAATAATAGCATTTGAGGGTCAATAGATGCTAAAGTAAATAAGCTAGACAGATAGACAAATACTTTGAGATCTCTCTGATGTGTGGAATAAATAAAAAAAAAAAAGTAGAAAGAAAAACAAACAAGATAAAAACCCTGGGACCTAACCCCACCTAGCAATGGGCCAACCCCAGCACTGGCACACCTCTCCATTCCCACAGCCAATCACACTTTGCCCTGGCCCCAGCACCAGCAGGCTGACAGCTGCCCCAGCGAGGACTGGGGCTAGCTCTGCCAACAAGTTCACCCACTCTAATTGGCCCCAACAAAGCAGAAGGGCCCATGCAGCCCAGGAAGCAGGCATCTGTCAAATGGTTAGCTTGTGACCAGAGGGGACAGTCCTACTGGGTCCCAGAGGACACCTGCTACATAAAGCCATTTATCCAGACTTGGGAAACATAAAGGACCAATGTAGTAGATAAAAATAAAAAAAGAAAAGTTGACAAAAGCACAGATACAGAAGAATATGTTTCTAATGAAGGAATAAAAAATAACAGAAAAAGAACTAAATGAAGTGGAGATAAACAATTTAGCTGACAAATAGTTCAAGATAATAATCATAAAGTTGCTCAATGAAATCAGAAGAAAAATGGATGAACACAGTGAGAAGAGAGTTATATGTTATGTAACTGAAGAACCAAACAGACTTGAAGAATATGAAAAGTGAAACAACAACAAAACAACAAAACCTACAAGGAAACCAAAATAGATTAGATAATACAGAGGAACAGATGAGCAAATTGAAAAACAGAGTTGTGGGAATCACCCAAGCTGAACAGAAAAAAAATAATTTTAAAAAATGATGATAGGTTAAGAAGTCTCTAGGACCACATCAAGCATTATAGGGGTCCCAGAAGGAGAAAAGAGAAAAGGGCGGATAGTTTATTTAAAGGAATAACCATTGAAAAACTCCCCTAAGCTGCTAAAGAAAGCAGATATCTAGGTCTAAGAAGCATACAGTGTCCCAAGCAAGATGAACCCAAAGATATTCACACCCAGACATAATATAATTAAAATGGCAAAAATTAATGATAGATAATCATTAAATTAGCAAGATAAAACTAGTTTCATACAATGGAGCTCATAAGATTCAGTTGACTTTTCAGCAGAAAGTCTAGTCCAGGATAGTGTGGCATGAGATATTCAAAGCAATGAAAGGAAAAAACTATAGGCAAGACTGCTTTAACCAGCAAGGATATGGTTCAAATTGGAAAGAGAAATAAAAATTTTACAGATAAGCAAAAGCTAAACAAATTCAGCAGCACTAAACTAGCTTTATAAGAAACATTAAAGGGATACTTTAAGTAAAAGAGACAATAGCTAGAAATATTAAATTGTGAAAGGAAAAAAATCTCATTGGCAAACATGCAGTGAAGGAAGATTCAGTCCAGTTCAGTTCAGTCGCTCAGTCGTGTCCGACTCTTTGCGACACCATGAATCGCAGCACACCAGGCCTCCCTGTCCATCACCAACTCCCGGAGTTCACTCAGACTCACGTCCATCGAGTCAGTGATGCCATCCAGCCATCTCATCCTCTGTCGTCCCCTTCTCCTCCTGCCCCCAATCCCTCCCAGCATCAGAGTCTTTTCCAATGAGTCAACTCTTCGCATGAGGTAGCAAAAGTACTGGAGTTTCAGCTTTAGCATCATTCCTTCCAAAGAAATCCCAGGGCTGATCTTCAGAATGAACTGGTTGGATCTCCTTGCAGTCCAAGGGACTCTCAAGAGTCTTCTCCAACACCACAGTTCAAAAGCATCAATTCTTCAGTGCTCAGCCTTCTTCACAGTCCAACTCTCACATCCATACATGACCACAGGAAAAACCATAGCCTTGACTAGATGGACCTTAGTCGGCAAAGTAATGTCTCTGCTTTTGAACATACTATCTAGGTTGGTCATAAATTTTCTTCCAAGGAGTAATCGTCTTTTAATTTCATGGCTGCAATCACCATCTGCAGTGATTTTGGAGCCCCCCCAAAATAAAGTCTGACACTGTTTCCACTGTTTCCCCATCTATTTCCCATGAAGTGATGGGATTGGATGCCATGATCTTCATTTTCTGAATATTGAGCTTTAAGACAACTTTTTCACTCTCCACTTTCACTCTCATCAAGAGGCTTTTTAGTTCCTCTTCACTTTCTGCCATAAGGGTGGTGTCATCTGCATATCTGAGGTTATTAATATTTCTCCTGGCAATCTTGATTCCAGCTTGTGTTTCTTCCAACCCAACGTTTCTCATGATGTACTCTGCATACAAGTTAAATAAGCAGGGTGACAATATACAGCCTTGACGTACTCCATTTTCCTATTTGTAACCAGTCTGTTGTTCCATGTCCAGTTCTAACTTCTGCTTCCTGACCTGCATACAGATTTCTCAGGAAGTAGGTCAGGTGGTCTGGTATTCCCATCTCTCAGAATTTTCCACAGTTAATTGTGATCCACACAGTCAAAGGCTTTGGTATAGTCAATAAAACAGAAGAAGATGTTTTTCTGGAACTCTCTTGCTTTTTCCATGATCCAGCAGATGCTGGCAATTTGATCTCTGGTTCCTCTGCCTTTTCTAAAACCAAACCAGCTTGAACATCAGGGAGTTCACGGTTGACGTATTGCTGAAGCCTGACTTGGAAAATTTTGAGCATTACTTTACTAGCGTGTAAGATGAGTGCAATTGTGCAGTAGTTTGAGCATTCTTTGGCATTGCCTTTCTTTGGGATTGCAATGAAAACTGACCTTTTCCAGTCCTGTGGCCACTGCTGACTTTTCCAAATTTTGAGTGCAGCACTCTCACAGCATCATCTTTCAGGATTTGAAACAGCTCTACTGGAATTCCATCACCTCCACTAGCTTTGTTCATAGTGATGCTTTTCAAGGCCCACTTGACTTCACATTCCAGGATGTCTGGCTCTAGATGAGTGATCACACCATCATGATTATCTGGGTCATGAAGGTCTTTTTTGTACAGTTCTGTGTATTCTTGCCATCTCTTCTTAATATCTTCTGCTTCTGTTAGGTCCATACCATTTCTGTCCTTCATCGAGCCCATCTTTGCATGAAATGTTCCCTTGGTATCTCTAATTTTCTTGAAAAGATCTCTAGTCTTTCCCATTCTGTTGTTTTCCTCTATTTCTTTGCATTGATCGCTGAAGAAGGCTTTCTTATCTCTTCTTGCTAGTCTCTGGAAGGAAGATTAATCATGTGTAAAACTAGAAATAAGGTTAAAAGACATGAGTAGTAAAATCATCTATATTCACAATAAGTAGTTAAGGGATGCAGAAGATACCACTTTTGTCCTAATTGTTACCATCTAAAATAAAAAATATATATACGATATGTAGCAAATTTTAAAAAACTTATCTAAAAAGTATATTTAAATCTTTACTGGGAGAATAAGTAGTAGTTAGCACCATTATTAGTTTCAAAGTCAGCTTTAGAAAAGATTCACATATGGGAAGATATTTACTCACTGATAATTTAGAATTATTATTATGGTTTCACCAGGGAGAATAGGTTGGAAGGAGATAAGAAGACAGACATGATTTCCAATATGCACACCTTTTACAGTAATATAGGTGAAAAGTGATGGTGTCTTAAATAACACAGTATATAAAGAAAAGAGTGAGTGAATTACAGAGACATATTAGTGGTGATAGGGGTTATAAGACTGGGTTGGGGACTGACAGAATATGGAAAGTGATGGAAAAGACAGAGTCACAGATACTCTATAACACAGAGATAAGTATGGGAAAAACAGACAGAGGGAGAGGAGGGAAGCAAAATGGTTTTAAAGTGACAAGGAATAAGATGTGAATGTGTTGAATTTAACATACACTTAACTACTGAACATTTATTTGAGTACTGGAAAATAAAAGGTCAGATGAAGGACAGAGATGCAGGAAAATTCAGAACTTAGTATCAGGGAAATCAAGGGATAAAAGTGTTTTACAAAAGAGTTGTTAAGAGTGACAAAGGCCTTGAATTTTATTTTGACTAAAAGGTTTGTAAACACAGGCTTAGCCAGTCCCACTTGCAGAAGAGACAAGCAATGCTACTTGAAATGCTCCTGCAGTGGACCTTCTTTTTATCCAAACTAAGTCAACTCACTTTCCTGACTTTAGTTTTCACTATATGATGTGATCACTTCAACCAAAAGACTTTGAAGTTGTTATGAGTGATAAAGGCCTATTAAGATCATAAAAAAGGAAGAGTTAAATTATGTGTAGCTAATATAAACAAGGTACAATTGGAAGTGTATAATTTTCAATATTTTAGAACTTCCTTAAAATATTGATAAAAACGGCCTAATTGAGATTTATTAATATGAATCTATCAGATTGTCTGGCTTTGTGATTTTTTAGCAGCTCTCAGAAGTCTGCATGAAGGCAAAGAGGAAACCAAAATTTAAATGAAAATTTTGTGTATGTATGTATTTTCCTAGAAAGATGTGACAGAAGCAGAATGGCAAAGAAATTGAGAAAATTATCCAGAGAGTCACAGAAAAGTTGAATCATGATAATGAAGGCCCTTGTATCAGATAGAGTTCTTAGTTACAAAAATCATAGTTAAATCAAACAATACATTTATTAAATGATATTTCATACCTCATGGACTCTCCAGTAGTGCCAGAGAGTTTGGCAGGGGAAGGTACTTAAGCAGGAAAAGTACACAGAATAATATAGGAGTCACTTTAGGGAAGAAATTACTGCTACTGTCATTCTGCAATGGGCAGTTCTTCAAAGACATCTTGGTTTTTAAAGGTAAATCAAAGGAGTAGACAGCAAAATCCCTGACCTTGATCCCTCCTAAAGCTAAATTATCCAATGCCTCCTCAAGAAAAATAGCATTCTGTGCACCTGTGCTTTTTCCCTTTTGAATCTCAAACCTGTGCATCTCTGGTCCTATGAATAGAAAGGCAATGTTCGGCTTTTACACTGGTGGGTATGAGTCATAGCTGGAGGAATTTCCCAAGCTGAAGAAAGCAATTCCAAAGATGTTTGGTGATCATCACATAAAAAGAAGTTCTATTCTACATGTCTATTCCTGTGTAATTATTTGAATTTCCTTTAGGTCTGCCCCAAAGATCAACAAGAAGCATTGCTTTCAGAGAGATGAATTCATACTTTTCACACCAGTCGTTGCTAGCATCAATGTCTAGAAAACATATTTTGGGTCACTTGCTAGTAGAAAGATGCACAGATGTCTCTATGTTAACTCAGCTGTTTAAATTCACATTTTCAAACAAAATATTTGCAACACTGATGCCAAATTCCTCCTGACATTCACAATAATATTGGATTTGACTCAACCAAACAAGTGCAACAATATCTGAAACAAAAAATTTCACCTAAGCTTTATCTGCTTAGAGTATTTAACAGTCTTCTTTAGTTTTTAGTTTGAAAGAGAATTTGAGAAAGTATTGGTGATTGAAGTTGTATAGTCATTAAATTCAAATGGCATGCTTCTACTATTTAAAGCATCTTCTAGCTTAATGTTAAATTGTCCTTAAAATAGTTCTGGTTTAAATCTTCAAAAAGCTTTACAATGTGCTCAGCCTGTGTAGAACACTTTTCTCAAAGGTTGAAACTAAATTACTATGACAGTAATTTCAATGTTATTTAAATTAAAAAATGTGAAATCCCAGAGAATGTGTGGCAAGTAATTCCTGTATCTCCTTGTTACATAATCACTGCTAAAAACAGAAGCAGGATTTTTTTTTTTTAAGACATTCAGTTAAAAGGAATTATTTTAGGTAAGCACATACAGAAACATAGACTTAAAGAATGAGATGCTAAAAAACCTAACTTCTCCCTATTTGTATATATCTCCATTACAGCATTTAGAGAAGAATGTATCCCAGTCTGATGTATGCAGGTATCTCTCTAATCTGTACTCTGAATGCCTGGATTATGCCTATTTTTATATTTATACTTTTAGTGCCTAGCAATGTATTTCATATTTATCAAGGCTTTTTTATATAAAGGTAAAAAAAGATATACATTAATAACGGATGAGAAGTGCAAAGGCAGAATGCAAGTAAGCATCTGGGAAAAAAATGCATGTATTAATATTTTGTCCTGTACACCACAGAGAGAGCTGAATATGCTAGTCACACCATGGAAACAACACTATCACTGTTATTATGTCACTGGAATGAATAAGCATTGCTTCAAAAGAAATAATCTGGTGACACATATTACCATATTTATACACCCAAATCAAGACTGAGACTTGATACAGAAATACTCTGATTTTAGTGGATAGACTGTACTCACTGACAACCTTTACAGCCTAAGAAGTATGATTAGAGTGATAAGAAAGTAGAAAACACATGAAGAAACGTGGCAGTTAGAATAGATATAGGAAATAAAAAGTAGAACATGATGATTGTTCTCCATGTGAAATGGACGGGAAAAAAATGGAAAATTCTTCTGCTGAAACAGTAGCTGTACCATTTTCTGAGTGTATGACCTTGGGCACAATACTTAATTTTTCTGAATGTCTTATTCAGTTCAGTTAAGTCACTCAGTCATGTCCGACTCTTTGCGACCCCATGAATCGCAGCACGCCAGGCTTCCCTGTCCATCACCAGTTCCTGAAATTCACTCAGACTCATGTCCATCGAGTCAGTGATGCCATCCAACCATCTCATCCTCTGTCGTCCCCTTCTCTTCCTGCCCCCAGTCCCTCCCAGAATCAGAGTCTTTTCCAATGAGTCAACTCTTCGCATGAGGTGGCCAAAGTACTGGAGTTTCAGCTTTAGCATCATTCCTTCCAAAGAAATCCCAAAGGGCTAATCTCCTTCAGAATGGACTGGTTGTATCTCCTTGCAGTCCAAGGGACTCTCAAGAGTCTTCTCCAACACCACAGTTCAAAAGCATCAATTCTTCAGTGCTCAGCCTTCTTCACAGTCCAACTCTCACATCCATACATGACCACAGGAAAAACCATAGTCTTGACTAGACGGACCTTAGTCAGCAAAGTAATGTCTCTGCTTTTGAATATACTATCTAGGTTGGTCATAACTTTCCTTCCAAGGAGTAAGTGTCTTTTAATTTCATGGCTGCAAATGTGGGTATTAACACAAAGTCAATGGTTTAAAGGACTAAATTAAAAAACAAACTAATAGCCACTATATAACATTTGATATATTGGTATTTTTCTTAAACCCTTGGCTTTTACCTTACTCCATCAGTTAGACCTACCAATCTCTATGATCTCAGGGTGAGATGATGTAGGAAAAAAAATAATAACTAAAAAAAAAAAAAAAAAAGAAAAGAAAAAGAAAAGAAAAGACAGATGTTTATACTTCTAACAGAAATTCCCTTTGGAAAATTAGGGCAAAAGTAACAGACTTCATGTGTGCATTCTTTGATTTAATAAATATTTATTTATCCCCTACTATGCTCCAGATTTTTACTCTTGTTATTTAGGATATATTGGTGAAAAGGTAGTATAGACATTTGCCCTATTAAGTTTTTAATATAGAGATGAGATTTAAAAAAAAATTAGTTATGCTTTCAAAATGGAGACAAGAGCAAATTAAAGGACATTTAAAGAGGCCCATGTTGGTGGGAAACTCTACTTAATAGAGCAGTCAAGGGTAGAATTAACTGAGAAGATTAAAGTTAAGGTTTGAAGGAACAGATGGAATTAGCCAAGAGAATAACTGATCCAGTCTGATCCATTCAGAGGAAATATCTAGGGGAAAATATAGATCATTAGGATAAGAATGTTCCTAGCATATTTTAATTACAGAAAAGAAACTGGTGTAGCTGGAGATGAATAGACAATGAGTAAGAAGTAGATAATGAATTCAAAGATAATGGAAAATTAACATCTTAGAAATAATCAAGGAAATATAGACAGAGACTGTAGACAATTTCAATGACTTTGGCACCACATTTGTGGAACAAGAAGCAATTATAAGATATTGGATGACAGAAGTGTGACATGATTCACTTACTCTGGCTGAAGAATAACAGACAGACTGTAGGTGTCCAAGTATGGGAATCTATTAGAAAACTATCTGCATTAATCTAAATAGAGAAATAACAGTGGGCCAGATTGGGAGCAATATAAGATGATAGTTGATAGTAATTTAGATGTATTTTGAATGTTGAATAAGTAAGACTTGTAAAACACAGGGTATAAGAGAAAGAGAAAAACTAAGAATGACATAAAAATGGTTGTTCCAAATAAGTGGAAAGATTGGGTTGTTGTCAACTAACTGAATAAAGGTTATTGTTTGAAACACGTTTGAGGAGAGAGGCACGATTCTATCCTAGCCATATTAAGTTTGAGATATATTAGGTATCCAAGTAGAAATGTCAAGAGTAGTGGACTATCAAGATATAGAATTTGTACTGGGGAAAATTTTGGGAATTATCTATATATGGTTTTTAAGACCATGAAATTTGACTATATCATCAAAAATTTGCTTCTCTCTTGGAGGTAAGGTAAGGTAAATTATATTACTTTAACAAGGTGTTAGATTTAGTATCCAAATAAAGGGGTGTGTTTGAGAAAGAATTATGGATAAACACAAAGAAAGCATTTGCAGATATGTGTGCAGGTAGATATATAGATATAACAACAGGAATCTATAAAATTGCTTCCAATTACCCTAGTGAAGCACACAGTAGGGGCGTCAGCTGAGGAATAAGTGTGAAAGGAGATACTGAGTAACTGACCAGAGAGGAAAATGTGTGAAATAGTGATTCTTGTTAGTGATTTAGTGATTTAGGGAGTGTTGTTTGAGAGCTAGGGAGCACTGAAAAACTATGCATAAATTAACTGAGACCCAGCCCATGTGGTTGAATCATTTTTTTCCAACCATGTGAAGCTGCACAAGAGCAAATACAGAATAGAAAAAGTTTAAGATTTAAGCATGGTTTTGTATTAGATTTCTTCTAATTCATAGGTGTCATCTAATCAATGACTTTTCATTGCTTTCTTCTTTATTCCTTTTAATAATTCTAATTCTCTCTAATCCCTCTCACTTCTAAGTAAAAGTGAAAGTGTTAGTTGCTCAGTCATGTCTGAATCTTTGAGACTCCATGGACCGCATCCCTCCAGGTTCCTCTGTCCATGGAATTCTCCAGGCAAGAATACTGGAGTGGGTAGCTATTCTTCTCCACGGGGTCTTTCCAACCCAGGGATCAAAATCAGGTCTCCCACATTGTGAGCAGATTCTTTAGCGTCTCAACCACCAGGGAAGTCCATCTGTAAGTAGTTCAGGAACTATCATTTTCAAGGATAATAGCAATGACATTTGAACTGTTTGCTCTTCTTTCAATTTAATGCAATATCGTTAACAATATTTTCTCAATACAATGGAAAAATTGTTATAAAATGAAAATGCGATCATGTCTCTTCTTTCAAAAAGTCAATGAAATTCCATCACTCAGGGTAAACAGCCAAATTACAGTGCTTTCATGACATAGGTTTTACTTTTAACACTCTTGCTCTATATTCTGTGATATTTCCATTAGCACTTAACATTTTATCAATATACAGTTATTTACTGGTCCCTATTATGACATGCTTTCTCTTCCCTGTAGGCTTTTGCATAGAGTATTTATTTATAATGTTCAAACTACCTACCAATAGCTCCCTCGTTTCTGGCCCACTTTGTCTTTGCCTGGAAAACTCTGATCAGGTAAGCCTCAAGAAGGTGCTAAAAGCTCAGGTGCATTTTAATACACTAGCTGATATGTTTTTTGCATTTCCCTCAATCCTATCTATTTATCATTTGTTCAGTAACAGGTCTCACTCCATTTAGGGGAAAATTATCCAATGATATCAATGATATTAATCAGAAGTATCTGTGATAATGTTTAGTTGAAGATAATGCCCCCTCTTTTTTCAAATATATCCTCCTAAGGAATAAAAATGAACTGAAACTAAATCCCCAATTAGGAAATCACTGATTTAATGTACTGGAGTTATTTTGACTTAGTTTATGTCATCGCATATAAAAATTATTAAGAAAAAACACTGAAAATAAAGTGTTTTGTTTGGATGGTAGAACATCATTTCAATGGCAAAATTTCTAGTGCATTTGAAGTTAATGAAAGCACAATCATTAATTTTGATTGCTATTACTTTAATTGTCCAACATCATTTTCCTGTAGCAGAGTCAAATGAGTAATCTCAAACTAAAAATGGTATACAAAAAAGATCTGAGGCTAGAAATATTGCTCAATCAATTTCTTCCTATGTTTTCAAAAGTCAATGAGCTCTGTCATCTCAATATTATTTCTAAATCAGATAAGAATGGATTTTTTTCCTAATGTGTGAACCAAATGAAGGAATAAAAATTTAGTCATAGATTTTTCTGTACCAATATAAATTCATGAATAAATGGACAACTCTTCCAAATGAGTCCAAGCATTCAGTTTCACCCAAGTCGCTCCATAATAATACAGTTGTAAATGTTTTGTCATCACCTTACATTATTTAGTAAAATATGCTTGAGAGAGTTATTTTGAATACCTATTATCTAAGAACGCATGTCACTAATTGATCTATTTCTGCTTAGATGCATTCCCAACAGTTACTTTTCTTACTAAAAAATTGCATATGTACATATTCAGTGTTCTCTTGATTTCTTAAATGTCAAGGAGGCAACTCAAACTTAAAATGGTCCCAAGATGCTTATTTCCCCAAATCTGCACCTCTCCCAGCCTGAAAATATTCTTATCCTTAGTAAACTCCACCATGAACAGTAAAATTTCTCAAGTCAGAAATGTGTATCTAGTTTTGGGTAAATCTTTCTTCAACTTCATATCAATCTAATAGCAATTAATTTTGTCTGTAACTTCAAATGCATCTGGAATTCATCCAATAAAATCTATTATCTCTGTGACCACTGTCAAGCAAATCAAACTTCTAATTTTTATCTTTTATGATTCATTCATTTAAATGAAGCTAGAATGATCTTTTACAATTATGGTCACAGTACTTTAATAATTAAACAACACATACCTAACAACTTAGCTATAATTTCTTTATCTGGATTACTTTTCATCTCATTATAGGCCAGGAATACACACAACTTCTTCATGGAAGTGCTAGGAAAACTTTTTTAAACTCCTCAAATTATCTTTCTCACTGGTAAATGTGGTCAGCCTTCTGCATTTCTCATCATAACTTTCATCACAGTTGTCATCATGAACATATATGTATTAGTCATCTCAGGGTGCCATAACAAAATTCCATAGACTGGTGTCTTAAGCAATGAAAATTTATTTCTCATAGTTCTGAAGGTTGAAAGTCCAATATCAAGGAGTGAGCCTATCCAGTCCCCAGGAATAGCTCTCTTCCTGATGTGCAGACTACCTCCTCTTTGTGCTTATATGACATCTTCTTTGCATGTGTATGTGGGAGACTGAGACAGAGAGGGAGCAGGAAAGAGAAAGGGAGTTAGACCCAGACAGAGCTGGGAGCTAGTTAACTCTCTGGGATTTCTTCTTCGGAGAGCACTTCTCTCATGGAATCTCCACCCTCATGATTTCATCTAACCTTAATTATGTCCCGTAGGCAACATCTCCAAACATGATCACACTGAGGGTTAGGAATTCAACATATGAATTTTGAGGGGGACACATTTTCAGTTTATAACAACATTTTATGCAAGATGTTATATAAATATTTAATTAATTAATATACACTTACATTATTATTTTTTATATTTTCCTTTATAAGGTAGATTAGAGCACATAACATTTCTATGTCATAGGCATAAATATTTGGAGCTGAATAAAGAAGTATGTCAAGGCTGTATATTGTCACCCTGCTTATTTAACTTATATGCAGAATACATCATGAGAAACCCTGGATTGGAAGAAACATAAGCTGGAATCAAGATTGCCAGGAGAAATATCAGTAACCTTAGACACACAGATGACACCACCCTTATTGCAGAAAGATAAGAGGAACTAAAAAGCCTCTTGACGAAAGTGAAAGGGGAGAGTGAAAAAGTTGGCTTAAAGCTCAATATTCAGAAAATGAAGATCATGGCATCCAACCCCATCACTTCATGGGAAATAGATGAGGAAACAGTGTCAGACTTTATTTTTTTGGGCTCCAAAATCACTGCAGATGGTGACTTCAGCCATGAAATTAAAAGATGCTTACTCCTTAAAAAAAAAAAAGATGCTTACTCCTTACAAGGAAAGTTATGACCAACCTAGATAGCATATTAAAAAGCAGAGACATTACTTTGCCAACAAAGGTCCATTTAGTCAAGGCTATGGTTTTTCCTGTGGTCATGTATGGATGTGAGAGTTGGACTGTGAAGAAAGCTGAGCACCTAAGAATTGATGCTTTTGAACTGTGGTGTTGGAGAAGACTCTTGAGTCCCTTGGACTGAAAGGAGATCCAACCGGTCCATTCTAAAGGAGATTAGTCCTGAGTGTTCTTTGGAAGGAATGATGCTAAAGCTGAAACTCCAGTACTTTGGTCACCTGATATGAAGAGTTGACTCATTGGAAAAGACTCTGATGTTGGGAGGGATTGGGGGCAGGAGGAAAAGGGAATGACAGAGGATGAGATGACTGGATGGCATCACCGACTCGATGGACGTGAGTTTGAGTGAACTCTGGGAACTGGTGATGGACAGAGAGGCCTGGTGTGCTGCAATTCATCGAGTTGCAAAGAGTCAGACATGACTGAGTGACTGAACTGAACTGAACTGAACTGAAATGAAATGTCTGTAGAGTGAGAGAATAACTTAATGAGCAACTGAAATAAAGTTTGGGTCCCACAATACAGACTGAAGCTACAGGTGACATGATGCTGTTATAATAGATAACTGATATTGCTAACATCCATTGGAATCATAGAATATGAAAGAGAATTCCAGAAATAAACATCTACTTCTGCTTCGTGGACTACACACTAAAGCCTTTGTGTGGATCACAAGAAACCATGGAAAATTATTCAAGAGATGGAAATACCAGAACACCTTTCCTGTCTCCTAAGAAACCTGTACATGGGTTGAGAACCACCAGTTAGAAACTTACATGGAACAACTGACTGAATAGAAATTGGGAAAGGAGTACGTCAATGCTGTGTATTGACGTCATGTTTATTTAACCTCTATGCAGAGTATATCATTCAAAATGCCAGGCTGAATGTCTCACAAGCTGAAATCAATAATGCTGGGAGAAATAACAGCCTCAGATATGCAGATTATACACTTTAATGACAGAAAGTGAAGCAGAACTAAAGAGCCTCTTGATGAAGGTAAAAGAGGAGAGTGAAAAAGCTAGCTTAAAACTCAACATTCAAAAAACTAAGATCATGCCATCAGGTCCCGTCACTCCATGGAAACAGAAGGGAAAAAAATGGAAACAGAGACAGACATTATTTCCTTGGGCTCCAAAATCACTGCAGATAGTGACTGCAGCCACGAAATTAACAGATGTTTGTTCCTTGGAAGAAAGCCTATAACAAACCTAGATGGCATATTAAAAAGCAAAGACATCATTTTGCCGACAAATGTCCATTTGTTAAAGCTTTGGTTTTTCCAATAGTCATGTATGGATGTGAGAGCTGGACTATAAGGAAGGCTGAGCATTGAAGATTTGATGCTTTCAAACTGTGGTGCTGGAGAAGACTCTTGAGAGCCCCTTGGACAGCAAGAAGATCAAACCAGTCAATTCTAAAGAAAATCAATTCTACATTTGAATCAGTTCTAATGAGATGGATGGAACTGGAGCTGATTATACAGAGTGAAGTAAGCCAGAAAGAAAACACCAATACAGTATACTAAGACATATATATGGAATTTAGAAAGATGGTAATGATAACCCTGTATGCGAGACAGCAAAAGAGACACAGATGTATAGAATGGACTTTTGGACTCTGAGGGAGAGGGGGAGGGTGGGATGATTTGGGAGAATGGCATTGAAACATGTATACTATCATGTAAGAAACGAATCGCCAGTCTATGTTCAATACAGGATACAGGATGCTTGGGGCTGGTGCATGGGGATGATCCAGAGAGATGATATGGGGTGGAAGGTGGGAGGGGGGTCCAGGATTGGGAACTCATGTACACCCGTGGCAGATTCATATCAATGTATGGCAAAACCAATACAGTATTGTAAAGTAAAATAAAGTAAAAATAAAAATTAAAAAAAAAAAGAAAATCAATTCTGAGTCCAAGACTTTTTGATTTAATTCAAAAGATCTGATATAAATTAAACAATAATATTTAATATCATCTTAAGATGTGATGCAGAGAGAGACAGTAAAATGGGCGACAAAACAAGTTCAATAATGTCAGTGAGATTCTGATTTCACATTTAGAGTTCAGGCATTTTAATAGATTTTCCAATACAAAATGTAAATATATACTATTTTCAACTCAGGCTGGAAGTACAACATTTGAGTTTGTTCCTGATGTTGTCTATTAGTTGCTTCTGGAATCTAAGGCCTAGAATAGAAATATGCCCTTAGGACCTTTCTTGGCCTTTCAAAGGATCTACTCATCTCTAATGCTACCAGCTGCAGCTGTAAACTGCTTAAGCAAGGAAAAGCACACATATACACCATATGAAAATGTTAACTTTTTCCACAAAAGTAAGTATTTTAATGTTAGCTATCTGAATTTTACAAACATCTGCCAGTAAGATATTGAGCAAGCAGTTAGAAGAAGTGACAGTCACAAAACTTAATGCTAAGTTTTACTTCCTCACTTACCCTGATTGCATCTAATAACCAATAAGAACCTGTGAGTTTATTGATTTTGAGAAAGTCTGGGGTTGGAAGTGGGGGGGGGTGCTTATCAGTCATTTTGACTTTTTAAAATGAGAAATGTAGCTTTATTCTGGTCTCAGAATCTTTTTATAAAATTTACTCTGCAAATGTTACCTTCTCCTGCCCCTTAATAAAAAAAATTATCATGTTTTGCATTATCATGTCCTGCTCCTATGTATTTCTGGTTTGTTCTTAGGATAGATTCTTGCAGGCATTTTAAGAACCCATATAGTAAACATCAAGTAAATACATTTCCAGTACAAGAAATGCACTATATGGAAAAAATCACAATTATATACTTGAAATATTTCTCTTCTCCCCAGATCAGGTCTCTATGTGAAAGAAAATTTCTTCCTGTTCCCACTGCTATCTCTTCTCTTTATTTTTTTTTAATAAACTTTATTTTTGTAGAATATTTTTAGGTTCACAGAAAAAATGAAAGTAAAGTACAGAGCTTACCCACCTCCCTGCCTCCACACAAGCATAGCCTCACCAATTATCAATATCCTCCTCCAGAGGGGCACTCTTGTTACAACTGATGAACCTACACTGACACATTCTAATCACCCAAAGTCCATAGTTTACATGACAGTTTGTCCTTAGTGTTATATTTCTATGGGCTTAGACAATGGTAAATTGACATGTCGGGGTTCTCAGGTGGCTCAGTGGTAAAGAATATGCTTGCCAATCTAGCAGACACAAGATTTGTGGCTTTGATCCCTGGGTTGGGAAGTTCCCCTGGAGTAGGAAATGGCAACCCACTCCAGTATTCTTACCTGGAAAATTCCATGGAAAGAGGAGTCTGGCGGGCTACAGTTTATGGGTTTGCAGAAGAGTTGGACACACCTGAGCGGGCACACACACACATAATGATATGTACTCATCATCATAGTATTATACAGAATATTTCACTGCCCTAAAAATCTTCTGTGTTCAATCTAGTCATCTCTCTACCTCCAACCTCTAATAATCACTGATCCTTTTGTTGTTTATTGTCATAGTTTTGCATTTTACAGAATGTCATATAGTTGAATTCATATAGTATGTAGCCTTTCCAAACTGGCTTCTTTCACTTAGTAATATGCATTTAAATTTTCTTCATTTTTTATAGCTTGACAGATCATTTCTTTTTAGCAATGAATAATATTCCATTATCTGGATTACCACAGTTTATTTATCCATTCACCTACTGAAGGACATCTTAGTTGCTTCCAAGTTTTGGTAAGTATGAATAAAAGGGTAATGTTTTTTCCATTACATTAGTACAAAGACTATTAATAATCTTCTAGTAATGTGTTCTACTTAAAAAAGGCTGTAATTCTTTCTGAAAGAAATGAGCTTCACAGTAAAATTATATCTACAGTAACATTAAAATGCTTTTGGCAATTAGAATTGATTAATATATTACTGTTGATCATTCTGTTGATCATACTGTTGATTATAATGTTTCTCATTAAAAATAAATGTTTATTAATAAGTCATTATGTATCAGAAAAATAGAGAAACAAGATTAATAAGATAAAATTTCCCTTCTTTGAGTTTACAGTGGAGATGTGAGTAAAGTCTTTCTTTACCATAGAAACTACTTGCAGTCTAAATCAGTACTATTTGATGCAGATTAAAAATGTCATTTTTATCTTGATTCCATGAATTTCTGATTTAGTAAATTCTTCTGAATCTCTAAAATATGTATTTTAATAAGCATTTCAGGTGACTCACATATTTGAGAACCATAGAGAGGCACAAACAATAAAATACAATGAAATGGGGGTTAGTATTTCAGCAAGATAGTGAAATAAGACATTTTTCACATGTCTCCCCTCCACAACAATAACTTGGTATTTACATACTGAAAGAAATGCCTTTGTGGGTGATTTGGGTTTGTGAAACCCTTGCAAAGTCTGGGACTGAGGAGAGCTATTTTGAGAAAATAAGTCCACACCTAGGTGGTTGACTTGTAACTGTGACCTTCCATATAGACCCAGATATAGCTCCATATACCTCCTTGACTACAACCCAGTCTGCTTGTGGTTCACCAGCAACATACACAAAGGTAATAACCCAGAGGAAACATGTCCACCCATGTATCAGGTAATAGGCACATAAACTTCAGTCCTGCCTACAGAGCTTGAAGTCTATAGCCCATGAACACCGTTTAGCCCTTCTTACTAAAACTTAGGAGCCCTTGAATAACACTGATGCTTTCAATAACCTATATGCATCACAGCCTCTCTGGAAATCAGGAATCCAGTGGAGAAGTTGCAGCATACTTCTGGAGGAAAAAAAAAAATCCAAGATTAGATGAATTGAATAAGGTAAGATCAGTGACTTCACATTGCTCCCTGCCTAAGAGAGGACAGGTGAATGCCAAGAAAAACCTTCTTGACTTGTGATTTCTCTCATGGGTGAAAGTAAGAGCTTGCAAGTAGCCATCTGATTTGCTGAGCTTTCTTGGATGCTGCTAAAGAGACTCACTTTTATCTTGTCCCATCCAAAATATGGAGGTATGCTAAATAACTAGGGGGTAAAGACTATCTGGGAGAGCAGCAGATAAGAGTCTTGTAGGGCAGTAAGGGAATATGAATTCAATTAAATGCACTGCAGACTCTATTAAGAAGTCTGGTCATGAGCTACTGGGAATGTCTCATCTTTGGATACTCACAATAGTCCCTTGGGTATCACTGGTGCTCCTATCACTTCACACACCCTGTATCTGGCTCCTTGTGCATACTCTTGATGGTGGTAAGAGTAAGACACTGCAGATAGCTACTGAGTACCTATGGAAAGTCAGCCAAATTATATGGCCTGGATCCAGTACCTCCCTCAGGAAAGCAAAAAGGGAGGCTGCCAATAATCAAGTCAAGGCATGCAAACATAAGAATTCTGCTATAAGAGAAAGCAACATGTGTGAAGTAGGTGTGTCCTTCTCTTTTCAGGGAAAATCTGATAAAGCCTTAGAGTCTTTGGGGGGTTGATAGAAAATATTCCTTTCCCAAACCAGTCAGTAATGGTTGGAGGAGATAGTTCAGTTCAGTCCAGTCGCTCAGTCATGTCCGACTCTTTGCAACCCCATAAATCGCAGAACTCCAGGCCTCCCTGTCCATCACCAACTCCCTGAGTTCACCCAGACTCATGTCCATTGAGTCAGTGATGCCATCCAGCCATCTCATCCTCTGTCGTCCCCTTCTCCTCCTGCCCCCAATCACTCCCAGCATCAAAGTCTTTTCCAGTGAGTCAACTCTTCACATGAGGTGGCCAAAGTACTGGAGTTTCAGCTTTAGCATCATTCCTTCCAAAGAAATTCCAGGGCTGATCTCCTTCAGAATGGACTGGTTGGATCTCCTTGTAGTCCAAGGGACTCTCAAGAGTCTTCTCCAACACCACAGTTCAAAAGCATCAATTTTTCAGTGCTCAGCTTTCTTCACAGTCCAACTCTCACATCCATACATGACCACAGGAAAAACCATAGTCTTGACTAGACGGACCTTAGTCAGCAAAGTAATGTCTCTGCTTTTGAATATACTATCTAGGTTGGTCATAACTTTCCTTCCAAGGAGTAAGCGTCTTTTAATTTCATGGCTGCAGTCACCATCTGCAGTGATTTTGGAGCCCCCAAAAATAAAGTCTGACACTATTTCCCCATCTATTTTCCATGAAGTGATGGGACCAGATGCCATGATCTTTGTTTTCTGAATGTTGAGCTTTAAGCCAACTTTTTCACTCTCCTCTTTCACTTTCATCAAGAGGCTTTTTAGCTCCTCTTCACTTTCTGCCATAAGGGTAGTGTCAACTGCATATCTGAGGTTATTGATATTTCACCCAGCAATCTTGATTCCAGCTTGTGTTTCTTCCAGTCCAGCATTTCTCATGATGTACTCTGCATAGAAGTTAAATAAGCAGGGTGACAATATACAGCCTTGACGTACTCCTTTTCCTATTTGGAACCAGTCTGTTGTTCCATGTCCAGTTCTAACTGTTGCTTCCTGACCTGAATACAGATTTCTCAGGAAGTAGGTCAGGTGGTCCTGTATTCCCATCTCTTTCAGAATTTTCCACAGTTTATTGTGATCCACACAGTCAAAGCTTTGGTATAGTCAATAAAGCAGAAATAGATGTTTTTCTGTAACTCTCTTGCTTTTTCGATGATCCAGCGGATGTTGGCAATTTGATCTCTGGTTCCTCTGCCTTTTCTACAACCAGCTTGAACATCAGGAAGTTCACGGTTCACGTATTGCTGAAGCCTGGCTTGGAGAATTTTGAGCATTACTTTACTAGCATGTGAGATGAGTGCAATTGTGCGGTAGTTTGAGTGTTCTTTGGCGTTGCCTTTCTTTGGAATTGGAATGAAAACTGACCTTTTCCAGTCCTGCGGCCACTGCTGAGTTTTCCAAATTTGCTGGCATAATGAGTGCAGCACTTTCACAGCATCATCTTTCAGGAAACAGCTCATTGGAATTCCATCACCTCCACGAGCTTTGTTCATAGCAATGCTTTCCAAGGCCCATTTGACTTCACATTCCAGGATGTCTGGCTCTAGATTAGTGATCACACCATCATGATTATCTGGGTCGTGAAGGTCTTTTTTTGTACAATTCTTCTGTGTAGTATTGCCACCTCTTCTTAATATCTTCTGCTTCTGTTAGGTCCAGACCATTTCTGTCCTTTATTGAGCCCATCTTTGCATGAAATGTTCCCTTCGTATCTCTCATTTTCTTGAAGAGATCTCTAGTCTTTCCCATTCTCTTCTTTTCCTCTATTTCTTTGCACTGATCGCTGAAGAAGGCTTTCTTATCTCTTCTTGCTATTCTCTGGAACTCTGCATTCAGATGCTTATATCTTTCCTTTTCTCCTTTGCTTTTCGCTTCTTTTCTTTTCACAGCTATTTGTAAGGCCTCCCCAGACAGCCATTTTGCTTCTTTGCATTTCTTTTCCATGGGGATGGTCTTGATCCCTGTCTCCTGTACAATGTCACGAACCTCATTCCATAGTTCATCAGGCACTCTATCTATCAGATCTAGGCCTTTAAATCTATTTCTCACTTCCACTGTATAATCATAAGGGATTTGATTGAGGTCTAACCTGAATGGTCTAGCGGTTTTCCCTACTTTCTTCAATTTAAGTCTGAATTTGGCAATAAGGAGTTCATGATCTGAGCCATAGTCTGCTCCTGGTCTCATTTTCTGTTGACTGTATAGAGCTTCTCCATCTTTGGCTGCAAAGAATATAATCAATCTGATTTCAGTTTTGACTATCTGGTGATGTCCATGTGTAGAGTCTTCTCTTGTGTTGTTGGAAGAGGGTGTTTGCTATGACCAGTCTTCAAATGCAAAGACAGCAATTCAAGACTTCAAGGAAACATTGTATCATTAAAAGAACAAAATAATTTTCCAGTGACTAATTCAAAAGACATGGAAATCTGTTACTTGTTGAGGAAAATTTCAAAATAGCTATTTTCTGAAAGTTCAGTGAGCTACAAGAAGACAAAGAAAAACAATTCAGTGAAATGAGGAAAATAGTACATGAATAGAGTGAAAACTATAACAAAATGGAATCCATTTAAAAATTCTACTGCTGAATAATGCAATCTCAGTGAAGAATTCAGTAGAGATCTTCAACAGCACACTTGACCAGACAGAAAAAAGAATCTGTGAACTTGAAGCAAGATCATTTGTAATTTTCCAGTCAGAGCAGGAAAAAGAAAAAAAAAAAAGAATGAAAAAGAAGGAGAAAAAAAGCTTATGTGAACTGTGGGATACCTTTAAAGGAAACAATTAACTCATTTTTGTAGTTTTAGAAGAAGAGGAAGACAGGCAGAATGCTTTTTAAAGAATAATGGTTGAAAACTTCTACAACTTAGTGTGACATATGGGCATCCAAGCTCATAATATTGATGGTTCCCAAAAAGTTTGAACCCAAATTAATCTTATCAAAGATACATTATAAAAAACTGTCTAAGATTAAAGAACAAAAATTTTAAAACCTTCAAGAAAAAAAATATCCTCACATATAGGTGAACCCCCACAAAGCTGTAAAATTTCTCAGCAGAAACCTTGAAGGAAAAGGGTAGAGTGGGATTGTACATTGAAAGGGCTGAAATAAAAAAAAAAAGAACAAAAGTCTATCAAAAATACTTTACCTGGAAAAGCTGTCCTTCAGAAATGAAGGAAATATAGACTTTCCCAGTTAAGCAAAAGCTGAGGTAGTTCACCAGTAGCTCCACTCAGTTCAGTTCAGTTCAGTCGCTCAGTCATGTCCAACTCTTTGCAACCCCATGAGCCGCAGCACGCCAGGCCTCCCTGTCCATCACCAATTCCTTGGGTCCACCCAAACTCATGTCCATTGAGTCAGTGATGCCATGCAACCATCTCATCCTCTTTCGTCCCCTTCTCTTCCTTCACTCAATCTTTCCTAGCATCAGGGTCTTTTCCAATGAGTCAGCTCTTTGCATCAGGTGGCCAAAGTATTGGAGTTTCAGCTTCAACATCAGTCCTTCCAATGAACACTCAGGACGATCTCCTTTAGGATGGACTGGTTGCAGCTCCTTGCAGTCCAAGGGACTCTCAAGTGTCTTATCCAACACCACAGTTCAAATCATCAATTCTTCAGTGCTCAGCTTTCTTCACAGTCCAACTCTCACTTCCATACTTGACCACTGGAAAATCCATAGCCTTGACTAGATGGACCTTTTTTGGCAAAGTAATGTCTCTGCTTTTTATTATGCTGTCTAGGTCGGTCATAACTTTCCTTCCAAGGAGTAAGTGTCTTTTAATTTCATGGCTGCAATCACCATCTGCAGTGATTTTGGAGCCCAGGAAAATAAAATTAGCCACTGTTTCCACTGTTTCCCCATCTATTTCCCATGAAGTGATGGGATTGGATGCCATGATCTTTGTTTTCTGAATGTTGAGCTTTAAGCCAAATATTTCACTCTCCTCTTTCACTTTCATCAAGAGTCTCTTTAGTTCTTCTTCACTTTCTGCCATAAGAGTCCTTGTATCATTTAAAAGATGCAAAATAAATTCTTTAGGCTGAAATGAAAGGATGCTGACAAGTAACATGAAAGCATATGAATATGTAAAACACAATGGTAAAGGTATGGGTATAGTCAAATTCTGAATAATCCAATACTGTCATATGGTATTAGGTTAATCATTTAACTCTAGTATAAATAATAAACAACAAATAATTGTGTGTTAATAAATACACAATATAAAAAGATGTAAATTGTGAGATCAAAAACATAAAATGGGGGGAAAACAGTAGATTTTTGGTATGCAACTGATATCATTGTTATCAGTTTAAAATAGATGGTTATATGTGCTTAATGTAGGCTTTATGGTAACCACAAGGGTAAAACCTAGAGAAGATTCACAAATAGTAAAGAGAAGGGAATCAAAGTACATCACTGTGGAAAACAATCAACATAAAAGAATATTGTGAAAGAAGAGGACAAGAACAAGGAGACTACAAAATAGACAATCAGTGGCATCTGGTCCCATCACCTCCTGGCAAATTGATGGGGAAACAGTGGAAGCAGTGTTAGACTTTATTTTTCTGGGCTCCAAAATCACTACAGATGGTGATTGCAGCCATAAAATTAAAAGATGCTTACTCCTTGGAAGGAAAAGTTATGATCAAGCTAGACAGCATATTCAAAAGCAGAGACATTACTTTGCCAAAAAAGGTCCATCTAGTCAAGGCTATGGTTTTTCCAGTGGTCATGTATGGATGTGAGAGTTGGACTGTGAAGAAAGCTGAGAGCAGAAGAATTGATGATTTGAACCGTGGTGTTGGAGAAGACTCTTGAGAGTCCCTTGGACTGCAAGGAGATCCAAACAGTCCATTCTGAAGGAGATCAGCCCTGGGATTTCTTTGGAAGGAATGATGCTAAAGCTGAAACTCCAGTACTTTGGCCACCTCATGTGAAGAGTTGACTCATTGGAAAAGACTCTGATCCTGGGAGTGATTGAGGGCAGGAGGAAAAGGAGACAACGGAGGATGAGATGGCTGGATGGCATCACCAACTCGATGGATGCGAGTCTGAGTGAACTCCGGTGTTGGTGATGGACAGAAAGGCTTGGCGTGCTGCAATTCACGGGGTCGCAAAGAGTCGGACACGACTAAGTGACTGAACTGACTGACTGAAGGTGAAAATAATAAGTCCTTGTATGTGTGTGGGCTAAGATGCTTCAGTTGTGTCCAACTCCTTGTGATCTGGACTGGACTGTAACCCACAGTGCTTCTCTGTCCATGGGATTTTCCATGCAAGAATACTGGAGTGGGTTGCCACTTCCTACTCCAGGGGATCTTCCCAACCTAGGGAATGAACTCACATCTCTTAAGTCTCTGTATTGGCATTGGAAGGCATGTTCTTTACCACTAGCACCACCTTACGAGGCTAACATTAACCTAATACCACAGCCAGATAAAGGACACTATGAGAAAAGAAAGCTACAGGTCAATATATATGATAAATACATATGCAAAAATTCTCAACAAAATATTAAACTGAATTCAACATCACATTATTCAGCATAATCAAATGGGATTTATCTTTGGGATGTAGGGATTGTTCAAAATATGCAGATTAATTAATGTGATACTGTAGTACTGCATTGAGACTGAAATATAAAAATTATGTAATCCTCTTAAGACACAAAAAGGTTTTGAAAAAATTGACATTTTTGTATGATAAAAACCCTCAAAAAACTGGATATAAAAGAAATATATCTTAACATAATAAACACCATATATGACAAACACACAGCTAATGTTATATTCAGCAAAAGACTAAAAACTTTTCCTCTAATCACGATTAAAACAAGGGTACCTCTGAAGGTAAAAAGAAGGAATGTTGGTTGGGGATCACATGATCAGAAACATAACACAATGCTAGAGAACTAAATCTTTCCAACCAGCAAAAGAAAAGGAATTCTGATCCAGTGTTTCCCAATTCCCAAGCAATTAATTGATTCAGTGCACTCAGCTAGACTTATTCCTCCCCTAACCACAAACAGTGTTCTACTATAGGCCCCAACAGAGTTCAGTTCAGTTCAGTCACTCAGTTGTGTCCAACTCTTTGCAACCCCATGAATCGCAGCACACCAGGCCTCCCTGTCCATCACCAACTCCCAGAGTTCACTCAGACTCACGTCCATCGAGTCCATGATGCCATCCAGCCATCTCATCCTCGGTCGTCCCCTTCTCCTCCTGCCCCCAATCCCTCCCAGCATCAGAGTCTTTTCCAACAGTGTTATTCCATCATAAAAAGTGAACAATTTGAGAAGGGTTCTCCATCACCCAGAGGCAGGCAGGGATCTTGTAAAAAATACCGTGGTCCTATGAGTCTCTTGGTATTCGTAAGCCTGTTCTATCCCTTTTACTGCCAGTAGAGGATTACTGAGGAGCATTGGTGGTAGGTGTGGTGGAGAGATATTCTTTGTTGTCCATAGGTAGTGAGGAATTTTGACCACAACAAGCAAATATCATCACTGGAGGAAAAACTGAACAAACTATAGAAGGGATATCTATGTTATTTGCTAGGCTGCATGGGAATTTATAATTAAATCAATACAAACATCAGCATAGAGAAAATAGAAAACCAATAGAAAAAAAAATCATTAAAACAAAAAACTGGTTCTTTCTGGAGTTTTAATAATGTGATAAGCCTATAACCACAGTGATCATGAAAAAAATATATTATTGCTAAGAATGAGATGTGACACAACTACAGTTTATGCAGATATTAAAAATAATATTAGGGAAGTAGTAAGGGGAAAAAAAGGATAGAAAGAACATGTTAGTAGCCAGAGAGAAAGAATCTTTAAGAACAATTTTTTTTTTTTTTGGAAGGGGCATTGGTGTAGTTGACAGAAGAAATGCTTGAAAACAGATATAAATTAAGTGCTATTTATGTTTATTCCTTGAATTAACAATGATAATTGCCCTGTCTGAACTCAAAGTTTAGTTAGAAAGACTAATATGCAAAAATATAAGCAAAACTGTTACTGATATGTAAGCCAGAAATGAAATTAACTCTTGAGTCATAGAATTCATAGAAAAATACCTTACAGAAAATAGTGAAGTATATCCTCAACAGTGTTCTTACATGAAATATCAACAGTGTATTTAACTTAGGCTGTTTTCAAATTTCACAGTGTATGATAATTCAGATATGATTGACTCTGACTGAGATCTCAGAATCTTTGAAGGATTTTTTTTATTGTAGGATAATCAATTTGAACTTTAGGGGTGGGGAATCAACTTTGAGTTCAATGTAAAATGATTGGAGTACATGAGAGAAGATCAAAAAGTGGCCTATTATAGCAATTCAGCCAAAACATTATGCGTGCTTATGTGACAAAAGTAGACTATTATATTTCATAGATAAATTCTAAGAGATTTAGTGATACATTAGATGTGAGGATTTACATTAGAAGAAAGCAGAAAAAGCACGATATCTAATTTTATTATTTATATAGCTGGATGCATGGCAGTACTATAGTCTGGAAAAGAGATGAGGAATATTTTTTCATTAATGTAAAATTTATATCATGTTATTATGACAACTTTAAAGGGAAGTATCAGAAAATAACATTATTCCTCTTTAATGGATAATTTTGTCTGTTCCCAATAAAATGGACCTTTGTTAAAATGTCAGTGAGCATTGATGTTTTTCAACAGTAGCAACTGTTACCATTGAAAAAGTAGTAAGATGTTCTTGACAAATCTGGACTTGGAAAAATGGCACAGTTATATCCCCAAAGGAAACCTAAGAATGACTGAGGGGTATTATTAGTAAATGATCAAAGAGACAATAATAATATTAGATTTTTTATGAATGTGCAATTAAATCCATTGTTCCCATAAAAAAAATTTTTTTTAAAGGGCAAAGTAGGAAAGTATAACTGCATTGCATAGAAAATTGATAAACATTAACTTATGTTTCAGTTGATATAATTCTTACTAAAATATTTGTTTTCATAAACATGTAGTTAAAACATTAAATAGAAAATATCAGAGTTGGAATAGTAGTATTCTTCATTTGCTATACATATTTTGATTGTATTCTGTGTATAGTAAAGATTAAACATAATACAAAAATTAATACAATATCTTCCCTAACTCATTTGGCTGTCAATTAAGAGAAATGAGAAAATACACAGATTGTTAGCACACTGTATTATAAGTGCCAGATAATAGTCTGGAGGGCTCCCCGGGGGACATATTAGCAACAGGAGAGCGGAGATCAATTCCTACCAGGATTTAATTGTTCCTCACTTGGAGTCCTCAAGGATGCTCTTAAGTGCAGGGGGCGCTCCGCAGAAAGAGAGAGGCAGTGGAACTTCCCTCAGCAAAGCCGAGGGGTCCCGAGGAGAGGTGAGCCTGCTGTCCGCCAACCCAGCCCCTTGGTGAGCGAGAGACAATCAAACAGGACAGGGGTTCCGTCTAAGCAGTTCCGCTTTATTGTTGTAAGCTCTTGGTTTATAAAGGCAAGCAGGGAGGGGTTTGCGAGGGACTTTCCATAGTTGCACCAATCACATTAAAGGTCAAATCGTCATGTGCCATCATTATAACAGGAGTCTATGGTGATCACGTGCTGTCTCCATGCACAGAAATCAAGAGAGCCAATCAAAAGTTTTGACAGACAACTTAGGCCACACCCTCATCTCTTCTGCCAGGCGCCATCTTAGCTCTAAACCACAAAGCTAGCCCTTCTTTTTTAAGGTTTCCCATTTAGGGCCCCACATTTAAGGTAGTCTTTCCTGTTTCTATGTAGTCCCATGCTTCTAAGGTACTAGATGAATTTGAAGCTACCAAAAGTCACATACTGGAGTATAATAACTGCTGTTTTGTTCTGTTAGCTACTTCACACTGTGAAATAAAATTCATATTTTATGACAAAACAAGAAAAAAATTCAACATTTTTTTTCCTTTGCATTTTGGCCTCCTCTCTGCCCTCTTCTATGTACTGTATCACTTCATTATGCATCCACCAAACTTCCCCCACTGGCAGAAATACCTGCTCAACCACAGAGAACAACATTCCCCTAGCACAACAAAACAACTCCTTAAAAAAGTAACATTCCTTCTTAGTCTTGTAAGGGACCACAATGACCCATGACCTTCTTAATTGCATAAACTGTCTATAATAGCTCATTTAACGTATAGCCCTCTGTCTCAAAAAGTGTTTTAACTGTGCTTTGACTTTTAACTGGTGGAACAATTCTCAGAGCTTTCTGAGAGGTTGGCTTATAATCCTTATTTTGGTATGAATACAATTTTCCATTTCTTTCTTAGATTGACTGATAAATTTTGTCCCTGATACATCAATCGCCTTTTACTTCCACATGTTCCCCTCAATTCTTATAAATGTAAGTAACTAAGCACAAGCAACCAAGTTCTTGTTTGCATATTTCAATTTATTAATATCTAGGTCAAAGTAAGTGCATGGTAAATTCTCAGTAGCAGTGAAAATAAATGAGATAACTGAATTCACTGAAAGAAATAGTCATTGCATTATTTTCTGTTAGCTAGTGAGAAGATCTACTTTTCTTTGCCATTCCAAGGCCCTCATCCAACCAAATGATAATAATAGGAGTGGTCACTTTTTCCACCAACTTGATGCCATGAAAATGAGAAGAGAATTTTTTAATGGATTCTCACTGTGGTCTCCAAGGCTAGAAATACCAGTGTGTAGCTGAGTCAAAAGAATAGGTAAGTCAATATCTTTAGTGGCTGTTATAAGACTGAATAGACAATAGAGAAAACCCTGATATTGTTTTCATCACCACAAGTATCTAACCATGTATAGACTTCATCTTTAAAAGGAAAACCAGGGTAATTTCTGGTGCTAAAAGATTCTGCTTCTAGAATGTCAAAGAGAGAGACATACATATCTAGATCTATTTGTCTATTTATCTAAATGCTGTGCTGTGCTGAGTAGTGTCCAGTTCTTTGCAACCTATAAAATGTAGCCTGCCAGGCTCCTCTGTCCATGGGATTCTCCAGGCAAGAATACTGGAGTGTGTTGCCATGCCCTCCTCCATGGGGTCTTCCCAACCCAGGAATTGAATCCATATCACCTGCATTGCAGGCAGATTCTTTAACCACTGAGCCACCAGGGAAGCCCATCTATCTAGCTAGCTAGCTAGCTAGAAATATATATAAATTTATATAACAATTCCCCTAAAGTCTAGAGGGGAAAGTACAAAGACATACTTTCTCCACTCATCTCTTTGTCTTGCCATAATTACTCTGCATCGGGAGCACTGTTAAATATAATTCAGACATAGCACAGCCATAAGTATGTAGAATGGAGTTTGACTTTGGTATATCATTGCAATTTTCTCTCTTATTCTTCTTTTTGTCTCTATACATATGAGATCAACAGGTTTATTTTGGTCTCACCTCTAGTTGCCAAAGCATGTAATGCCAGTGGTATAAATTTAAAAGAAGAGTACCATCTTTTTAAATTGCATATATATGTGTTAGTATACTGTATTGGTGTTTTTTGTTTGTTTTTTTTTTCTAGCTTACTTCACTCTGTATAATAGGCTCCAGTTTCATCCACCTCATTAGAACTGATTCAAATGTATTCTTTTAAATGGCTAAGTAATACTCCATTGTTTATATGTACCACAGCTTTCTTATCCATTTATCTGCTGATGGACATCTAGGTTGTTTCCATGTCCTGGCTATTATAAACAGTGCTGTGATGAACATTGGGATACAAGTGTCTCTTTCAATTCTGATTTCCTTGGTGTGTATGCTCATCAGTGGGATTGCTGGGTCATAAGGCAGTTCTATTTCCAGTTTTTTAAAGGAATCTCCACACTATTCTCCATAGTAGTTTGCATTCCCACCAACAGTGTAAGAGGGTTTGCTTTTCTCCACACCCTCTCCAGCATTTATTGCTTGTAGACTTTTGGATCGCAGCCATTCTGACTGGTGTGAAATGGTACCTCATTGTGGTTTTGATTTTCATTTCTCTGATAATGAGTGATGTTGAGCATCTTTTCATGTGTTTGTTAGCCATCTGTATGTCTTCTTTGGAGAAATGTCTATTTAGTTCTTTGGCCCATTTTTGATTGGGTCATTATTTTTCTGGAATTGAGCTGCATAAGTTGCTTGTATATTTTTGAGATTAGTTGTTTGTCAGTTGTTTCATTTGCTATTATTTTCTCCCATTCTGTATGTGAGACAGCAAAAGGGACACAGATGTATAGAATGGACTTTTGGACTCTGTAGGAGAGGGAGAGGGTGGGATGATTTGGGAGAATGGCATTGAAACATGTATACTATCATGTAAGTAATGAATTGCCAGTCTAAGTTTGATACAGGATACAGGATGCTTGGGGCTGGTGCACAGGGAAGATCCAGAGAGATGATATGGGGTGGGAGGTGGGAAGGGGGTTCAGGATTGGAAACTCATGTACACCCATGGCGACTTCATGTCAGTGTATTGCAAAACCAATACAGTATTGTAAAGGAAAATGAAGTAAAAATAAAAATTAAAAATAAATAGATAAAAAGGAAACAGAAAAATAAATAAATAAAAATATAATAAAAAAAATAAAGGAAGAATACATTTCTTCCATTGGTGTTAATGATTTAAATACTTTTATTTCAACACAGAAAAACTCATACACTTCTCTCCTGTCATGAAATGAAAAGAAAAAGTTAACGTTACATCCCTCTCCCTTGCTGCCTTTATATTGTCAGAAATTCATTTTTAATCATCCAGGCACATTTACCCTAAACCAAATCTCCAGGAATACTAGTATAATCAGTTTCCTATGACCATCTGACTTAAGTGTGATAGTTAAGAATGTTTCTGTCAGTTCCATTGAACAGATTAACTCTTAAGTATGAAGATGCAGGTATTGACCTGGGTTGCAAAGGCATCTAAGAGGAAAAATAAGACAAAAACTTATGAGCCTTGCAATGTTAGCTTATTTTTAAGCTACAAACCATGCCTATTTTCTGAAATTGCTGATGATTCTGCCAATAGCAAAGTAGCTAAAGACTAGGAGTGCTAGTATGAGCTGAGGCAAAAAGGAGAAAGTGGTTTGGTATACAGCTAAAAATGTCTTAGAAATACTGATAGTATTTGCATATTAAAAATGGTAACTTTCTCAAAAAACGTATTAGTTAATGCAGTTTAAACCTAAACACTTTTTAAGGAAGAAACATTGAAGTTATTCAATTAAAAGAAAAACTATGGAAAAAATGATATTTGGAAACCTAGTGCTAGAAACATAGGAGAAGGCAATGGCACCCCACTCCAGTACTCTTGCCTGGAAAATCCCATGGATGGAGAACCTGGTAGGCTGCAGTCCATGGGGTCACGAAGAGTCGGACACGACTGAGCGACTTCACTTTTACTTTTCACTTTCATGCATTGGAGAAGGAAATGGCAACCCACTCCAGTGTTCTTGCATGGAGAATCCCAGGGATGGGGGAGCCTGGTGGGCTGCCGTCTATGGGGTCGCACAGAGTCAGACACGACTGAAGTGACATAGCAGCAGCAGTGCTAGAAACATAATTGCAAGAGGTTAGCAAATGCAATTACTGCACCATTAAAAGATTCCTCAACCAGCAAAGTTAAATTCTTTATGAATATTAACTTCATTAATTCTACTTTTATTTGAAATTTTTTTAAAACATAAGAATTAAGCAACTATTAATGTAGAAAAGCAACTTTCAAGATCATACCACTTGTCAGAAGCAATATCAAGATTTGAATCTGGATCTAGTTTGATTTTAGAAACTGGAGATTATGAACTTTAATATAGCCTAACATTAAATAGCTCCATGAATAAGCAAAAGTATAGTGGACACAAGTAAAAGTATCATAAGTATACTATGTATATAACAATATAACAAGAAAGGACTATTAAAAATGTAAAACCATACCATAGACACAAAAACTGACATACAAATAATTGAAACAGAGACATTAAATATTATATACATGCAAACGAATCATAAAGCTGAAGAAAATTATTCTGAGTCAATGAGATACAAAGAACAGGTGATTTGATAAATTAATTTCAGGAAGAAACTTAGGTATTAGAAAAGAATTGGATGCACTGAGGATAAATTGAGGATACTGATAAGCACATTATGTCCTAACATCACTATATGATCTTGGACAAGTAATAAAATGGTAAAAGGATTAATTAAATAAAATTTAGAATTTAACCCAAGTATTTCCTCTTATGTGTGGAAAAACTGAGGTCCATAAAAGTTAATGACTTCTCTGTAACCTGAAGTCCTCACTAACTATAAACAGAGCTACTAAGTTCAGTTTGCATATCTATAAAATGGCAAGAAAGTACAAATCCTACCTAGTTTCTATGTTAAGACTTAAAACTTTTTAAGTAGATTATGGGTCTTATAAAATAGTTATCATACTCTATATAATTATTGTTCCTTCTGTAGGGGAGAACTTGCTATATCCTTAGAGTTCAGTATGTCCTTAAGGAGAGAGAGAGCGTCTGAATCTATTCTTTCTCTTTTAATTAAAAAAATACTTAAATGTCTGAATGAATGAATGAAATTGATGTAAATGAGATAAATGACCTTAAATAGTAAGGCTATAATATCAGTTTTTTCAAAAATATATTTTTCAACATAATGGGGTGCCACTTGTCATCCTGTACCTAATTAGCAGAGAAAACTTGATATTTAGAAAGCTTTTTTTAGTAATACCAAATCTGGTTTTTTATGATGTCAGCTTTTAGACAATTTGGATTATGATCCATATGAAATTGGTTTTGCTTTTAAATCTATATCGTGTTTGAGGTATTTTTCACATACTAGTTCTATACAACTAGGTATAAGTTGGTAACCAAACTTAAAAACTTGAAGTTTATTGAAAGAAATGGCTTGGACTTTAGACAAAAGAATCTGACTCCTAGAGAGGTATACACACTCAGATCCAAACACTGACGTAAACAAAATATATTCCATCCCTACACAGTATTTGATTCAAGTTTGAATCCAGTATTTAATAACTAATTATTTAACAACTTATTTTCTATCATTCTATTTAGAATTTTAATAACATTCTAATTAACATGAAGTAGGGTAACCGAAGAATTGATGCTTTTTTTTTTAATCCCAATCTTCTCATTTATTTTATTATTATTTTATTTATTTATTTTTTATTTTACTTTACAATTCTGTATTGGTTTTGACATACATTGACATGAATCCACCACGGGTGTACATGCGTTCCCAAACATGAACCCCCCTCCCACCCCCCTCCCCAAAACATCTCTCTGGGTCATCCCCGTGTACCAGCCCCAAGCGTGCCGTATCCTGCATCGGACATAAGACTGGCAATTCGATTCTTACATGATATTATACATGTTTCAATGCCATTCTCCCAAATCATCTCACCCTCTCCCTCTCCCTCTCCCTCTGAGTCCAAAAGTCCGCTATACACATCTGTGGTGTTGGAGAAGACTCTTGAGAGTCCCTTGGACTACAAGGAGATCCAACCAATCCATTCTGAAGGAGATCAGCCCTTTGAGATTTCTTTGAGAGGAATGATGCTAAAGCTGAAACTCCAGTACTTTGGCCATGTCATGTGAAGACTTGACTCATTGGAAAAGACTCTGATGCTGGGAGGGATTGGGGTCAGGAGGAGAAGGGGATGACAGAGGATGAGATGGCTGGATGGCATCACTGACTCGATGGACATGAGTCTGAGTGAACTCCGGGAGTTGGTGATGGACAGGGAGGCCTGGCCTGCTGTGATTCATGGGGTTACAAAGAGTCAGACTGAGCGACTGAACTGAACTGAATTGAACTGAGGGTAACTGTGTCTATAAACTAGAACATCATTTAGTGATTCAGACTAGTTCCTTCGTATTAATAAGTTACCATTCTTTTAATCCCAGAATTTAGAAGCAAGTCTTGAACCCTAGTCTCCTAAAAGGAAAAAGAAATAAAATACTTAACTCTGATCGAATCAGACAGTTTGCACAAAATCATGGGAAATGTGCATTCTAAAGAGGCAGATAATTGTACAGGCATATTGCATAGAATACATAAGTGGAGCCCTGGAGGTCAAAAAGTAGAAGCAAACCAATTAAGCTAAGTATCCACTAAATTGTTTTTCATTGTCTAATTGAAAAGTGATCACAGAAATCAGAAAGGTTTAAATTGAAAGTGCTTTTAGTTTAAATCTGACCTTAAGCCAATGTTATTTAAACATGGGAAGTAATGTATTCTGGAAGGAACTTTTCTAGAAATTCAAAATCCCACTTGAGTATGTATTTGAATCATTTCTGGGTTTCTGTGACTGCAGTTTTCCAGCCTTTAGTTACTAAAAAGAACATACTTATTTACATCAAATGTGAATATTACAAATTTATTTGGAAATCTTAACTGAATCACTATATGTTTCTCAAGAAATATATTCATCCATTCATTCACTGCTTTTGCTGGATAATTTAGATCATTTAAGGAAAACATGAAGCATTGGCCTAAATAAATTTATCTATTCATACATTGCTTTTGTTGAATAATTTAGAACATTTAAAGAAAACTGAGTATCTGTGTAAATTACTCAGGACTAATCGTCCCCGCAGCTGAAAGACATCACTAGCAATCAATGCCACTTGTGACTTCATAGTCTTGATGAAACTTGATTCTTATGTTGATCCTGTACAAAAATTTTAGAGTTTACATATTGCTAAAATCAGATAGGGAGAGAAATTGCTCTTTCAAGCACCTATTCAGGGGACCAAGCTCATGTTTGCTCTTCAGCCAACCATCATTTTCAGGTACCAAAACAGCCCTTAAAATACAGACAGAGAAGAGCAAGTGGCACCATGCATGGCTTCATCAAAAGCAGCATGTGTTCAAACTCAGCTTCTCCCCAGGCCTTAATGCATTCCTTTTATGAGGCTACAACTTTCCAATTGGCTTTACAAGAGTATTCTTTCTTTGGATAAATGCAGTAGGGCAGAGAAGACTAGTTTCTGCTGCTCCAGTTCTTTCAGGCTTTAATTCTTTACAAACTCAAGACCGGCCCAGAGGATGTTGGATTGTGAAGTGTCTGGCTGCAGAAAGAAGAGAAGCCTCCTAGGCCCTAAGCAATGAACCTTCCATCACATATACACACTCTACACAGATTGTGCTCTCTCAGTGTTTCTGGAATAATTCCATGAGGCCCTATTAAGAGTTTGCTTAATCAGAGAAAATATCAAAGCGTTTAATTGTTTGCAATTCTTCTGAAGTTGCAGAAACCAACAGCCAATTAGTACTCAAACTCCTCTTTTCAGATGGAAAATTAATCTCTTTTTAATAAAAACTTTTCTTACTCATTTTTTTTCCTTGGAAACACATTTTATCCCAAATCACACTTAGAATACAACTGAAACTCAAATCACACTTAGAATACAATGAAACAGAACATGAAATGATATTTTTTCTGCAAGCTATCATCCTTCCTGGTTCATTTTCAAGATCTTTGATATTTACATATGACCTTTCCATTTGTATTAACAGTTTATTGGATTTTTGCATTCCAGCCAGCAGAAGAGAAAGGTAATTTACAGAAAGATTTGACAGTTATATACACAGCTATAAACTCCAGTCCATTAACTTATTTCTCATGTAACCTTTAGACAATTCTACCAAAACATTCATATAAGCATATGCCTTTTTCCTTTATGTTAAGAAGCTCTCATTACAGAGCCCTATTTATAGAATGTCAAATGAAAGGAAAACCATTCTATCATGTCTCTTTATGGTTTACAGATGTTTACAGCTCAACTTTTTAAGGCACATAAACAAAATTCAAAGATATTTTTGTGTTGTTTAGGGTCTACTAGATGCAAATGGTTATATATGTGACATCTTCCATTACTTGACTGTAGTTATGGATTTGATAAGCAGTATATTGTTTAAATATATCTACTTTATACAGTGGCTTAGAATATTATGTAATTAATTGCATTGTCTAAAGCAATACATAATGTTATTTCTATACAAACTATGTGAAAGTTGCTCAGTTGTGTCTGACTCTTTCTGACCTCATGGACTCTACAGTCCATGGAATTCTCCAGGCCAGAATACTGGAGTGAGTAGCTTTTCCCTTCTCCAGGGCATCTTCCCAATCCAGGGATTGAACCCAGGTTTCTCACATTGCAGGCAGATTCTTTACCAGTGAGCCACAAGAGAAGCCCAAGAATAATGGAGTAGGTAGCCTATCCCTTCTCCAGCAGATCTTCCCAACCCTGGAATTGAACCAGGGTCTCCTGTACTGCAGGTGGATTCTTTACCAACTGGACTATCAGGGAAGCCCAAAGTATAAGAAAACAAAGTATAGGAAAATGATTTAAGAATAATATTTGGCTTTAAATTTTGCTGATTTTTTTTAATGCAATCCTTTTGGTAGTTTCCTGAAAACTTGAAATTGATAGATTTCTGTATAAATATAAAGACAGAACTGAATTATAGAAAAGTGGAAATATTGAATATTATTTGTTTTTTTGCACAGAACAGATATGTTTCTAATTAAATATTAATATTTAAATACATGGCATAATAATCTAAATGGATTTTTATAACATTATGCCCAGAGTCATTCCTTTGTGATAAAAACCACCAAAGAGAAGCTGTAAGTTTTTTCTTTTAAAGAAATTATAACAGAAGAAAATGTCCTTTTACATGAATCCTGTTTCATCATTTACAAAATACCACAACTTGGAATGCTTTCTCCAACACAATTGAAAACCAAATACTATATATCTATATATTCATTTCATCTTCACTGTTCAAAAAAAAAAAGAAAAGAAAAGAAATCATAGAAATTATGAAAATATATGAAATTAAGAAATGGAATAGTCAAAAGGTACTAAAAATCTCATTCTGTCTGCCTACTATTTGTAGGCAGGGAAAAAGGAATGTGTGAACTATACTGATTTAACTTGGAACTTAATAAGAGGTATAGTTAGGGCCAATTGAGTATTGCAAGCACAATACTAGGAATGTGAACCCTGATAACTTATTAATAATTATACTTCGATGGATTTCTATCAGGTCCATAAAGTGGGTATGAAATGAATGAGATAAATTATTTCCCAGAAAATGTGTTTAACTCGAGGCTTTCTGAAATTCTTAAAAGAGTCCTATTTACATTATTTATTTGTACTTTATAATATAGAGTAACAGAAGGAAGAGTATTTTAGACTAGCATATGCCTGTGTTATATATTAAACAATAGTGCCAGCTGATCTTAAGAAACAGACATGAGAGACTAATTTACTCAACAATGGTTTTTCACTGTACTTTATCTCTTTTATTTCTGCTTGGCCTCTTAAGGAAATGGAAAAGTTCTGTAGTGCCATCTGGTGTGAATTAAGTGAACAGCCTCTTTCAAGCAGCATGTACTAGAATATTCCTCCAAGAAGAAAGCTCAGTCTGCTATATAAAGTAACCCTTCTGCTATATAAAGCTCTTGACCAATCTGATTATAACATCTATGTTTATGCTCTTTTTTAGCTTATTATTTTTCCTCTAGGGATCCTGAGTTAGAATTATTAGTATATTATTAATTTATATTTAAGCATTGAAATGTATTTGTGTGTATATATGTGTGTGTGTATATATATATACATATATATATATATATGCAAAATATCAAATTTCTTATTGGGACATTACCAAGCTTTCTTCATACGTCCATTTAAACTGTCATTACTACTATGCTAATTTGCAAATACAAAATTAATAGCAGTGGCCTCAGATTTTTTCTGCAAAGTTTGGCATTATGTGTGTATGTGTGTGAGCATATGCCTATCTGAAAAGCAAACATCAGGTGCAGAATTTCACAAATGCCACAAAGCTACAGATACTGTGTTTTCTCCATCAAACATCTCTTTTTCACATAATCATACAATTTTGACACATATATAATCTATAAGAATCTACTTCCATGATTTCTATTGATAATTTGGTAAAAAAAAAAAAAGTTTGCCTCTAAATAGATGCATGCTATGCTGAAGCTTTACTCATTTTTATTTTGTGTAACATGCAAGAGTTTTTGTCTTTTACTTATCACTTGTTTTCTCATTGTCTTCTTAGTTATTGGACTTCCCTGGTGGCTCAGAAGGTAAAGCATCTTCCTTACAATGCAGGAGACCTGGGTTTGATCCCTGGGTCGGGAAGATCCTCTGGAGAGGGAAATGGCAACCCACTCCAGTACTCTTGCCTGGAAAATCCCATGGACAGAGGAGCATGGTGGGCTACAGTCCACGGGGTCCAATACTCTCTCTTTTATATCTTCTGTTACTTCCTTATACTGTATACACTAATGTTCCAAATTACAGTCTGAATATGGACCAGGCAAGCTAGAGATTTCTTTTAAGGCTAAAATCCTGATTTTTTATTTTATTTTGATAACATTAAAAAGAGCAAGCTCCTTAAAATCCTATAGGACAGAAACTGACAAAATCACAGTTCCTAATATGAAAATATTTACAAAACACTTTTCATTTAGATATCACACAGTTAAATATTTTTGTGTGCAAACTATCTAAATTTCTATTACCATGCAATAATCTCTGTCTACAGTACACAATTGCTACATGCGTTACACATAAAAGACAATTTTCAGATAAGTCAACATGGGGAAGAAGGTTGCTTTTAAAAGGCTCAATATGTCTTCAAAATTAACCAGTCTCTCTGGAAAGGCTTCTGTCCAGCCACTCTTCAAAAATTAACTGAACACTGACAGTAGCATTAATCACCATTTACACCTTTCTCTAAGAAACCATAAGGGCCCATTTGAACATTGTTTAGGTAAATTCTAACTGAGGCAGGAAGAGAAATTAAACATTTCTCAAAATATTAACTCTCACATCTGGTTCCTTTATTAGTATTGTATAAAAACCTGATTAAATACTGAAAAGCTAAATAAACCAACAATAATCTATGGAAACAAAGGGATACAGAAAAGGTATAAACTTGGTTTGTTTTCTTTCTCACACCTTCACATACTAATTATCCAAACCAATTTGTAAACTCTAAACTATGATAAATACCCCCAAATGAACAATATACAATTATTTGTGATGCATACTCAAAGAACTTAAAATGTCAGTAAGACCAAATTATAGGAGTTACAGAGAGCTACCCTAAAATACTGATTTCTAAATTACATCTTGAATAAAGATTTGAACTGGGAGACATTACAAAACTGCTCATTCAACCTAGTTAGGAATGGGGCACAGTTAAAGCTACGTCCTGTAGATGGGTGCACATCAAGAATATTTGGGAAATCTGAGGAGCATTGCTTAATTATAGCACAAGGTTAATTTCTGGAGAAAAACAAATGTGCTTATATGGCTTTGTTATTGTATCAGTGAAGTGACAGGGAAAGAGTGACCCATTCTTCATATGTGAAAGATCTTCTCTTGTGCGTTTTCAGTAAGGGGACAACATTGGTTGAAAATACTATCACAAAGACATACTGCAAAGAAACTTATTTAAGATTATGAATCACTGAAAACCAATTTCTGTAGGTATGTGTTTCAAAGGCATTCACACTACATTGAACAGCATTGGAAGAAGTACTTAAGAGAACACTTGTCACAGACCTGTGGTAGGAGGAAGCTGAATGTTGATTCTTAGAGCTAGAGCTATAGTCATTGGCATCCAAAAGTGAATTATGAGGGCTAACAGGTCACAGATAATGGCCAGAAGTTTTTCAATAGGTTCATATATTAAGAATAATCTCTGTTAACAAGTAGAGTCTTAAAGATCTTATCACAGGGCCAAGTCAGAACAAATCTTAGAAAACCAAGTCATGGAATAATTATTTGAGGATGTTATTTGATTCATCAATTAATATTCATATTCATACTAATTTATGAGCAACAGTATATGCAAGTTGTAAATTCTTGCCAAAGACGCTACTCTGGAAGATAATATATATTCGAGTGTATAAGTGATTGGCAATGTATTTCTCTGCTGAAATTAGGTATAAAATAATTATTTCTTAGTTTGTGACAATGTTATTTTACCCAAGGATTGTTTTTTTTTTATAAGTGAATAAAAATGGCAGATAGAAGTTACTGGTTCAAGAAAAGGCTCCCATGCATTTATATTTTGATACTAAGACTTAAGAATATATGCTAATATAGAAGGATATATAATAATTCACTTTAATGCACAGCATACTATAAAACTTTGTCTTCATACATAGAAAGTACTGAATAATGAGGAAACAAAACTGGTGATGGGTTTAGCTGTATATTTATCATTGCGTTCATGAAATGAAAGTGTGCAACCTTGTTAGCAATAAGAACTTTTTCTGATATGAAAGACACTCATGATGCAGTACAAATTACATGCAGATGTATATTAAAAAAAACAAAATCTGGTTCTTTATCTTACTCAATAGATAAAATATGCAATACTTGTCCTTAAGGGAAATGTAATTCAAATATTTCCATGATAAAGTACTATGCTTCTCTGCAGTTCCTTTCTGATTGGGAATATAAAGGTGACAAGTGGCGACTCTTGAATCCTAGAGAGGGTCATGCTGTATGTTTAGAATGATGGTGAGGAACTGAAAATATTCTAAATCAGCTTGGAATGTTAAAGCAGCAGAATTCACTTCAAATGCCCATTATACAAAGAAGATAACCTGAAATGACAGCATCCTATAGAGGCTGGAAAAATTTAAACTTTTCATTACTCTCCTCTGGTTACCCTTTCTGAAATAATTCAAACCAGAGTTAGCCATCCAAGCAATCATTTACATTCTTGGACTCACTCAGTGAATGCTCATGTATAATCAACCTAATTCCTAAGAACGTTTTAAAGGTATAATGATATTGAATATTTTAAACCAGATCATAATACTGAACTGTGTTGCAATGTTATAGCACCTTTCAAATTAGATTCACGGGTCACTAAAATTCATTATTTAAAGATAAGCAGTCTCTGTCATAGATCAGCATTTTATAAATGAGGATATGCTATTAATCTAGACAAAGAAACTTATTTTAAAATATAGATCATTGCAAACCAAGAAGGAAGGAGCATTGATGCTTTTAGAAATTATATCTGTCCTTCAGAATATGTTTATTATGATGGATTACCTATAAAGCTTCTTTTGTTCCCCAAGTAGTGATTTCAAAACACAGATTTCACTAGCAGTTCCACCTGTCATCCTCAATGTGGTCAACAAGACTTTGCTTCGTACCTCTCAAGTCTCATTTTATGCTCTTTCTGTATTTCTCACAACTTTAGCTATTGTCAGATGTCCTTTCTCTACTGTTTGCTTTTATTTCACGTTGGTGTACTGAGGCAGAAAGAGGTTTAGAGCAGAGCAACTTGCTTGATTAAAAAACAGTTGAACAGGTGTTTTCTTTTATGAAACAGAGCCTATAGGGATTTTCACTGGTACTCAAGACCCCAGTGGATCCATTTAAATGGTGGATATTCCATAAAGCTCACTCCACACCAGTTAAGAATCCAGGAAAATGAAGTCACATGTTGAGGTTTGTGTAACATTCCATCTCCCTGCCTGATGCTGGAAGACTTGGGAGATAGTTGCAGAAGTTAGATAAATGGATGTAAAATATTACTTTTTTATTAATGAAGCTTTCTGATGAATGCAAACTTGGCATTGAGCCAAGAGCAGTTGCTAATACTTCACCAAGAAATATGGCAAATTCAGCTACTCTACACAGATAAAGGCAAATGATCAGGTTTAAGGCTAGCCAAAAGAACAGAGCTTGTACTAGCTAAGCCTAACAAGAGTCAAGAAATGTTGGAAATTCATGCTTCTTCTAGGAGGTGAAAAGTGTGTTAGTCGGTCAGTTGTGTCTGACTCTTGTGACCCCATGGACTATAGCCTGTCAAGCTCCTCTGTTTATGGAATTCTCTAGGCAAGAATACTGGAGTAGGGTAGCCATTCCTTTCTCCAGGGAATCTTCCCATTCCAGGAATCAAACTGGAGTCTCCTGCATTGCAGGCAAATTTGTTACCATCTGAGCCACTAGGGAACTCTTACCCTCTAAGAAATGTAGGAACTTTGAATCACACATGTCTTGTCTTGTCCTTAACTTTTCATTTCAGTCCCTTCAAGGTAGGGCCAAGGGGAGGACTGAGTAAAGAGACAGAGTGTTAACTGTAGGGATCATTTCTTCATGTAGACATGAAGGAACTAAATTTCAAATCACAATAGATATATCTTTTCTGGGCAAGTCAGTAAGCAGGATACATGTTAAATCACATCTTTGTCTCAGCTTAATTATCTTTTGGGGGCTTCCCTGATAGCTCAGTTGGTAAAGAATCTGCCTGCAATGCAGGAGACCCCGGTTTGATTCCTCGGTTGGGAGCATCTCCTGGAGAAGGGATAGGCTACCCGCTCCAGTATTCTTGGGCTTCCCTTGTGGCTCAGCTGGTAAAGAATTCAGCTGCAATGGGGGAGAACTGGGTTCAATCCCTGGGTTGGGATGATCGCCTGGAGAAGGGAAAATATTCTGGCCTGGAGAATTCCAAGGGCTGTATATTCTGTGGGGTCACAAAGAGTCAGACAGGACTGAGCGACTTTCACTTTCATTATCTTTTTGGTTTTATTAGTTAACAATTAATTAGGTAGGGTTTAGTGAACTTTCTGCATATTTACTTGAAGTGAACATCTTTACATTAATATTTAAAATGGAACATGAGCTGGAATACTCATTCCCACTTGAAATCCTTGTGTTTACTCAGCATAAGCATCATTTGTGGAAATAACAATATATGGCCAGTAGATTCCTTACTACCTTTCTCTCCACTTGGACTATTTGGCCAAATTCAGATGCCAGGTTTAATTCTTTTGTATTGCTTCTTTTAACTGTTGTTTATTTTCCAGCTTCAGACTCCATGATACTAAGTTAAATAGTTTATCCCATCCTTTCTCCCTCCTTCCCTCTCTCTCCTTCCTTCATGTCTCCCAACTTTCCTCACTCCCTTCCTTTATTACTTCTTTCCTTCCGACTCTCTCTCCTGCCCTCTTTTCCTTCATTCCTTCCTTTCTTCTTCTCACACTTTTCTGTATATTTAAATTTAAAAACGTTTTATAACATTCCCTTTATGTCTTTAATGTAAAAAAATATTGAATTACACACCAACTCTAGTCTCCCCTCCCTTCCTCAAAGTGCATCTTGTATTTCCCAAAGACATCAGCTTCAAAGTAATCCTGTAAATTATAAGAAATGAGAGTTAAAAAATGTTTTAGAGATTGTATAATCTGATACTTTATTTTACAAACGTGAAATTGAGGCACAGAGGATGAAATGACTTTGCTAGACCAAACAACTAGAATATGCTAGCATGACTTTTTTTTTTTTTTTGTAATTCTAGATGTATTATAAACACTCATTGTTACTAAGACAGCCTTTTCCACATCATGTTAAATGATACTTTCTATCAGAAACTTCACAAACATTAAAATGAACTCTGAGTTTACTCACTGCTTAAATATCAATTCAAACCATTTTCAGGTCTGCTAAAATATAATTTTAATGCTTATATACAAATACTTCTCTTTGTGTGGACTGCCAAACCACACTTCAAAGACGAACGATTCTTAGTTTCAGCAGCCAGTTGTGCTGCTCTAAATCCCATGTCTTTCTGTACTAATTAAATGGGATTCTGCATGAATTTTCTTTTATTTTGCAGCACTGTATTCCCGAAATTAAAGCCTTGTATTAAACTACATGTTCACTTGCCAGGAAGCCTTAATCTATACAAAGCTCTGGCTTTTTCCTTCCATCGTTATTTTCCTGGAGAAGTGAGGTGGATGAGTGGCTTCTAAAAACACCACTAACCATTGGTTAATTGACTCATCTGAACTGTGTCACCTACATGGCTTTATATATCATATCTATAATATTTCATATTATAAATAGGCTGATAACAACACGGCCAATATCATCAGTGTTCCCATTGTTCTATACAAGCAATGTTTATTGGACATACAGAATTATATTCTTAAATACAATTCTAGTTAGAAAACAGCTTTTCTAAGTGCAAAAGTATAAAATTTAAACCACCAAAACCGTGAATTGTTAGTGTGCAACAGTTCCTGTTCCACACTTTCCTATCTTCTTCTCTATAGGCATGATACTCTATAAATGACTTGTCCTGCTATCTGGAATTAGCACCAGGTGAGACATAAGAACTGTAAGACATAACTTTGGCCCACGAGGTGCTTATAGTCCTATCAGGTATCAAAATGAATACTTGATAAATAAAAACAAATAATCTTAACACCAGTCTAGCTAGCTACTACTCAATTCTCTGTTTCCATTCACAAAAAAAAAAAAAAAAAAAATAAAAGAAAAGAAAAGAAAAGAAACCTCTGTAAAGTAGTCAAAAACTCAGTTGTCTCTGATTTCCATTCTCCTGTTCTTTCCTGAGACTCTCACTGGTGTTTTTTCTCAACCATGCCATAAACAATGCTCTTGCCAAGTTCGTTAATGTCACCCATATTGCTGAGTTCAATGGTCAGCTCTAAGTTCTTCAAGTCTTTATCAGTAGTGTCTGATTCAGCAGGTTGATTGCTCCTCTACCTTAGAAACACATTCTTCAGCTGGCTCCCAAAACTGTACTTTCCTTGTTTCCACTTCCATCATTGGTCCTTCTCAGTATCCTTCCTTCTTATCTACCTGACCGTTTATTATTGGAATATCTCAAGGCTCAGTCTTAGTACCTCTTCTGTAGTTTCACTTACTTTATTCCTGAATTAATTAAATCACATAGCTTTAAATACTGGGGCTTCCCCAATGGTTCAGACAGTAAAGAATCTGTGTGGAATGCAGAAGATCCAGGTTCAATCTCTGGATTGGGAAAATCTCCTGGAGAAAGGGATGCCTACCTACACTAGTATTCTGGCATGGAGAATTCCATGGACAGAGAAGCCTATCTATACACTAAGGTTGATGGTTCCCATATTTCTATTTCCCACATAGACTTCTGTTTCCATTTTGAGACTCAAATGTTCAACACATTTATTCAACAAATATTTTTCTTTACTTAAAATATCTAACAAGCCTCCCACATTAATATGTCTAAAATCAAATACTCTGTTACCCTCCCTTCCCCTCCAGATTGAGCCCCTCTCATGATCTGCTTGAACTTAGTGGCAACTCTGGTGTACCTGAAGACATAAGCTAGAAAGTATCAGTGGCTCTCTTCTTTCTTTTATGCTACATATGCAAGTAGGCAGCCAAACCTGTGGTCTGTACCTTCAAAATCTATCTAGAATCAAATCATTTCACCATGACAATCTGAGTCAAAAATGTCATCACTTCTCCCTACCTGTTTCAGAAAATGAAGTTCAGAATTTTAACAATGACAACGAGATCTTATACAATCTGAAACTCTCTTACATTTCCAATTTTGTTTATTATCATTCTTTGCTTTGCTTACTCTGGCACAGTCCCATTTCACAAAAAAGCCCACATTCAGAAGAGGACATCTGACTTGGAGTTTAATGCTTTACAGCCACACTTTGAAAATGTTAATTATTTTATCATTGAATATGTGTTTTGTAAATAAAGTCCAATAGAGATAGGATGCATATGTCATAGACTTGGGAATCTTGGCTCATGTTAAATCCTTTCTCCTACCTCCTCTCTGTTGATAAGGAAGAGACTCTCAAGCACCCAGTCCCCTGTCCCCACCCACCAACTGCTGCTACCTTCTACCCCCAGTAGGAGCTTAGACATGGATCTGAGGCAAATCAGGATACAAAGGCAAAAGACTGGGCTTGTGAGGGTCTGCGCTTGTATAGCAAATATTCCGTGCCTTTGCAAATAAAATCCATGGCAAGTTGAGATACATCATGGGAGAAAAGGAATAGCTACTTGATACTTCTTAAACAAGAAAATTTCACTTTCATTTTACATGGCTCCTCACACATTGTGCAGCCAGCTCTACTTATGACACTGTATCCCTATAGATCTACAAAGGTAACTCACTCACATTCTTTAATTCTTTGATCAAGAAAGGCTTTCACATTGAATTTCTGATTGACCACCTATTTGAGAATCAAAACCCCTTCCAAACACACACTTTAATTTCCAGGAACTCATCTATTCACTTAATTTTTCTCAAGGGCATTTTTTCTCATGTTTTATTTATCTTTATTTCTCATTTTTATTTATTTTTTCTCATGTTTCCTTTTACTTATAATAGCCCTATCAATTAAGGATTTAGTCAGTCCTATTAGTTTGAAAATAATCACATGTTAATGGAATTTCTCTACCATGTGTAAAACATAGAGAAACCTCTATTAAATCGAGTTGAGAGACCAGAAGGGGTAGCTCTCACGCCCTGAGACAATAACAGAGCCTAAGAGTAAAAAGAAAGACACCCTCTCCCCCTTTTTTTTCTCCTGGCAAGGACCCAGCTAATGAAAATCTTTGAACTCTTTGTTTACTGCAGTCCTCTCAACTTCCTTTTCCCTTGAGGAAAAGTTTCCCCTCTAGTATGGGGACATGCACATGGCTTGCTCCTATGGCTGCAGATGCTGAGTTGCAATTCTCTGCTGATCCTAAATAAGCCAATAAGCTAGACAAATATCTAGCTATCTATTTGTTGTAAGTCAACATTTTGGTGGCCCATATGGGGACCACAGAAGACTCCTGATGGCTCTAGGGCTGGTGAGCAAACAGGTTCTCTATCCACAAATGAACCCATTGTGGCTCACTGCCTATGGCAGTCTCTGGTGGCTCAGTTGGGAAAAAATCTGCCTGCAATGTGGAAGACCCAGGTTCCATCCCTGGGTGGGGTAGATCACTCAGAGAAGGAAATGGCCACCCACTCCAGTATTCTTGCCTAGAAAATCCCATGGACAGAGGAGCCTGGTGGGCTACAGTCCATGGGGCCACTTCCTTTTGTTAACTGTTCCTCACATAATAACTCCTTCACATTGCAATAAGCTTAATCCAGCCACTTTTCTCCCCTCTGTCAACAACAATGTCCTTCACAACTGCTTAACACTGACAAAACACCTCCTGACTCCTCATGACAACCTATAAGAAATTCTACTGGGCATCTCTGATTTCTCATGGTTCACTAATGATTCTTATTTAAAAAATAACAATGGCAAATATTGTGCTCAATATGCTATTACAACTTCTTTTATTGTTGTTGAGGCAACATCTTTACCTATAGCAACTTTGGCCTAGACTGGAATATACACTCTTACATGTGCTTTCACTTTAGCCAAGGACAATATTCCCAATATTCACACTGATCATGGGTATGCTTTCAGAGTAGCTCATGATTTTGACATGACATGTTGTTAAAGCAATATGGTTTCCTTATTTCCAGTGTAAACAGAATTTAAAATGGTCTCTATGTTTAGGAATTACTGAACCCAATATTTGTACCTGTTACTTTAGCTCTTATTACAATTACAGGGCATTCTAAATTTGACTCTCTGTAAGCTAAGGGAAATCACCTTGTTGATATTGCTGTAAGAAATGCTGCCCTTCATGGTCCAAAGGGATATTTCCCCAAACAATGAAAATGAAAACACAGCCAAGAGAGGTCCAAATATTGGACCTCAGAAAAGGGGAAAAAAAAAAAAAGATTAGAAATTCAACAGCTATTGTTTGATAAAAAGAGAAATCTCTGGTTTTGACTAACTAACCACCTGGTCCTACCAGAAATTCTAAAAGTCCCACTCTTCACCACTACACATACATTAAATCATTGGTCTGCTAACAAAATGAGAGCCTTCATGAATCAATGTTGGTGGGGAAACATTAACAAAGCCATAAAAAGAGCCTACTCACTTGTTCCACTTATCCAAATACAAACAGGGAAGCCTGTTTATACTGATTCTAGATATTTTAAATTGCCTTATGAACCATTTAATTTCCACAAATGGTTTTCATACAGTTCCTTCTATCTAATGGATATAAATACCTTTAAAACATGGTCTGTGTGTTTTTACTCTCTAAAATCTTCCCTTGCAGATAGGCTACTGATTCTTCAGTGGCTAAAGTTGTGTTGGAAAAGATTATCCCTACCTAGAAAACTTCTCTTGAACTTTATAGTGATCAAGCAACCCCGTTTTACAGCACTTTCACAGTACTGATCACTTTCAATCCTCTGGTTTAACTGGACAAACTAATGACATTGAAAAAAAAATTGAAAGTAAAGGTCACTCAGTCATGTCCTATTCTTTGCAGCTCCATGGACTGCAGCCTGCCAGACTCCTTTGTCCATGGAACTTTCCAGGCAAGAATACTGGAGTGGGTTGCCATTCTGTTCTCCAGGGGATCTTCCTGATACAGGAACTGAATCCAGGTCTCCTGCACTGCAGGCAGATTCTTTACCATCTGAGTCACCAAGGAAGCCAAATAATGGCATTATTAAGACTCAATTGGTAAAATGTGTAGAAGAACCCAAACACTGTGGATAAAAGCATTGGCATTGGTTCTTCTAAATCTCAGACACACCTGTCTTGGAACTCATTAACTTTCATCATTTGAGATGGTAACAGGATGTTTAATGCACTTGGTTCCTGTTTCTTTTTACACACAACTGATAAAAGGAGAGATTCTCTAATATTGCAAAGGTCTAATTGTATCTATTAAAAATAACCATGTTTTGATAGAACAATCATTTTGCAGTGCACCCTTGGGAGATGAAGATATTGACTGTCACATTTTGCAGTCTGGAAAGTTTGTCTATTGGAAAAGACACCTCCAGAAGAACACTCTTCAACCTTGCTGGAAAGGGCCCTATCAAGTATTGCTAACCAACCCATGTGGCTGGAAATACTACTAACCAAACTCCAAGAAAATGACTCTTGGGTTCTGTGATACACCTAAAAAAAGCTCCAAACCTTTACTGGACCTGCACATCATCAGGAGAACTGAAAGTAAAGATTTTCTAGCATTGTACTAGACAGCATCTGATGAGATAGCTTTCCCGATATATCTGGGCCAGTTCTATTAGAAGTTTCTTGCCAAACCTTTGATGATGACATAACACTTCAGATGATCCCCAGTGTCTCTGATATTGATAATGTATGGACTTTACATTAAAAAATAATACCTAAGAGTTCTCCCCCCAACCTAGTCCTCTTTGTTGCTCAAATGTGACCTTAATAAGTTTTCAATATGTGTATTTTCCCTCTGACATGATACACTATACCCAGAAAATATCTTTACTGAGGTTGAAGGACAAAAAACTGCTAAAAATATAAATGTGACTCCAGATCAGCAATGCTTTCAGAGAAAGATCAAGATCAAAACAGGGAAATGTAAGAAAATGAATTAACAGAAGCTTAAACTAAGTAGAGTTGGGAGTCAGGGAGCTCTCATGCCCTCTAATAACAACGGAGCACAACAGGAAGCAGAAAGCCTCCACTCAAGGACTCAGCCAATGAAAATCCAGGGACTTTCTTTTTCTTTTCTTTTTTTTTTTTTTTTTATGTTGCCCTCCCAACTTCCTTTTTCCTCTATAAAAAATGTTCTTTTTTTGTTGGATGTGAGAACCTGTATGTGGCTCACCATGCTTACAGATCTGGATCCTTAATAAACCTGTCTTTGCTATAAAAAATGTCTGGCAGTCTATTTGTTTCAGTCAATGCATATTTTTATAGGGCAGCTTGATACTTAAAGTCACTTTGTGTTTAACTTGTAAAAATACCATCAATTGTGAAGGAAAAGACCCTAAAAAAAAAAAACTTTATGTCTACTTACTCACTGTGTGTGTGTGCTTATTCAGTCAGTCGTGTCCAACTCTTTACAACCCCATGGACTGTAGCCCACCAGGTTTCTCTGTCCATGGAGATTCTCCAGGCAAGAATACTGGAGTGGGTTGCCATGCCCTCCTCCAGGGGAATTTTCCCAACCCAGGGGTTGAACCCAGGTCTCTCTCATTGCAGGCAAATTCTTTACCTTCTGAGCCACCAGAGAAGCTTACTCACTAGGTTCAGTTATACAGAATTGAGTAGTAAGCCCAAGTCAGACTGATATTAGAGCAATTCAGGTGGAGAGTAGAACTTGTTCCTATATCTCAGGTTATCTCAAGAAGGAACTGTAAAGAATTGTGTCTTTTCTGGTATTTAGAACAGATATTAAAAAAAAAGGCATTTCTTTACTGAGAATATTAGATTATATCAGTATAATCTAATTATCTAAACTACAAACTATATTAGATATATTTAGTGTTTATATGCATATATGCATTCATACATATATATGTCTTACCTAAGTTACAGAGGAAAATTTATTTTGTTTGCAATTTTTAAATGAATGTCAGTTTCTACTATCTCAATTTTTTCTGTGATTTTTAATTCTGTCATCATAATCAGATCATCAGAGAGACAAGAACGGATGAAAGCAAAATACTAATGCATTATAATCATATTGGGAGAGGAATAACAAACAAAAGTATGGAATGGTACACCAAGTTAGCAATTACATAAAGATTTATGGCATTATGTAATAAACTGATAGTTTACTAACTTTTTAATTTCTTTAATTCAAAATTAAAATCAGAATTGAGATTTTCTTCATTGACTGAAGAACAGAGACACAGAATGCTGTAGTGCCTTTGGAAAAGTACAAAAGGTAGTAGCACAAATAGAGAAATTCAAAAGTTTTTAGCAAAGTGATAATGAGCATCTTGTTAGGTCACCACGAATAAGATAACAAGGAAAACAGAAATAGGAAGGGGAGGATCACTTTGATTCATTGGCTCAATGTGTCTTTACTGAACATGTACTTTATGTCAAATACTCTTCTGTTTGGAACATAGCAATGAACAAGAAAGAAAAAGATCCCAGCCTTAGCTATCAAGCAGTGTACTGAAAAAGGTGAAAGTGAGTGTTAGGGGAAAGCAGCATTTGGAAGGATAGTTGAAAGAAGCTAAATACACATTACATGCATGGCAAGAAATCTGCTGAACAAAACAAATTACACAATACTTCCAGAATGACTTACTGCCTTGGGGAAATACAAAACAGAACACAAAGAAGAAGAAAAAATCACTGAAAACTGCAATCATAACAACTATGAGAAAAATGACACTGGAATAGAGAAACTCAGTAAAAATACTATAATAGAATCAATTCCATGCAGCGCACAAATTAGATTCCCCAAGAAGCCAGGCAGGAAAAGCCAAATGTAGACAAAGTGAATGATGGGCCAGGATCAATCATCCATTTTAAGCAGCAGGCCTCCTTTTGATGATTAAAATCAGTATTATATGTCTATATGTAAGTATGTATACACATATAGACACATAAATACATATACATTTGTATATATTCATACACACACACAGATACACATACTGCAGTCATGGAAAAATATGACCCTTTAACTGCATGGCAATTAAATGGTCCCAAGGAATTTTACAAAAAATAATTTACACTTTTCTTTAAAGTTTCATTTAAATGTATGTATAGCTCAGTTGGTAAAGAATCTGCCTGCAATGTGGGAGACCTGGTTTCGATCTCTGGGTTGGGAAGATTCCTTGGAGAAGGGAAAGGCTACCCACTCAAGTATTCTGGCCTGGAGAATTCCATGGACTCTATACTCCATGGGGTCACAAAGAGTTGGACACGACTGAGCAGATTTTACTTTCATATATATATGTATATAACTTGCATTTATCATACAGAATGATACATGTTGCCCCCAAAATACAGTTGTTTTCCAAAAAGCAACAGCTTCTTTGAAAATTTAATATACACTGTATATTGAGGCACTTTTTTCTTCCTTTTGTGGTTCCATATACTCTGGAAATACAAATATCATTATTAAATTCAGATTCATATTTAACTTAATCTTGTCATAACATATAAACTATCACCCAAAAGGTACAGATATCTGTCAGGAGCTCAGCTGAGCTGGAGAGAGAGCTGAGTTGCCAGATAAGTCAATTAAAGCAATCATGAGTGAAAATGGAAGTCACACTGAAGCCTCCAATCACAGCAAAAGTAAAGTAAGATGTTAAAACCAGACAAGGCACCAGCTCCCCACTGTTTCCTTTCTCCCACTGAAGAGCACACCATTGAAAGGTCTGATGGATTAACACATAGATGGGATCATCTCATGTGTGTCTTATTTTGCTGAGGGAAACCCAAACAAAAAGACCTGGTAGTTTTCTGGACCCAGGGATAGGGGTAGGTGTGGAGAGAAGAAAGATTATGAGCACAGAAAGGTTAGCGTGCTGAGTCTGAGCAAGGAGTGTTTCACGTTTTACCCCTTCTTTCCTAGCAGAAACAGCTGAGAAAGATCTCTACCAAAGGCCCCTGTTAAAGAAATCTAGGTGTAAATGTGTCTAGTCTAGGAATACAAAAACACATGAGAGCATGACCTTCTGGAAGAGCCTGAGCCATTAACTGGAGATCTTTTCAGAGACTGCAATGCACTGGCTGTCCACCGAGTCTGATGGGAGGGCAGCTTTCCTCATGGGGCCTATTAGATAAACCTTTGCAATTGTTTACAGTTGCACCTGAAAAATTCATAATAGGCTTTCAACCACAAGCCAGACCCTTCACTAGGACTAGGAATTTCCCAGGTGGTGCAATGGTAAAGAATCCACTTGCCAATGCAAGAGATGCAAGAGATGTAGGTTTGATCCTTGGTTTGGGAAGATTCTCTGGAGTAGAAAATGGCAACCCACTCATGGAATCCCAGAGATGGACTCGACTGAGCACTCACACACATACACACAGAATCCACACTGCTCTTAAACTCAACACTAATTATGGGAAAGTCAGAATAAATGTCAATAAATATGTGTTAAAAACAAGTAAACATGTCTGGGAAGTTGCTATTTCTTAACAAATCAGGAGGTTGATATTTCATTCCTTGATTAGAATGCTCCTCACATCTTTTGGGATGTAGAATATATATTTTGAGAAGCCAGGGATACAGAACTACTTTTCACAGTTCATTCAGCTGCTCATCATAGAAATCAAGAAAGATTTATTGTTTCTAGCATTTTTTTCACCCACCAAGATGCACCAAACTAATTTCATCTCTCACCTAAAAAGCTATTAAGCCAATAGACTGATGTCCCTGAATCCACCTCTAGACTAGTATCTGAGAAATGTTAATCTGATCAAGTCATTCCCCCACCTCCCCATGTGCTTAATTCCTGTCAGTAGCTTTCCATGGTTCTGAAAAAAAAAAAAAAAAAAAAAAACAGTTCAAAGTCCTATATGGTCCTATATGACATACCCACTGTGTAACTCTACAGAGGCATTTTTCAGAATTGTTCCTATAACTTCCAGATACATTGAAGTATTTTCAATTCCTCAGACACTGCAAGTTACTGCTTGTTTCAGAGCCTCTGCATATGCTGTTACTCTCATGCTGTCCAGCTCCCACCCCAACTCAACTTAAATGAGGTGTTAGTTTATATCTTCATCCTCTTTATCACATATATTAACTTGCTCATTTTATTAATGACTGCCACTCAAAAGACTGCAACATATTTCATGTAAGCTGCTAGGAAATGTATAACTAAAAAATTGGTTTAAATAAAAATGAATCAAAGGACATCAATATAAAAAAATCAACAAAACACAAAGGAAGACAACAAGAGATGAAAAGAGAGACAAAGGAACTACACTACTAAAAGAAAACAACTAACAAAATGGCAATAATAAGTTCTTCATGATCAATAATTACTTTAAATGTAAATGGACTAACAGAGACAGACTCACAGACTTAGACAATGGAGATATGTTTACTGGGGGGAAGGGTGACAGGGGAGAGACAGACTGGGATTTGGGGATTGACAGGTACACAGTGCTATATTTAAGTAGATAACCAGAAAGGATCTATTGTAAAAAATGAAATAAATAGTTTAGGCTTTGCAAGAAACAAATACAAATGGACTAAACTCCCCTATCAAATCATAAGGTGGCTAAATGGATAAAAGTGTAAGGTTCAGCTATATGCTGCCAATAAACAACTCAATTTAGATCTAAGAACACACACTGACTGAAAGTAAAGGGAGAAAAAGATACTCCCTGCAAATGGTAACTAAAAACGAATAGGGATGGCTATAGTTGTATTAGAAACAAAAAGACTTTTTTTTTTTAATTTTTATTTTTACTTTATTTTACTTTACAATACCGTATTGGTTTTGCCATACATTGACATGAATCTGCCACGGGTGTACATGAGTTCCCAATCCTGAACCCCCCTCCCACCTCCCACCCCATATCATCTCTCTGGATCATCCCCGTGCACCAGCCCCAAGCATCCTGTATCCTGTATTGAACATAGACTGGCGATTCGTTTCTTACATGATAGTATACATGTTTCAATGCCATTCTCCCAAATCATCCCACCCTCCCCCTCTCCCTCAGAGTCCAAAAGTCCGTTCTATACATCTGTGTCTCTTTTGCTGTCTCGCATACAGGGTTATCATTACCATCTTTCTAAATACCATATATATATGTGTTAGTATACTGTATTGGTGTTTTTCTTTCTGGCCTACTTCACTCTGTATAATTGGCTCCAGTTCCATCCATCTCATTAGAACTGATTCAAATGTATTCTTTTTAATGACTGAGTAATACTCCATTGTGTATATGTACCACAGCTTTCTTATCCATTCATCGGCTGATGGACATCTAGGTTGTTTCCCTGTCCTGGCTATTATAAACAGTGCTGCAATGAACATTGGGGTACATGTGTCTCTTTCAATTCTGGTGTCCTCAGTGTGTATGCCCAGCAGTGGGATTGCTGGATCAGAAGGCCATTCTATTTCCAAATTTTTAAGGAATCTCCACACTGTTCTCCTAGTGACTGTACTAGTTTGCATTCCCACCAACAGTGTAAGAGGGTTCCCTTTTCTCCACACCCTCTCCAGCATTTATTGTTCGCCACACACAAAAATAAACTCAAAATGGATTGAAGATCTAAATGTAAGACCAGAAACTATAAAACTCCTTGCATAGAACATAGGCAAGACACTCTCCGACATAAATCACAGCAGGATCCTCTATGATCCACCTCCCAGAATACTGGAAATAAAAGCAAAAATAAACAAATGGAATCTAATTAAAATTAAAAGCTTCTGCACAACAAAGGAAACTATAAGCAGGGTGAAAAGACAGCCTTCTGATGGGAGAAAATAATAGCAAATGAAGCAACTGACAAACAAATAATCTCAAAAATATACAAGCAACTTATGCAGCTCAATTCCAGAAAAATAAATGACCCAATCAAAAAATGGGCAAAAGAACTAAATAGACATTTCTCCAAAGAAGACATACGGATGGCTAACAAACACATGAAAAGATGCTCAACATCACTCATTATCAGAGAAATGCAAATCAAGACCACAATGAGGTACCATTTCACACCAGTCAGAATGGCTGTGATCTAAAAGTCTGCAAGCAAGAAACAAAAAGACTTTAAATCAAATAGTCTTAGATGAGACAAAGGAAAACACATAATGATAGAAGGATATATCCACCAGGAAGATGTAACAAATATAACTGGCAGTCAAAAATATCCAACAAGGAAAAGCTCAAGAACAAGTGGCTTCATTGATAAATATTTCCAAACCACATATTTGATAAGGGGTTAATACCCAAAATACATGTATCTGACTCTTTGTAACCCTTTGGACTGCAGCCCACCAAGCTTCTCTGTCCATAGGATTTTTCAGGCAAGAATATTGGTGTGGGTTGCCATTCCCTCCTACAGGGGATCTTCCCCATCCAGGGATGGAACGTGCACCTCCTGTGTCTCTTGCACTACTGGCAGACATTTTGCCCACTGAGCCATCAGGGAAATCCCAAAATATGTAAGAGACTCCTACAAATCAATACCTTAAAAACAACAATAAAAAATTCACAGTAATAACCTGATTTAAAAATGGGCTATTCATTTGAATAGACATTTTTCCAAAGAAGACATACAAATATCCAACAAGTACATGAAAAAGAAAGTTCAAAGCCATTTCCATGTTAATTCAATGTCCAATCATTATGGAAATGAAAAAAACTACAATGAGATGTTACCTCACACCTTCACGATGACTATTATTCCCCTTAATCATCACCAAAAAAAGTAACATGTGATAGGAAGTGGAGAAAATTAAACGATTTTCAAAACTGATCTTGAGACTGCCAATAGTATAGCTTATATAGAACATGGTATGGAGATTTTTCAAAAAACTTAAAACTATTATATAATCCAGCAATCCCACATCTGGGTATTTATGCAAAATAGTTGAAATCAGGATATCTAGGAAATGTTAATTAGCACTCCTACCTTGCCTGGAAAATCCCATGGACGGCGGAGCCTGGTAGGATGCAAGTCCATGGGATCACAAAGAGTCGGACACAACTGAGCAACTTCACTTTTACTTTTCACCTTCATGCGTTGGAGAAGGAAATGACAACCCACTCCAGTGTTCTTACCTGGAGAATCCCAGGGACAGGGGAGCCTAGTGGGTTGCCATCTATGGGGTTGCACAGATTCGGACACAACTGAAATGACTTAGCAGCAGCATGTTCATTGCAGCACTATTCACAACAGACGGGATGTGGGTACAACTGGAATGTCCATCAACATATGAATGAATAAGAAAATGTGGTATGCACATACAATGGAATACTATTCAACTTTCAAAAAAAAAACTAAGGAAATTTTGAAGTGTGAGAAAACATGGACGAACCCCGAAAATATTATGCTAGGTAAAATAAGTCAAGTATTGATAGACAAATATTGCATGATTCCAGTTATATAAAATATCTAAAACAGCCAAATTCATGGAACCAAAGAATGGAATAGCAGTTGCTAGGGGTTGGGTGAGAGGGAGTTCTGGAGGTACTAATCAAGAGCCATAAAGTTTCAGTTAAGCAAGATGAATAAACTCTGGAAATCTGATGTACAGCAGTATAGTTATAGCCAATAATAGCGTATTAAACACTTAACATTTTCAGAGAGTAGAGGTAAAGTTAAGTGTCCTTAACACAAAAAGATAAAACAATAAAATAATCTAACCAGATAGCTGAGGAGATATAAATTTTTCTTCATAAACAGTTTCTGTAAATGATTTGTGAATTAAATTTTAATGGGACACCATAACACTTATATGAAGGTGACTGCTTTGCCAATAATGCTTTCAAAGCAAAGACATTTGTTATGTGCTCATTTCCCATGTGTTCACAGTTTTCATAAAGATAAATCTAAAAATCTTGAGTGTTAAATTTAATTTTTATAATATAATTATTTTGTAAAAACAGAAATCTGATCCAATTCAGCACTTATATGTGTGAAATAATATAATTTTATACAACTTTTGGCTTGCTGACATGAGAATCTTAGGATAAATTACTAATTAAAAAAATAAGTAAAAAATCAAAAACCAAAAGACAAAAACACTAGCCTTAAATTTTGCATTTAAAGTCTTAAGGTACATAGATCACATTTCTACTTGCACTTAAGAACCTCTGATTAAAGAATGTAAAAGTGTTTAATAGCCTTTAAACCGATGCCTTTAGAATTCTTGTGCTTCAATATCCTTGAAGAATTTTGAAAAAAATATATTTGATTATGTATTTTTGAATACACACATTTCTGAATATCTGTGTGTTTGGGAATACATATCCCCTCACAATGTTTAGTCTGACATCAAAACTGGTTGTCACAGATGTAACTAGCAGTAGATGCAATTTCTGATATCTTATAAATATTAAAATTTAAAATAAAATTGCTCCATGATCACTTAAATCTTTTAACCAAATCTAAATGCCAGAGCAATTTAATATATTTAAAAGAAGATTAAAGTTGAAAATTAAATTACTAGTAACCCTGAATCAAAAATCAAGACAGTCCAGTATAGATAAGGGTAAGTGTGAAAATAACAAAATGGGAACACAGACAGGAATTCATATTGCTCAGGCCAACTGTGAGTTACTGGTGACGACACACTACAAACTAATTTCAGATTGCTATACATATAGCTGTATATATGTTTCAATCCAAATTCATATGTTAAAATCCAATTCCCAAAGTGATGTTATTTGGAGAAGTGGCCTTTGGGAAATGATTAGGTCAGGAGGGTGGAGCAGTCATGAATGGGCTTACTGCCATTATGAAAGAGGGTTCGCAGAGCTCCCTTACTCTTTCCACCATGTAATAGTCTTACTAATAGAATTCTTAGCCTCCAGAACTGTGAGAAGTAAATTTTTCTTCTTTCCAGACTACCTGTTTTATGGTGTTTTATTATAACAGCCAAATGGACTAAGAAATCCACTTGATATGTAGTTAGAACATAATATATTCATTCTCTGTAGTATTATGCTTGTAACTTTTATTGCAGAATATGGATTAACCAATTACTTCTTTTATAAATTTAATAATTCCCTTATAATTACATTTGCTTCATGTTAATCAGGGACAAGACATGCCATCTTAAATAAGTCTGTACTTATTGTTTCTATCTCATTTCTTCTTTTTTTTTTTTTTACTCTTCCAAATTCCCCCCTTCAGTAAACACAGTAATTAATTTCAGTCACTAGTGTATAGTTTAATTTTGGCACTCTGGCCTTATAAGTGGGGCTATAGTTATTAACAGTATGGCAAGGTAATCTTGGAAAAACTGGTCTAGAAATCTGTTTATCATTAGCTACTCAATGGACAACTTTTCTGGGTCTTAGTTCTAAAACATCTTATAGGTCTTCACAGAACCACTCAACTTCAGCTTCTTCAGTGTTACTGGTCGGGGCATGGACTTGGATTACCATGATACTGAATGGTTTGCCTTGAAAATGAACAGAGATCATTCTATCATTTCTGAGACTGCATCTAAGTACTGCATTTTGGATTCTTTTGTTGACTATGATGGCTACTCCATTTCTTCTAAGGGATTCCTGCCCACAGTAGTAGATACAATGATCATCTGAGTTAAATTCACCCATTCCAGTCCATTTTAGTCCACTGATTCCTAGAATGTCTATGTTCACTCTTGTCATCTCCTCTTTGAGCATTTCCAATTTGCCTTGATTCATGGACCTAATTTTCCAGGTTCATATTCAATATTGCTCTGTACAACATCAGACCTTGCTCCTATCACCAGTCACATCCACAACTGGGTGTTGCTTTTGCTTTGGCTCCATCCCTTCATTCCGTCTGAAGTTATTTCTCCACTGATCTCCAGTAGCATATTGGGCACCTACTGACCTGGGGAGTTCATGTTTTAGTGTCCTTTTTTCATTGTCATACTGTTCATGGGGTTCTCAAGGCAAGAATATTGAAGTGGTTTGCCATTCCCTTCTCCAGTGGACCACATTCTGTGATTCTTTTCATTATAGGGGACTGGAATGCAAAAGTGGGAAGTCAAGAAACCTGGAGTAACAGGCAAATTTGGCCTTGGAGTACAAAATGAAGCAGGGCAAAGGCTAATAGAGTTCTGCCAAGAGAATGCATTGGTCACAGCAAACACCCTCTTCCAACAACACAAGAGAAGACTCTGCACATGGACATCACCAGATGATTAACACCAAAATCAGATTGATTATACCCTTTGCAGCCAAAGATGGAGTAGCTCTATACAGTCAGCAAAAACAAGACCAGGGGCTGACTGTGGCTCAGATCATGAACTCCTTATTGCCAAATTCAGACTTAAATTGAAGAAAGCAGGGTAAACCATTAGACCATTCAGGTATGAGCTAAATCAAATCCCTTTTGATTATACAGAGAAAGTGAGAAATAAATTTAAGGGACTACATCTGATAGATAGAGTGCCTAATGAACTATAGACAAAGGCTCATGACATTGTACAGAAGACAGGGATCTGGACCATCCCTAAAAAAGAAATGCAAAAAAGCAAAATGGCTGTTTGAAGAGGGATTACAAATAGCTGTGAAAAGAAGAGAAGCGAAAAGCAAAGGAGAAAAGGCAAGATATACCCATTTCAATGAAGATATCCAAAGAATAGAAAGGAGAGATAAGAAAGCCTTCCTCAGCTTCAGCACAAAGAAATAGAGGAAAACAATAGAATGCAAAAGACTAGCGATCTCTTCAAGAAAATTAGAGATACCGAGGGAACATTTCATGCAAAGATTGGCTCAATAAAGGACAGAAATGGTATGACAGAAGAGAAGCCAAAGATATTAGGAAGAGGTGGCAAGAATACACAGAAAACTGTACAAAAAGATCTTCACGAACCAGATAATCACGATGCTGTGATCACTCAACTAGAGCCAGATATCTTGGAATGTGAAGTCAAGTGGGCCTGAAGAAGCATCACTATGAACAAAGCTAGTGGAGGTGATGGAATTCCAGTTGAGCTATTTCAAATCCTAAAAGATGGTGCATTGAAAGTGCTACACTCAATATGCCAGCAGATTTGGGAAACTCAGTAGTGGCCACAGGACTGGAAAAGGTCAGTTTTCATTCCAATCCCAAAGAAAGGCAATGCCAACAAATGCTGAAACTACTGCACAATTACGCTCATCTCACACGCTAGTTAAGCAATGCTCAAAATTCTTCAAGTCAGGCTTCAGCAATGAAGTCTATGAACCGTGAAGCCTGTGAAGTTCAGCAGTGAACTTTGAACATCCAAATGTTCAAGCTGGTTTTAGAAAAGGAAGAGGAACCAGAGATAAAATTGCCAACATTCACTGGATCATTGAAAAGCAAGAGAGTTCCAGAAAAACATCTTCTGCTTTATTGACTATGCCAAAGCCTTTGACTGTGTGGATCACGATAAACTGTGGAAAATTCTGAAAGAGATGGGAATACCAGACCACCTGATCTGCCTCTTGAGAAACCTGTATGCAGGTCAGGAAACAACAGTTAGAACTGGACATGGAACACAGACTGGTTGCAAATAGGAAAAGGAGTACATCAAAGCTGTATATGGTCACCTTGCTTCTTTAACTTATATGCAGAGTACATCATGAGATACTCTGAGTTGGAAGAAGCACAAGCTGGAATCACGATTGCTGGAAGAAATATCAATAACCTCAGATATGCAGATGACACCACCCTTATGGCAGAAAGAGAAGAGGAATTAAAGAGCCTCTTGATGAAAGTGAATGAGGAGTGTGAAAAAAGTTGGCTTAAAGCTCAACATTCAAAAAACGAAGACCGTGGCATCTGGTTCCATCACTTCATGGCAATAGATGGGGAAACAGTGACTGACTTTATTTTGGGAGGCTCCAAAATCACTGCAGATGGTGATTGCAGCCATGAAATTAAAAGATGCTTATTCCTTGGATGGAAAGTTTTGACCAGCCTTGACAGCATTTTAAAAGCAGAGACATTACTTTGTCAACAAAGGTCCATCTAGTCAAGGCTAGGGTTTTTCCAGTAGTCCTGTATAGATGTGAGAGTTGGACTATAAAGAAAGCTGAGTGCCAAAGAATTGACGGTTTTGAACTGTGGTGTTGGAGAAGACTCTTCAGAATCCCTTGGACTTCAAGCAGGTGCAAGCTGTCCATCCTAAAGGAGATCAGTCCTGGGTGTTCATTGGAAGAACTGATGTTGAAGCTGAAACTCCAATACTTTGGCCACCTGATGCGAAGAGGTGACTCATTTGAAAAGACCTTGATGCTGGGAAAGATTGACGGCAGGAGGAGAAATGGACAACAGATGATAAGATGGTTGTAAGGCATCACTGACTCAATGGACATGAGTTTGGGTAAACTACAGGAGTTGGCGATGGACAAGGAAGCCTGGCATGCTGCAGTTCATGGGATCATGAAGAGTTGGTATGACTGAGTGATTGAACTGATCTGAACTCAATGGACATGATTTTGAGCAAACTTCTGGAGATAGTGGAGGACAGGTGAGCCTGGAGTGTTTCAGGTCATAGTGGTGCAGATTCAGACAGTTTTGTGACTGGACAACATCTACATCTATATTACACAATGACTGAAGGAAAAGGGGTACTACTTCTTTTAACATTTCCTAGTGGAAAATGAAGTGCTTCAGAGATTAGACTAGATACTGTGATTACTGGTTGAATTATTCTGGAATTATTTAGGAATTTTGTCCATAAAATTATTGGAAAATAATGTTCTTCCATGAATATCTTCCTTAAAACAGAAAACAACATGAATACTAAAGGGACTATAGTTTCAAAAATTATGAGTGGAAAGGCGAAACTATGATGTACTCAATATTCATTATAAGGAGAACACACTTTAAGATTAATGTCTACAACATTTCCCTCAAAGCTTACACTACCATTTAACTAACTGCCTCATGAACATTATAAGGCTGTTTTATGGGTGATATCAGGCATTCTTCATTCTGACTGTCTTTCAATCCTCTACACACTGTGGAGGAATAAGGCCACGTCTCTAAAAATAGGCCTTTGGTCCTGTCAACTGGAACTAAAAGTATATCACCCACATGACAAAAATTCTTAATTGAGCAATCCTTTGTAATGGTAGACTCCAGAATTACATTATTAAAATCACATTATTTGACAAAACACATGAAATATGAATGTTATTAAGGCATGTGCTCAAAACTGATTTTATTATTGTTAGAACACATGATTCATCCTTTGACCAGCCAGTGTTAGACCATAATTGTAGTAATACTAATCTGGTTTTACCTGGAAAATGAGGTTTGCTTCATTCTTATTCAGCTGTAAAATAAAATTATGAATTGGTGATAATATACCAATTAAGGCAGTGGCATGTGTGTATACATGCTAAGTTGCTTCAGTCATGTCTGACTCTGTGACTGGATGGGCTGTAGTCGGCCATGCTTCTCTGTCTATGGAATTCTCCAGGCAAGAATACTGGGTTGGGAGGCATTGCCATCTTCTAGGGGATCATCCCAATCCAGGGGTTGAGATTGTGGCTTTTAGGTCTCCTTCATTCACAGGGGTGATTTTACTACTAGCACTGCCTGGGAAGCCCAAGGCAGTTTTACACAATGCTTAAAAAGTTGAATGATAACTCCACATACTCTAAGGCTCATATCTTAAAAACCATGTTTCTTTTCAATTGTAATAATCAGGAGTATTTATTCACCAGTTTCAAAATCAACCATAATGTGCTAACTAATTGTGAATGTTGTTGTTCAGTCACTCAGTCATGTCCAACTTTTTGTGACCCCATGGACTGCAGCACACCAGTCTTCCCTGTCCTTCAGCATCTCCTGGAGCTTTCTCAAACTCATGTCCATTGAGTCAGTGATGCATCCAACCATCTCACCCTCTGTCATCCCCTTCTCCTCCTGCCTTCAGTCTTTAGCAGCATCAGGTTCTTTTCTAATGAGTTAGTTCTTTGCATCAGGAAGCCAAAGTATTGGAGTTTCAGCTTACGCATCAGTCCTTCCAGTGAATATTCAAGACTGATTTCCTTTAGGACTGACTGACTTAATCTCCTTGCAGTCCCAGGGACTCTCAAGTGTCTTACCCAACACCACGACTCAAAAATTCAAAGGCAGTGCTTTTGAACTCTGCCTAAAAAGAGTATTAAAGATTTTTATCTGAAAATATAACCTATATTCAGTTACAGGTAAAATAAATATGTAACAATACAGAAAATTTCTACAATACCTTTGATGAAGAATTATTTCAATAGTATAGTTAGCAATTTAGAAAATATAAAAATTTCTGCAGGAAAAAATAAAATGAATTAAAACAATTTGTAAGCAAAAAGCAATGGAGGAAGGGAAAGATATACCCAACTGAATGCACAGTTTCAGAGAACAGCAAGAGAGAAAAGAAAGTCTTCTTAAGGGAATAATGCAAAGAAATAGAGGAAAAGAATATAATGGAAGAGAGTAGATATCTTTTTAAGAAAATTGGGAATTATCAAGTTAACTTTTCAAATGAGGATAGGCATGATAAAGTACAGAAACAGTAAGGACCTAACAGAAGCAGAAGAGACTAAGAGGTGCAAAAATATAAGAAGAATTGTACAAAACAGGTCTTAATGACCCAGAAAACCACGATGGTATGGTCATTCATCTAGAACCAGACATCTTGAAATGTGAAGACATGTGGGGCTTAGGAAGCATTACTATGAATAAAGCTAGTGGAGGTGTTAGAATTTTGATTTAGTTATTTAAAATTCTAAATAATTATGCTGTTAAAGGGTTGCACTCAATAAGCCAGCAAATTTGGAAAACTCAGCAGTAGCCACAGGACTGGAAAAGGTCAGTTTTCATTTCAACTCCAAAGAAGAGCAATGTCCCCAAATGTTCAAACTACCAAACAATTGTGCTCACTTCACACACTAGTAGATTATGCTCAAAATCCTTTAAGCCAGGCTTCAGCAGCAGATAAACTGAGAACTTCCAGATGTACAAGTTGGATTTAGAAAAGGCAGAAGAACCAGTTATCAAATTGCTAACATCTGTTGGATCATAGAAAAAGCAAGAAATTCCAGAAAAACACATACTTCTGCATCATTGAGTACACTAAAGCCTTTGACTGTGTTTATTACAACAAATTGTGGAAAATTCTCAAACAGATAAAAGTACCAGACCACTTTATCTGTTTTCTAAGAAGCCTGTATGCAGGTCAAGAAGCAATAGTTAAAACTGGACATGGAACAATGAACTGGTTCAAAATTGGGAAAGGAGTATGTCACAGCTGTATATTGTCACTCTGCTTATTTAACTTCTATGCAGAGTCCATCATGCAACATGAAAGGCTGGATGAATCACAAACTTCTATCAAGATTACTGGGAGAAATATCAACAAATTCAGATACACAGATGATACCACTCTAATGGCAGAAAACAAAGAGGAACTAAAAAGCTTCTTAATGAGGGTGAAAGAGGAGAGTGAAAAAGCTGGGTTAAAACTCAACATTCAAAAAATAAACACCCGTGGCAGATTCATGTCAATGTATGGCAAAACCAATACAGTATTGTAAAGTAAAATAAAGTAAAAATAAAAATTTAATTAAAAAAATAAAATAAAGATCATGGCATACAGTCCCATTACTGCATGGCAAATAGATAGGGAAAAGTAGAAATAGTGAAAGGGCTTTGTTTTCTTGGACTCCAAAATCATTGTGGTTGGTGACTGTAGCTATGAAATTAAAAGACAATTTCTCCTTGGAAGAAATGCTATGACAAAACAAGATAGTGTACTAAAAACTAGAGACACCACTTTGCTGACAAATATTCATAACAGTCAAAGTTATGGTGTTTTCAGTAGTCATGTATGGTTATAAGAACTGGATCATAAAGAAGGCTGAGCACTGAAGAGTTGATGCTTTTTAATTCTGGTGCTGGAGAAGACTCTTGAGAATCCCTTGGAGCAAGGAAATCAAACCAGTCAATCCTAAAGGAAATCAACCTTGTATATTTACTGAACAGATTTATTATGAAGCACCAATACTTTGGCCATCTGATACAAAGAACTGACTCATTGGAAAAGACTCTGATGCTGGGAGAGTCTAAAGAAGGAGGAGAAGGGGATTGCAGTGGTTGAGATGGTTTGATGTCATCACTGACTCAATGGGCATGAGTTTAAGCAAACTCTGGGAGATGGTGAAGGACAGAGAAGCCTAGCTTTTTACAGACCAGTTGCAAACTGTCAGACATGACTTAGCAACTGAACAAAAACAAAATTGTACCTAGATGTTCATGACAGCATGATTCCTATAACCAAAAAGTGTAAACAGATGTCCATCAACCAATGAGTGAATAAATTAAATGTGGTATATCCACACAATGGAATAGTATTTATCAGTCAAAATGAATTAATTAATGATAAATGCTACAGCATGGATGAACCTTGAAAACATTATGTTAAGTAAACTAACTAGTCATGTATTACATGATTCTATTTATATGAAATGTTCTAAAAAGACAAATCTCTTGAAACAGAAGGTGGCATTGTGGTTGTCTGGGATTAGCAGTGTGTTAGCAGTGACTGTTAACAGGAAGGGGATTTCTTACTGAGGTGATGAACATGTTCTAAAATTGACTGTGGTGATGATGCACAGAGCTCTGAATATACTAAAACCTACTGACCTGTACACTTTAAATGGTTGAATTATAGCATATGAATTATATCTCAAAAGCTCTTTAAACATTAGAGGACATGGCCATAAAATTATACTGGAAGGGTCAATAAAATCTCATATTTCCAAGTAAGAGATAATTTTTGCATGCAGTTTTATAACAAGACTGACTCAACGTCAGTAGCAGCATTCTTGCTGACAACTCTTCTATGTCTCTGTATTTTTGGATTTTGGGAGTTAGTAGATTAACATTAAAATAAATATCATAAGCTTGGAGACCAACTGGTCTACATATCTTAATTAGAAAAAATAAATGTTTCTGGAATATTCTTATGTGTCTAATAATAACACGATGATAATAAAAGTAACAACAAAACTAGAGTACTGGTAGCTAATAGTTATTAAATGTTTAATATGAAAAACTATTTAATAAGCACTGTTCCATGTGTTTTACAGGCATTAATTTCTTTCTTCCTCACCATAGCATTGTGAAGTTTAAACTATTATTGCCTCCATGCTCAATCATTATGCTTTCAATAGCAACATATTAGCTGCAAAATGACAAAGAAGCTAGTTAAGGCAATAACCTCTAGTGAGGTTATTACAATTCCATTTAAATCAAACAATAACTATACTGCCATTAAATTATCATAATAAAGTACTTTTTATCATGACAAAATAAACTTTATGATAAAAAGATTTATCATAATAAACTTGTAAAATGACACTAGAACTTACTGATGACTGACACTGGAAAGAAGACTATAATACAAATAAATAAGCTATAAAGAAAGCATGATATTAGTTGTTTGTCAGTTGTTTCATTTGCTATTATTTTCTCCCATTCTGAAGGCTGTCTTTTCACCTTGCTTATAGTTTCCTTTGTTGTGCAGAAGTTTTTAAGTTTAATTAGGTCCCATTTGTTTATTTTCACTTTTATTTCCAATATTCTTGGAGGTGGGTCATAGAGGATCCTGCTGTGATGTACATCAGAGAGTGTTTTGCCTATGTTCTCCTCTAGGAGTTTTATAGTTTCTGGTCTTACATTTAGATCTTGAATCCATTTTGAGTTTATTTTTGTGTATGGTGTTAGGAAGTGTTATAGTTTTATTCTTTTACAAGTGGTTGACCAGTTTTCCCAGCACCACTTGTTAAAGAGATTGTCTTTAATCCATTGTATATTCTTGCCTCCTTTGCCCATAAGATGTCCATAGGTACGTGGATTTATCTCTGGGTTTTCTTTTTGTACAACTAATCTCAACTCATGTATACCCATGGCTGACTCATGTCGATGTATGGCAAAACCAATACAGTATTGCAAAGCAAAGAAAAAAAAAAAAAGAATTCTCCAGTCCAGAATACTGGAGTGTGTTGCTAAGTCAAAAAAAAAGCAACTCCTGTAGCTCAATTCCAGAAAAATAAACAACCAAATAAAAAAATGTGTCAAAGAACTAAATAGACATTTCTCCAAAGAAGACATACAAATGGCTAACAAACACATGAAAAGATGCTCAACATCACTAATTACCAGAGAAATGCAAATCAAAACCACAATGAGGTACCATTTCACACCAGTCAGAATGGCTGTGATCCAAAAGTCTACAAGCAATAAATGCTGGAGAGGGTGTGGAGAAAAGGGAACCTTCTTACATTGTTGGTGGGAATGCAAACTAGTACAGCCACTATGGAGAACAGTGTGGAGATTCCTTAAAAAACTGGAAATAGAACTGCCTTATGACCCAGCAATTCCACTACTGGGCATACACACGGAGGAAACCAAAATTGAAAGAGACACGTGTACCCTGATGTTCATTGCAGCACTGTTTATAATAGCCAGGACATAGAAACAACCTAGATGTCCATCAGCAGATGAATGGATAAGAAAGCAGTGGTACATATACACAATGGAGTATTACTCAGCCATTAAAAAGAATACATTTGAATCAGTTATAATGAGGTGGATGAAACTGGAACCTATTATACAGAGTGAAGTAAGTCAGAAAGAAAAACACCAATACAGTATACTAACGCATGTATATGGAATTTAGAAAGATGGTAACAATAACCCTGTAGGTGAGAGAGCAAAACAGACACAGGTGTATAGAACAGTCTTTTGGACTCTGTGGGAAAGGGAGAGGGTGGGATGAGTTGGGAGAATGGCATTGAAACATGTATAATATCGTATATGAAACGAGTCACCAGTCCAGGTTCAGTGCATGATACTGGATGCTTGGGGCTGGTGCACTGAGACGACCCTGAAGGATGGTACGGGGAGGGAGAAGAGGAGGAGGTTCAGGATGGGGAACACGTGTATACCTGTGGCGGATACATGTTGATGTATGGCAAAACCAATACAATATTGTAAAGTAATTAACCTCCAATTAAAATAAATAAATTTATATTGATAAAATAAAATAAATTTATTTAAAAAGAAAGCATGATAGAAAATTTATATTTTTATAGTCAATAATTAGAAAAGTGATTTGTTGAAGAGTTGACTCATGGGTTCACTACTTTTTTCAAGTATATATCTAGTTACAATGTAGGCATATATTAGTTAACATCTACAGAATCATGAAGAGGTGAACAAAATCTGCTGTGACAAAACAGTCCTTCAAATATCAGGAATCGTCCAAGGATTAAAAAGTTTTTATCAGTATTAGTGGGTTCATATAAAAGATAAAGATGGGAAGTGAGTTCACTATCTGAATTATGCTGATGATATTATACAAAAACTAATTAGAAAGAATGTATAATAGTATATTTAAATTGATAAATTAGACAAATAGTCTAAAAGATGAGTTAATATGCAGACACAATTCCTCATATCATAGGAAATTAAACCTCTTCTAATTATAACAGACCTTACTAATTATTATGAAATACTAATGAGAAAAACATACATTTTTAACAACGGTAATAAATCAGCTCTACATAATCATGACGATTCAATCATGCCAGGTATCATTGGATCTACACAAGTTAAGATATGGCAAAACTAAAATTTAAAAATAATTTAAATCTATGGGTAAGACAACCATGAAAAGTTTCCATTATATAACAAGTGTAATTTTTTGTCTCAGGTGAATCAACTCTATGAGATTTGACCATACCACAAGGTCCAGGTTTCAAAAGAGACAAAATCAAGAAAAAGTGATACCTAGCAAATTTACTTAAATATTAGAGATAATAAAAGTTGCGTTTAACTCAATAGCGTCAATAACATTTTAATAACTGCTCACACATAAATATTGTGTATCTTTTGGTGATTGAAAAGTTCATTTGGATTATAATCTCTATTATTCAAGTATATTGATTTTATTAATGAAGTTATAATCAATAAATAAAGATTTGAGCAAAGCAGTTGTCAATAGTTCAACTAGACAATGTTTTGGGGCATTGAACAAATATTAAAAAAATGTTTCCTCTAGTATATGAAAACACCTCTGATATCGAAGGAACCTGCAGTAATATAACAGCATATGTAGCATATATTTATGATGTTAAAAAAATGACAAAGTTGGGGATTTTTAATGGATTGCTGTTGGTGTTGTTTAGTTGGTAAGTAGTGTCCAACTGTTTTGTGACCCCATCGACTGTAGCCTGCCAGACTCCTCTGTCCATGGGATTTTCCAGGCAAGAATACTGGAGTAGGTTGCCATTTCCTTCTCCAGAGGATCTTCTTGACATAGGGATTGAAACTGCATCTCCTTCATTGGCAGATGAATTATTTACCACTGAGTCACCTGGCAGGCCATTTAATGCCTTATAGAGATACATAACAGTATATATTAAATTGGTATCATTTAAGGAAAACAACTGGATGTTTTATATATTCAATTTAATTTTGATTTATCCTACAAGTATAGTTATTACAAAGTTAAACTGAAATATTTTAATATTTATTTGTATGTGCATATTTCAAGGAGATAGAATGAAATTAATGACACAGTTTTTAGCTAAAATGTAGCTGTTTCTTAGAAAGAGTTTGGCTCTATTATTTAAGCTTAAACACAAACTTTATAACATAGTTATAGATACTTAAGTATTATTGGCATTTAAGATACATACAGACAGTTCAAGGCAACAACTTAAAGATTTAAATAATTGTATTGCAAAGAGTCGGACATGACTGAGCGACTGAACTGAACTGAACTGACTGAACTGATGGCTATTACTTCATAGTCTGAGACGTACATTTAATTGGCTATAGGTATTGAAAGACTCAAATTAAACAATAGATAGCACATAACATTATGTCACAAAATTATAGTCTGTTGAAAAGGAACAGAGTTTGGGAGCATCGTTGTTGTCAGTGTGTCAACAATGGCACAATGTGGCAGTAATGATACATTATCTGATTTTTAAAATTGAAGTGAAAAAAAATCTTTTATATAAAAAGTAAACAATTTGCAATTTCCCAATGAACTAAAGTCATAATAATTTTGAATGACAAACCCTGATAATACAAAGGATAAAATATCATTTTGAGCAGCAGTTAAAGTAGCTAATGAGGTTAATATATCACTTTGATGGGAGTTTTAGAGACAGTTCAGAAAAAAAAAAGAGGATTCTAAATAGAGAAATATTAGAAGGTCTCTAGAATATAAGCAAAATGAAATATTTTCAGATAACTTAAAATCCAGCCCTGAATTTATTACTGAATATTTACCTGGAACCAAGTCTTTAATATTTAATGTTATGTTTCTTATGTTAAAAAAATAAGGTAGATGGACTAGATTACTCTTAATTCTGACCTCTCCAATTCAATTGTTGATTACTGCTGTGTGTCTAAAAAGTAGTTACTATCTTAACTCTAAAACATGCTTTTCTATCACATTACTTGTGTGTGTACATGCTGCTGCTGCTGCTGCTACTAAGTCACTTCAGTTGTGCCCGACTCTGTGCAGCCCCATAGATGGTAGCCTACTAGGCTCCTCCATCCCTGAGATTCTCCAGGCAAGAACGTTGAAATGGGTTGCCATTTCCTTCTCCAATACATGAAAGTGAAAAGTGAAAGTGAAGTCGCTCAGTCGTGTCTGACTCTTCGAGACTCCATGGACTGCAGCCTACCAGGTGCCTCTGTCCATGAGAGTTTCCAGGCAAGAGTACTAAGAGAGGGTTGCCATTACCTTCTTCAAAATTCTTCACTTGACATTGGCTCGAGACTGAACCCCTTTTAGTATTTCTACTGACTTTTATTAATTATGTGTTAACTCTCTGATGAGACTGCTTTCCATCATTTTCACTAATAAAATCTATTAGAACCTTGTACATGAAAATTTTGTATGCTGAGAGGGTTGTGTGTAGCGCATTGGATTTTCTGAAAAATAATATTATTTGCAAAGTAGGAGATAAAGTTTGTACTGAGGATAGGAAAAGAAGTGACATGGTGAAATTTTTGGAGAAAAGGGAAGTAGTTTAAGGAGACTCTGATGAAAATAGAGTAAGATTTATGGAGCTAATAGATGAAGATATTAGAAAGAGATGGCAAGAATATACAAAAGAACTATGCAAAAAGATCTTAATGATCCAGAAAACCATGAAATTGTCATCATTCACTCAGAGCCAAACATCCTGGAATGCAAAGTCAAGTAGTTTGTTAGGAAGCGTATCACTACAAAGTTAGTGGAGGTGATGGAATTCCAGCTGAGCTATTTCAAATCCTAAAAGATGATGCTGTGAAAGTGCTTCATTCAATATGCCAGCAAATATAGAGAGCTGAGCAGTGTCCACAGGACTGGAAACAGGTCAGTTTTCATTCCAATCCCAAAGAAAGGCAAGGTCATAGAATGTTCAAACCACTGCACATCTGCACTCAGTTCACATGCTAGGCAAGTAAAAATTCTCCAAGCCAGGTTTCAACAGTATGTTAACCATGAATTTCCAGATGTTCAAGATGGATTTAAAAAAGGCAGAGGAACCAGAGATCAAATTGCCAACATCCAATGGGTCATAGATAAAACAAGATAATTCCAGAAAAACATCTACTTCTGCTTTATTGACTACACCAAAGCCTTTGACTGTGTGGATCAAAACAAACTGTGGAAAATTCTTAAAGAGATGAGAATAGCAGACCACCTTACAAGCCTCCTGAGAACCCTATTTGCTGGTCAAGAAGCAACAGCTATACAGCAATCAGAGAAGAAAAATAAAAGGAATCCTGATCAGAAAAGTAATAAAGCTCTCAATGTTTGCAGATGACATGATACTGTACACAGAAAACCCTAAAGACAGTAATAGAAAATTACTAGAGCTAATCAGTGAATTTAGCAAAGTTGCAGGATACAAAATCAATACACAGAAATCGCTCGCATTTCTATACACTAACAATGAAAAATCAGAAAGAGAAATTAAGGAAGTAAGCCATTCACCACTGTAACAAAAAGAAATAAATATCTAGGAATAAACTTACCTAAGGAGACAAGAGAACTGTGCACAGAAAATTATAAGACACCAATGAAAAGATTCATAGTTGACATAAACAGATGGAGAGATATTCCACGTTCCTGGGTAGGAAGAATCAATATGGTGAAAATGACTAAACTACCAAATGTAATCTACAGATTCAATGCTTTCACTTTCAAATTACCAATGGCATTTTTCACAGAAATAGAACAAAAAATTTCACAATTCATATGGAAACACAAAAGACCCTGATTAGCCAAAGCAGTCTTGAGAAAGAAGAATGGAGCTGGAGGAACCAATGTTCCTGACTTCAGATTATACTACAAAGCTATAGTCATCAAGACAGGATGATACCAGCACAAAAACAGAAATATAGACCAATGGAACAAGATAGAAAGCTCAGAAATAAACCCATGCACCTATGGGTACCTTATTTTTGACAAAGGAGGCACGAATATACAATGGGGCAAAAAGAGCCTCTTCAATAAATGGTGCTGGGAAAACTGAACAGATACATACAAAAGAATAAAATTAGAACACTTCCGAACACCATACCCAAAGATAAACTCAAAATGGATTAAAGACTTAAATGTAAGACCAGAAACTATAAAACTCTTAGAGGAAAACATAGGTAGAACACTCGACATAAATCAAAGCGAGTTCCTCTATGACCCACCTTCAGAGTAATGGAAATGAAAACAAAAGTAAACAAGTGGGACATAATTAAACTTAAAGCTTTTGCACAGCAAAGGAAACTATAAGCAAGGTGAAAAGACAACCCTCAGAATGATAGAAAATAATAGCAAATGAAACAACTGACAAAGGATTAATTTCTAAAATATATAAGCAGCTCATACAACTCAGTGCCAGAAAAGCAAACAACCCAATCAAAAAGTGGGAAAAAGACCTAAACAGACATTTCTCCAAAAAAGACATATAGATGGCTAACACACACATGAAAAGATGCTCAATATTGCTCATTATTAGAGAAATGCAAATCAAAACCGCAATGAGATGTCACCTCACACTGGTCAGAATGGCCATCTTCGAAAAGTCTACAAACAATAAATGCTGGAGAGGGTGTGGAGAAAAGGGAACACTCTTGCACTGTTGGTGGGAATGTAAATTGGCACAGCTACTAGGGAAGATTGTATGGAGATTCCTTAAAAAACAAGGAATAGACCCAGCAATCCCACTCCTGGGCATAAACACTGAGAAAACCAAAATTGAAAAAAACCACATGTATCCCATTGTTCATTGCAGCACTATTTACAATAGGTAGAACATGGAAGCAACCTATATGTCCATCAACAGATGAATGGATAAAGAAATTTTGGTACATATACACAATGGAGTATTACTCATAAAAAGGAACATATTTGAGTCAGTTCTGATGAGGTGGATGAACCTAGAACCTATTATACAGAGTGAAGTGAGGCAGAAAGAGAAAGATAAATATCATATTCTAACACACATATACAGAAACTAGAAAAAAGGTACTGAATAATTTATTTAAAAGGCAGCAATGGGGAAACAGACATAGAGAATAGAATTACGGACATGGGGAGAGGAGAGAAGAGGGTGAGACATATGGAAATAGTAACATGGAAACTTACATTATCATATGTAAAATACATAGCCAACAGGAATTTGCTCTATGGCTCAGGAAACTCAAACAAGGGCTCTGTATCAACCTAGAGGGGTATGGTGGGAAGGGAGGTGGGAGGGAGTTTGAAAAGGGAAGAGACATATGTATGAAGAACCTGATTTGAACGATTCTATGAAGACCTACAAGACCTTTTAGAACTAACACCTAAAAAAGATGTCCTTTTCGTTATAGGGGACTGGAATGCAAAAGTAGGAAGTCAAGAAACACCTGGAGTAACAGGCAAATTTGGCCTTGGAATACAGAATGTAGAAGGACAAAGGCTAAGAGTTTTGCCAAGAAAATGCACTGGTCATAGCAAACACCCTCTTCCAACAACACGAGAGAAGACTCTACACATGGACATCACCAGATGGTCAATACCAAAACCAGATTGATCGTATTATTTACAGCCAAAGATGGAGAAGCTCTATAAAGTCAACAAAAACAAGACCAAGAGCTGACTGTGGCTCAGATCATGAACTCCTTATTACCAAATTCAGACTGAAATTGAAGAAAGTAGGGAAAACCACTAGAACATTTAGGTATGACCTAAATCAAATCCCTTATGATTATACAGTGGAAGTGAGAAATAGATTTAAGGGCCTAGATCTGATAGATAGAATGCCTGATGAACTATGGAATGAGGTTCATGACATTGTACAGGAGACAGGATTCAAGACCATCCTGATGGAAAAGAAATGCAAAAAAGCAAAATGGCTGTCTGAGGAGGCCTTACAAATTGCTGTGAAAAGAAGAGAGTTGAAAAGCAAAGGAGAAAAGGAAAGATATAAGCATCTTAATGCAGAGTTCCAAACAATAGCAAGAAGAGATAAGAAGGCCTTCTTCAGCGATCAATGCAAAGAAATAGAGGAAAAGAACAGAATGGAAAAGACTAGAGATCTCTTCAAGAAAATTAAAGATACCAAGGGAACATTTCATGCAAAGATGGGCTCGATAAAGGACAGAAATGGTATGGACCTAACAGAAGCAGAAGATACTAAGAAGAGGTGGCAAGAATACAAAGCAGAACTATGCAAAAACAATCTTCACAACCAAGATAATCACGATGATCTGATCACTCACCTAGAGCCAGAGATCCTGGAATGTGAAGTCAAGTGGGCCTTAGAAAGCATCACTACAAACAAAGCTAGTGGAGGTGATGGAATTCCAGTAGAGCTATTTCAAATCCTGAAAGATGATGCTGTGAAAGTGCTGCACTCAATATGCCAGCATATTTGGAAAACTCAGCAGTGGCCACAGGACTGGAAAATGTCACTTTTCATTCCAATCCCAAAGAAAGGCAATGTCAAAGAATGCTCAAACTACCGCACAATTGCACTCATCTCACACGCTAGTAAAGTAATGATCAAAATTCTCCAAGCCAGGCTTCAGCAATATGTAAACTATGAACTCCCAGATGTTCAAGCTGGTTTTAGAAAAGGCAGAGGAACCAGAGATCAAATTGCCAACATCCGCTGGATCATGGAAAAAGCAAGAGAGTTCCAGAAAAACATCTATTTCTGCTTTATTGACTATGCCAAAGTCTTTGACTGTGTGGATCACAATAAACTGTGGAAAATTCTGAAAGAGATGGACATACCAGACCACCTGACCTGCCTCTTGAGAAACCTGTATGCAGGGCAGGAAGCAACAGTTAGAACTGGACATGGAACAACAGACTGGTTCCAAATAGGCAAAGGAGTACGTCAAGGCTGTATATTGTCACCCTGCTTATTTAACTTATATGCAGAGTACATCATGAGAAACGCTGGGCTGGAAGAAGCACAAGCTGGAATCAAGATTGCTGGAAGAAATATCAATAACCTCAGAGATGCAGATGACACCACCCTTATGGCAGAAAGTGAAGAGGAACTAAAAAGCATCTTAATGAAAATGAAAGAGGAGAGTGAAAAAGTTGGCTTAAAGCTCAACATTCAGCAAATGAAGATCATAGCATCTGGCCCCATCACTTCATGGCAAATAGATGGGGAAACAGTGGAAACAGTGTCAGACTTTAATTTGGGGGGTTTCATAATCATTGCAGATGGTGACTGCAGCCTTGAAATTAAAAGATGCTTACTCCTTGGAAGAAAAGTTATGACCAACCTAGATAGCATATTGAAAAGCAGAGATATTACTTTGCCAACAAAGGTCCATCTAGTCAAGGCTATGGTCTTTCCAGTGGGCATATATGAATGTGAGAGTTGGACTGTGGAGAAAGCTGAGCACCGAAGAATTGATGGTTTTGAACTGTGGTGTTGGAGAAGACTCTTGAGAGTCCCTTGGACTGCAAGGAGATCCAACTGGTCCATTCTAAAGGAGATCAGCCCTAGGATTTATTTTTATGGAATGATGCTGAAGCTGAAACTCCAGTACTTTGGCCACCTCATGCGAAGAGTTGACTTATTGGAGAAGAATCTGACGCTGGTAGGGACTGGGGGCAGGAGGAGAAGGGGACAACAGAGGATGAGATGGCTGGGTGGCATCACTGACTCAATGGACATGGGTCTGGGTGAACTCCAGGAATTAGTGATGGACAGGGAGGCCTGGCATGCTGTGATTCATGGCGTCACAAATAGACATGACTGAGCAACTGAACTGAACTGAACTGATGGCTGATTCATGTTGAGGTTTGTGAGAAAACAACAAAATTCTGTAAAGCAATTATCCTTCAATAAAAAGATAAATTTTAAAAAAAGGAAGCTACAGCTAGAACAGGTCATGGAACAACAGATTGGTTCCAAACTGGGAAAGGAATACATCAATGCTCTACATTGTCACCCTGCTTATTTAACTTATATGAAGAGTATATCATGAGAAACTCCAGGCTGGATGAAGATAGGACTAACATAGACAGTGTATTGAAAGGTAGAGATATTATTTTGCCAATAAAGGTCCATCTAGTCAAAGCTATGTTTTTTTTCCAGTAATCATGTGTGGATGTGAGAGTTGGAAAATAAAGAAGGTTGAGAGCCAAAGAATCAGTGCTTTTGAACTGTGTTGTTGGAGAAGATTCTTGAAATTCCCTTGGACTGCAAGGAGATAAAGCCTGTCAATCTCAAAGGAATTCAATCTTGAATATTCATTAGGACTGATAATGAATCTCCAATACGTTGGCCACCTGATGTGATGAACTGACTCATTAGAAAAGACTCTGATGCTGGGAAATATCAAAGGCAGGAAGAGAAGTAGACAACAGAGGACAAGACGTTGGATGGCATCACTGACTCAATGGACATGAGTTTGAGCAAACTCTGGGAGATGGTGAAGGACAGGGAAGCTGGCATTCTGCAGTTTATGGGGCCACAAAGAGTCAGACACAACTGAGTGACTGAACAACAACAAGACATTTATCTACTTTCAGTTCAGTCCCTCACTCGTGTCTGACTCTTTGCAACCCCATGAACCTCAGCACACTAGGCCTCCCTGTCCATCACCAACTCCCGGAGTTCACCCAAATCCATGTCCATCAAGTCAGTGATGCCATCCAACCATCGCATCCTGTCATCCCCTTCTCCTCCTGCCCTCAATCTTTCCCAGCATCAGGGTCCTTTCAAATGAGTCAGCACTTCGCATCAGGTAGCCAGCGTATTGGAGCTTCAGCTTCAACATCAGTCCTTCCAATGAACACCCAGGACTGATCTCCTTTAGGGTGGACTGGTTGGATCTCCTTGTAGTCCAAGGGACTCTCAAGAGTCTTCTCCAACACCACAGTTCAAAATCATCAATTCTTTGGCACTCAGCCTTCTTCACAGTCCAACTCTCACATCCATACATGGCCACTGGAAAAACCACAGCTTTGACTAGACAGACCTTTGTTGGCAAAGTAATGCCTCTGCTTTTTAATATTCTGTCTAAGTTGGTTTATTACTAATTATTTTATCAAATTTCCAATAACTTCTTGATTCAAAAGAGCATAAATTTATTACTTTACTGTTCTGAAATTCAACAGTCCAAAATACATCTCTGTAGACTAACTGTCTGTGCTGAGGTGTATTCCTTTTGGAGGCTCTGAGACAGAATACATTTATTTGCCTTTTTCAGTGTCCAGAGACAACCCTCTTTTTTGAATATAGTCTTTTTCTCCCCTGGGGAGGGTAATGGCAACCCATTCCAGTGTTCTTGCCTGGAGAATTCCTTGGACAGAGGAGCCTGACAGGGTACAGTCCATGGAGTCTCAAAGAGTCAGACATGACTGAGTGACTAACACACACACACACACACACACGAGTGTCCTTCTCACAAAACATCATTTCTTGAGTGCTTTCATAATCACATCACTTATCAACTCCTCCCTTCCTCTTTGTTTCATTATGACCCTTGTAATTATATTGAGTGTACCCAGATAATCCTGTATAATTTTCCATCTCAAAATCTTTAATTAATGATCTGGAGATTCTCTTTGAATATGTTAAGTCGCTTCAATCATGTCTGACTCTTTGTGACCCTATGGACCATAGCCCTCCAGTCTCCTTTGCTTGTGGAATTCTCCAGGCAAGAATACTGGAGTGGATTTCCCTGCCCTCCTCCAGGGGATCTTTCCAACCCAGGGATTGAACTTGAGTCTCATGTCTCTTGCATTGGCAGGTGGGTCTCTTTAGCCATGTAGATTAATATATTCATGGGTTCTGGGGATTAAGATACGGGCGTGTTTGAAGGTCGGGGTGTTGTTCGTTATTCTACATACTGTATATTCCATCCTCTGATCTCCAAAGACTCGTGCCCATTCCTCAGGCAAAATGCATTCACCTGATCTTATTAATAACATTTTCAATGCATCAATCCATCAGTTCAAAAGATCCAAATCTTACTGTCTACATTGTCAAAATCATGTAGGGGTGAGACACTGGGTATGATCTATCCTGGGATGAAATTCTTCCTCATGTGTAGACCTTATGTGAATCAAGAAAGCAGATTATCTACTCCCCAAATATAATGTGGGACAAGCATAGGATCCCAATTACAGATATTTTCCATTTAATAAAGGAGACTGAAAGGGAAATAATGTGTCAATTCCAAAATCTAGTCAGCATAACATTAGATTTCAAGGTCTATATATAACCCTATTTATGACTGTATAATTTAGGTTCTGAGGCTCTGTTCTCAGAGTTATCTTCCTTTGTTCATGAAAGGGAATTCACATGTGGGCATATTTAGGAACAATATTATTATTCCAGGAAAATGTGAAATTGTAGGAATGATATAATGGTTGGAATTCTTCAGATTATAAAGGCATTTTTATCTGTGTGATGTTTTTCTAGCAGCATATTATAATGTGGTATACACCTAGTGTAGCAGAGACTTGGAATAATGGGTCAAAATTTGGTGTAGCAATTTGCCAGAAGAGTGGAAAAAGGATAATGAGCTAGGTATTACTAGTTTAAAAGCATGGTAGCAGTGATATATTTAAGGGTCAAATCTATTAAATATTAATAGAACAAAATAAGATAAGATCAGTGCTATGGACTAAAGTGGATCCTCTCTAAATTCATAAGTTGAAGACCTAACGAATACAACAGTATTTGGAGACAGTATTTTCAGGATGCAATTAGGGTTAAAAGGAAGACTTAAAGTTGAGCCCTAACTGCACAGAGCTGGTAGCTTTATTAGAAGAGGAATACAGAGGGAGAGCTTTTTCTCTTCATGTTGACAAAGAGGTCATGCGATCACACATTGAGAGGAAAGCCATCTAGAATCCAAAAGAAAATCTTCAGAATGAAATCACATTGCTAGCATCTTGACCTTGGACTCCCCTGCCTCCAGGATGGTGAGAAATACATTTCTGTTGTATAAGCTGCTCAGTCTATATTATTTTGTGATATTAGGCTGAGCAGATAATATAGTAGTGAACTAAAAATTTAGAAGAAAAAGACTAATCTTTAATCATATTGCTCTTGGATTTTAGGGTTAATATTTATTAAAAGTCATTAATGATACATTGAAAATAAAAAGAAATTTATCCAGGCAGTAGACTATTAACTTTAATCTCATTGCCACTGCCCTAGCTATGTGCCTCTTAAACTTCAATCAAGATAATCTAATAACTTCTTTTTTCAGATTTCCTGATTATGGACTAGACCCTTAAAATACAACCTCTTCAGATGACAATGTACACTTTTTAACAAGCAACCCTCATCCCAATATTCCTTTACTCATAGAATCCTAAAGCTGTAGTCATGCCATTTTATTCAACCCTCATTATTTACTCTGTCAACCATCATTATTCCTAAATCCAAGATTATATACCTGTCATGCACTGTGAACATCTCCATAAGCTTTTTCTTTCCCCCTTTTTCTCACTGAGATATTAGAGGAAAAAATGCCCTAGACTTTATCAAATTAACTGCTTTGACTATGGGCTGGTAAACAATTTCAATTATTAATATTTTCTCCCTGATTTCTTATATTTTATTTTTCTCTACCCTCTTCTAATACACAATTTTCAATAACATATAGATTTTCCAGCCTTAAAAACAAAGGATCAATAATATCAGTAACACATTATCCTCAAACTTTGTAGGCATTTATGCCACCAACTCAAAATAGTATTTTGTTTCCTTATTACTTATTAGAAAAAGTCATACAGTAAAAGCAAGATACATTTACAGTAACAGAAGCTATGTTAAAGCCAACTTTGACAAACTCTGCTTAGTTTTCTCTAAACTCTAAAACATATTGTTAAATATTTCCCAATTCTTGAAACATATGGAATGTATTTTTTTAAAAACTTTACTATCGTGATTTTTACACATCTCTCACAGAATAATTCTCTTCACCCATTTGCTTCTTTAATTGGTATACCTTAGAAGTTTGTTCTTCCTCTTCTGTGGGCACTTACATTTTTGTTAAGAGGGTAGACTTCATATTTGTGTTCTTATAAAACAGACAGATAAACAAAAACAAAGGGACATAAAGAAACTTTTGGAGACAATGAATATATTCCTTATCTTGATTTTATAATTGTATTCCAGATATGTGTATACATTCAAATTCATCAAATTACACACAATAAGTACAGGTAGGTTTTTGTCTATTAATTATATCCCAAGAAAGCTTGTTAAAAAAAAAAAAAAAACTGATAAAGCAAAGGGCACACTTGGATGTGCTATCATTCTCAAGATCAAGTCTATTCTTGTTTTGCAAATCAAAAGAAACTAATGAAAAACATAAATATAAATCTAGTCAAATGTCTCATAATGCTAGATAGTATTTAAATAATAAAAATAAACATTGATAAATTTATGTAAAATATAAAGTAAGTTGAGAACAGCATTAAGATGAACCTCAACAAATCAGTAAACTGAATCACTGTTTACTCTTTTAGTTAAGTTCAGTCACTCAGTCGTGTCCAACTCTTTGTGACCTCATGAAGTGGAGCACACTAGGCATCCCTGTCCAACACCAATGCCCGGAGCCCACCCAAACTCATGTCGGTTGAGTCAGTGATGCCATCCAACCATCTCATCCTCTGTGGTCCCCTTCTCCTCCTGCCCTCAATCTGTCCCAGCATCAGGATCTTTTCAAATGAGTTAGCTCTTCCCATCAGGTGGCCAAAGTACTGGAGTTTCAGCTTCAATATCAGACCCTCCAATGAACAACCAGGACTGGTATCCTCTAAGATGGACAGGTTGGATCTCCTTGCAGTCCAAGGGACTCAAGAGTCTTCTCCAACACCACAGTTCTAAAGCATTAATTCTTAGGTGCTCTGCTTTCTTCATAGTCCAACTCTCACATCCATACATGAGCACTGGAAAAACCATAGCCTTGACTAGATGGACCTTTGTTGTCAAAGTAATGTCTCTGCTTTTGAATATGCTGCCTAGGTTGGTCATAACTTTCCTTCCAAGGAGTAAGCATCTTTTAATTTCATGGCTGCAGTCACCATCTGCAGTGGTTTTGGAACCCAAAAAATAAAGTCTGACACTGTTTCCACTGTTTCCCCATCTATTTGCCATGAAGTGATGGGACCAGATGCCATGATCTTAGTTTTCTGAATGTTAAGCTTTAAGCCAACTTTTTCACTCTCCTCTTTCACTTTCATCAAGAGGCTCTTTAGTTCTTCTCTTTCTGCCATAAGGGTGTTGTCATCTGCATATCTGTGGTTACTGATATTTCTCCTGGCAATCTTGATTCCAGTTTGTGCTTCCTCCAGCCCAGCATTTGTCATGATGTACTCTGCATATAAGTTAAACAAGCAGGGTGACAATATACAGCCTTGATGTACTCCTTTTCCTATTTGGAAACAGTCTGTTGTTCCATGTCCAGTTCTAACTGATGCTTCCTGACCTGCATACAGGTTTTTCAAGAAGCAGGTCAGGTGGTCTGGTATTCTCATCTCTTTCGAATTTTCCATACTTTATTGTGATCCACACAGTCAAAGGCTTCAGCATAGTCATAAAGCAGAAACAGATGTTTTTCTGGAGCTCTCTTGCTTTTCTATGGAAATTTACAGCAAATGTTGGTAATTCACAAAACAGATTTCATGTAATACTTGTAAATATTTGGTTTAGTAGTTTCATATTTGTTCATTCAGGAATATTGACTGATTGAATACAGTGTTTAGAAAAATTTCTGAGCACTGGGAAAAAACCGGTAATCTAAATGTATGAAAGTTATATCCTCATTAAGTTTATACAGATGAAAACAAATATAATGGTAAATAAAATATTTAACATAATAAAAACAGAAAAATTAAGCAGGAAATGGATAAAAAATATTGGCGAGGGCCAGGAAATACCTGCAAACTTAGTGAAGACAAGAAAGAATTCTGTAAAAGCAGAATATTTGACTAAAAAATGAAGAAAGTGTGGCAACAATGTTTTAAAAGAACATTTCAGGCTGAAGAACTAGCAGCTATTAAATTACCATGATAGTTGAAGTTACCAATAGGAAGCCAATATATCTGCAGGATAAAGAACAAGGTAAATAGTGTAGGAGAGGATGTTATCAGAGAAATATCTTGATTTGGGGTGAGGTAGGAAGAGGCTGAATCATATATATCCTTAAAAGTCATTGTTGAGATTTTGGGCATTGTATTAATGAGGATTAGGGGCTTCCCCAGAGAAGGCAATGGCAACCTACTCCAGTACTCTTGCCTGGAAACTCCCACGGACAGAGGAGCCTGGTAGGCTGCAGTCCATAGCGTTGCTAAGAATTGGACACGACTATGGCAGAAAGTGAAGAGGAACTAAAAAGCTTCTTAATGAAAGTGAAAGTGGAGAGTGAAAAAGTTGGCTTAAACCTCAACATTCAGAAAACGAAAATCATGGCATCCAGTCCCATCACTTCATGGGAAATAGATAGGGAAACAGTGGAAACAGTGTCAGACTTTATTTTGGGGGGCTCCAAAACCACTGCAGATGGTGACTGCAGCCATGAAATTAAAAGACGATTACTCCTTGGAAGAAAAGTTATGACCAACCTAGATAGCATATTCAAAAGCAGAGACATTATTTTGCCAACAAAGGTCCATCTAGTCAAGGCTATGGTTTTTCCTGTGGTCATGTATGGATGTGAGAGTTGGACTGTGAAGAAGGCTGAGTGCCAAAGAATTGATGCTTTTGAGCGGTGGTGTTGGAGAAGACTCTTGAGCCAATACAGGAAACATACCTTTGTTTCCTTGGTTGGGACGATCCCCTGGAGAAGGAAATGGCAACCTACTTCAGTATTCTTGTCTGGGAAATCCCAAAGACAGAGAAACATGGCGGGCTACAGTCCACGGGGTTGCAATAGCGACTAAACAAGTAATAAGGATTACAAATATAAGAATGAAAATGTGACTAATCTTTACTATTTTAACTTTTTTTTTTTCTGGTTAATGTTTGAAAATTAACTGTATGTGACCCAGGAGGACTAGTTAGGAAGCTATTACAACATTCCAGGCAAAAAATACGATGGTGGTTTAATGATGGCTGGATGACACCGCAATTTTCTTTATATTTTGAAAATATTTAATGAGACTCGATAGACTGAATTAGTTTTGAGAGAAAGAATTTAAGAATGACTAAGTTTATTGTCTTAACCAAGTGGAAGAATGAAGTTGCCATTTATAGCAGTGGGAAAGACTTATAAAAACAAATTTGCAAATACGCAGGATACTTTTAATTTGTGTTCGGTCATGATAAACTTAATATTTCAATTACATGTTTAGTCAGCTATTTTTAGTTCACTGTTAGATGCATGTTAGGAGTTAGAGAACTGGAACAGAAATATAAATTTTAGAGTCATCAGGGTTTACAATTAAAACAATGAGACTAAATGAAATACATAAGGACATTAGTGCAACTATAACACAGAAAAGTAAATCATCCTTGTAGCATTCTACAGTTTAGAGGTCAGAGGGATCAAAATAGTCCAGTCAGGATAGCATTTGTATTAATACTACATTGTGCATGTTTATTTGTATTTTCTTCTTCAGTAAATTATATATTCCAAATTTTAAATTTCTCAATTGTTTGGAAAAATGGCAGCAAAAGTGTATAAAGGCAGAGTTACATAAAAACAAGAGAAATATCATTTTAGACTGTGAAATGACCTCACTTGGAGAAGGAAATGGCAACCCACTTCAATATTCTTGCCTAGAGTATTCCATGGACAGAGGAGACTGGCAGGCTACAATCTATGGGGTCGCAAAAGTAGGACACAACTTAGTGACTAAACCACCACCACCATGACCTCACTGTTTCTTAGGAAAACAAAAAGAAGTTTTATACTATGCTTCAAATTGAAAGGTTAAAGATTTAAACACTTGAGAGGGTATTTTAAGACAATGTTTCTAAGAATACACTAAACTCACAATTTAATATGAAGGATTCAGTCCAGTTCAGTTCAGTCACTCAGTCGTGTCCGACTCTTTGCGACCCCATGAACTGCAGCATGCCAGGCCTCCTTGTCCATCACCAACTCCCAGATTCACCCAAACTTACGTCCATCGAGTCAGTGATGCTATCCAGCCATCTCATCCTCTGTCGTCCCCTTCTCCTCCTCCCCCCAATCCCTCCCAGCATCAGAGTCTTTTCCAATGAGTCAACTCTTTGCATGAGGTGGCCAAAGTATTGGAGTTTCAGCTTCAGCATCAGTCCTTCCAATGAACACCCTTAATTAAATTTTTGATTGTCATTTGTTTTCCTTAGATTTATAACAGAGAGCAACTTAATCTTAAATTTATTTAAAATCTGAGCAATGATTCTGTGATATGATTATCAATATAATAATACCTTTGTTATTTGATGTGTTCCTCATCATTCATTTTCTGATTTTCTTATAAAATTATTATACTGTGAAAGAAAGAAAAATGAACTAAAAACTGATATGAAGTACTTCAAACATTTGCAAGAACTGATCTACCTACTCCTAAAAATTGAAGCAAAATATTTCAGAATTAGCTTAAATGATGATTTCTAAAGCAATCTACTCTGTGTGCTCTTACATGTGGGGTACATGGACACTTACTTTTAAAATTAATAATGAACACATCATTAGCCTGAAATCTAAGAGTTATGATATAAAGTATTAAAAAAAATCATCTAAGATGACAGAGGAAAAACTTCATTAGTCTTGTGATGTCACATGATCTAGATATATTTCAAGTAACTGAGGGAGTGAGTAGGTGGGTTCATGAATATGTAAGTGTAATGGCACATATTTTCATAAATAATTTAACCTTTCAGTAGTAACAGATTAAATTTACATATCTAAACTAACAATTAAATGATTAAGGAAATATAGAGAAAAACCTGAATTTCCTGTGGAAACTCAGAAGCAAAGACATTCACACATGAGAAATCTTAAGGCATTTTAATAAGGTGATGTGTTAAAGCACTAAAGGAAAAGAACTACAATTTTTTGAGGAAGAAGTAAAAACCTGAGAAAGGAGAAAAATATGTACTCAGCAAAATCTTATTAATTCCATTAAGCTCAAAACCCCAGAGACCAGAAATAAAGGTTACACTGGAAAAGTAAAGTGAAGGTAGATTACTCTCAATTATGCTTGCACAGAAAAAATAAATGAGGTGATGAGGTGTTGAAGAAGTGGGCAATCTGTTGACCCATTCTCATCTGAACTGCACAGCACTGATGATTTAAGGAAAAAACAGAATTTTTCTCAAAACTAGTTTCTAATAATGATATTTCTGCAAGGTATAAACATAAGGATCTATCCCAATAAATAGAATAAAATCTTTGGCCTGAGATTCTATTCACTGTCAAGGTTTCTTTTATACAGCGTATATGTCAGTCTATTCCCATCATACATCTCCATTCAAGTTCCTGAAAGAAAGTAAACATACATATCTTCCTTACCGTGAGTTCAGTTCAGTCTCTCAGTCGTGTCTGACTCTGCAACCCCATGAACTGCAGCACGCCAGGCCTCCCTGTCCATCACTATCTCCCAGAGTTCACTCAGATTCATGTCCATTGAGTCAGTGATGCCATCCAGCCATCTCATCCTCTGTCGTCCCCTTCTCCTCCCAATCCCTCCCAGCATTAGAGTCTTTTCCAATGAGTCAACTCTTCGCATGAGGTGGCCAAAGTACTGGAGCTTCAGCTTTAGCATCATTCCTTCCAAAGAACTCCCAGGGTTGATTTCCTTCAGAATGGACTGGTTGGATCTCCTTGCAGTCCAAGGGACCCTCAAGAGTCTTCTCTAACACCACAGTTCAAAAGCATCAATTCTTTGGCACTCAGCCTTCTTGACAGTCCAACTCTCACATCCATACATGACCACAGGAAAAACCATAGCCTTGACTAGATGGACCTTTGTTGGCAAAATAATGTCTCTGCATTTGAATATACTATCTAGGTTGGTCATAACTTTTCTTCCAAGGAGTAATCGTCTTTTAATTTCATGGCTGCAGTCACCATCTGCAGTGGTTTTGAAGCCCAGAAAGATAAAGTCTGACAGTGTTTCTACTGTTTCCCCATCTATTTCCCATGAAGTGATGGGACCAGATGCCATGATCTTCGTTTTCTGAATGTTGAGCTTTAAGCCAACTTTTTCACTCTCCTCTTTCACTTTCATCAAGAAGCTTTTTAGTTCCTCTTCACTTTCTGCCATAAGGGTGGTGTCATCTACATATCTGAGATTATTGATATTTCTCCTGGCAATCTTGATTCCAGCTTTTGTTTCTTCCAGTCCAGCATTTCTCATGATGTACTCTGCATAGAAGTTAAATAAGCAGGGTGATAATATACAGCCTTGACGTACTCCTTTGCCTATTTGGAACCAGTCTGTTGTTCCATGTCCAGTTCTAACTGTTGCTTCTTGACCTGCATATAGGTTTCTCAAGAGGCAAGTAAGGTGGTCTGGTATTCCCATCTCTCACAGAATTTTCCACAGTTTATTGTGATCCACACAGTCAAAGGCTTTGGCATAGTCAATAAAGCAGAAACAGATATTTTTCTGGAACTCTCTTGCTTTTTCCATGACCCAGCTGATGTTGGCAATTTGATCTCTGGTTCCTCTGCCTTTTCTAAAACCAGCTTGAACATCAGGAAGTTCATGGCTCACGTATTGCTAAAGCCTGGCTTGGAGAATTTTGAGCATTACTTTACTAGCATGTGAGATGACTGCAATTGTGTGGTAGTTTGAGCATTGTTTGGCATTGCGTTTCTTTGGGAGCGGGATGAAAACTGACGTTTTCCAGTCCTGTGGCCACTGCTGAGTTTTCCAAATATGCTGACATATTGAGTGCAGCACTCTCACAGCATCATCTTTCAGGATTTGAAATAGCTCCACTGGAATTCCATCACCTCCACTAGCTTTGTTTGTAGTGATGCTTTCTAAGGCCCACTTGACTTCACATTCCAAGATGTCTGGCCCTTACCTTAGGATAAAAAAATTAAGTGGAGATGCTCATTATTTCTCAGAGAAATGAATGTTGAGCAAGGAGTAAACATATAATTTCCTCTGCAAAAAAAAAAAAAAAAGAAAAGAAAAATTCTAGGATCCTGATATTATTTTAAATAGGGTCTAAAATATAGACTCAGAGAAAAAGAAACTCCAATTAGAATATTTATAGCAATTAAAATCGCAACAACAAAAATGTTAGGAATTTTTCTCTGAAATTTATATTTGTACAGAAGAGTTTATTGTCTTAAGAATAGAAGAGGTGATGTGCAAAAAGGGGAAAAAAAAAAGCATAAACTCTGGAAAACTGCTTTGTTAAGAAAGCAATGAATTAAAAATTAAAGTGCCTAATAAATCCAAAAGCAATAAAGAAAGAAAAAAGTATTGAAAACAAACAAAAACTCAAGAATTTACTCTTGGTAATTAAAGTTCCTGAAAAATATAATATGTTATAGAAAACACATGATATAATTTCAAAAGTACTTCAAAAAGCTAACAATTTAAACAGAACTGCTATGCAGAGATCATTAAGAGGACACAATTCAATGCTGTTTTTCTCTGAGAATGTTTGGTAATCTGAAATAGGTGGCTAAAATATTATTTTGTGTATATGATGAACTTTGGTGTTACTGCATTTTAATTCTAAAAATCAGTTTCTAAAGTTAATTGCAGGTCTAAATATTAAAGATAAAACAAAACAAAACATGGCTTCCTGAAAGTAACGTGAGTATATATCTCCATTACTTTAAGTAAGCAAGGATTTCCCCAAGGACCAGGGCACCCAGTGACTCAGCAGTAAAGAATCTGCCTACAATGGAGGACAGAGATGAAGGAGACACGTGTTAGACACCTGGGTCTGGAAGATCCCCTGGAGGAGGAACTGGCACCCACTCCAGTATCCTTGCCTAGAAAATCTCAACCCATAGGGTCACAAGACAATCAGACACAGACAAAACTGGGTGACTAAACAACAAGAAAAAGGAAAAAAGATCGCTAACTTGCATATCAGTAATCTTAGAAACTTTCAATAGTAGAGTTAAGAGTGTAAAGGCAAATTTAACCTCAACTGTTGGTTCAGAGGTTAAAGTGTCTGCCTGCAATGCGGGGGATCTGGGTTCGATCCCTGGGTCGGGAAGATCCCCTGGAGAAGGAAATGGCAACCCACTTCAGTATTCTTGCCTGGAGAATCCCATGAACAGAGAAGCCTGGTGGGCTACAGTCCACCGGGTCGCAGAGTTGGACATGACTGAATGACTTAATTTTCAAAGGCAAATTAAAAACTAAGAGAATTTATTTTCAAAGAATCCTCTGGAAAAAATGGATGAAAGCCAAGAACATTTAACAAGAGGATTTACAAAAGACCAGCTGCAAAGGAAAAGGTTCTCAATGTCTGTAACAACAAAGAAATGCAAATTAAACCAAAATGAAATACTAATATTTACTAATCAAAATGACTAGAATTTAAAAGCCTAGTAATGCTAACTGCTGTTGAGCTTACAGCATAATTAATAATATTACACTGATGGTGGAATGTAAATTGGGACAAATATTAAAGTGTCAATTTACTTGAGCAAAGGCAAATTATAGGACTTATTGATTCTCCCCTGGATACATACACAAAAAATTTTGTATATATGTGACCACAAAGACATATGTAAGAATATTTATAGAAGGGTTATTGCAAACAGCTTCAAACTGAAATGATGCACATCAGTTCAGTTCAGTCGCTTAATCATATCTGACTCTTTGCCACTCCCTGGACTGCATCACACCAGACATTCCTGTCCATCACCAACACCCCAAGCTAGCTCAAACTCACGTCCATCGAGTTGGTGATGCCGTCCAACCATCTCATCCTTTGTCATCCCCTTCTCCTCCTGCCTTCAATCTTTCCCAGCATCAGTCTTTTCTAAGAAGTCAGTTCTTCGCCTCAGGTGGCCAAATTATTGAAGTTTCAGCTTCAGCATCAGTCCTTCCAATGAATATTCAGTACTAATTTCCTTTAGAATTGACTGGTTTGATGTCCTTGCAGTTCAAGGGAATTTCAAGAGTCTTTTCCAACACCATGGTTCTAAAACACCAAATTTTTGGCGCTCAGTTTTCTTTATGGTCCAACTCTCACATCCATAGATGACTACTAGAAAAACTATAGCTTTGACTAGATGGACCTTTGTTGGCAAAGTAATGTTTCTGCTTTTTAATATGCTGTGTAGGTTTGCCATAGCTTTTCTTCCAAGGAACAAGCATCTCTTAATTTCATGGCTGCAGTCACCATCTTCAGTGATTTTGGAGCCCCCCAAAATAAAATCAGTCACTGTTTTCACTGTTTCCCCATCTATTTGCCATGAGGTGATGGGACCAGATGCCATTATCTTAGTTTTTTGAATGTTGAGTTTTAAGCCAGCTTTTTCACTCTCCTCTTTCACTTTCATCAAGAAGCTCTTCAGTTCCTCTTCACTTTCTGCCATAAGGTGGTGTCATCTGCTTCTCTGGGTTATTGATATTTCTCCCAGAAATCTTGATTCCAGCTTGTGCTTCATCCAACCCAGCATTTCTCATAATGTATTCTTCATATAAGCAGAGTGACAGTACATAGCCTTGAGGTACTCCTTTCCCAATTTAGAACCAGTGTGTTGTTCCATGTCCAGTTCTAACTTGCTTCTTGACCTGCATACAGATTTCTCAGGAGACAAGTAAGGTGGTTTAGTATTCCCATCTTTTTAAGAATGTTCCATAGTTTTCTGTGATCCACACTGTCAAAGGCATAATCAAGAAAGCAGCAGCTGCTGCTGCTAAGTCGCTTCAGTCGTGTTTGACTCTGTGCGACCCCATAGATGGCAGCACACCAGGCTTCCCCGTCCCTGGGCTTCTCCAGGCAAGAACACTGGAGTGGGTTGCCATTTCCTTCTCCAATGCATTAAAGTAAAAAGTGAAAATGAAGTCGCTCAGTGGTGTCCGACTTTTAGTGACCCCATGGACTGCAGCCTACCAGGCTCCTCCATCCATGGATTTTCCAGGCAAGAGTACTGCAGTGGGATGCCATTGCCTTCTCCACAAGAAAGCAGAAGTAGATGTTTTCCTGGAATTGTCTTGCTTTTTCTATGACCCTAAATGTTGGCAATTTGATCTCTGGTTCCTCTGCCTTTTCTAAATCCAGCTTGAACATCTGAAGGGTCTTGATTTATGTACTGTTGAAGCCTAGCCTGCAAAATTTAGAGCATTCATTTCCTGGATTGTGAGATGAGTGCAATTGTGTGGTAGTTTGAACATTCTTTGGCATTGCCTTTCTTTGGGACTGGAATGAAAACTGACCTTTTCCAGTCTTGTGGCCACTGCTGAGTTTATGTAGTGATGCACATGCTACGTGTAAAATGGATCTGGGAGTCCATTAAATAAAGTCCTACAATAGAAGGCTATTGATAAAAATGAGTTAACTATGGCTATACGTAACAAGAATAAGTTCACAAATGTGTTATTAAGCAACAAAAACAAGATATCAAAGAATTATTCTATATAATTTCATTTATATCAGGATATAAAATGGACAAAACTATGCCATAGAGTTAAAAACTAAAATGGTAGTTACCTTTGTGAGATAAAAGGGAGTAATAAATAAATTGGAACATATCTGTATAGGGATTCTGGAGAGCTAATACTATTAAATACCATGATCTAGGTAGTATACACTGAAGTATGGCCACTATGTTGTAACTTATGTATCTGTACTTCATAATCTGTGAACTTTGCTCTGCTGTTTTTCACTTACTCATGTCTGATTCTGTGATCCCGTGAATTGCAGCATGCTAGTTTTCTCTGTCTTTCACTATCTTCCTGGGTTTGCACAAACTCATGTCCATTAATTCAGTGACACCATCCAACCATCTCATCCTCTGTGCCACCTTCTTCTCTTGCCCTCAATCTTTCTCAGCATTAGGGCCTTTTTCAATGAGTCAGCTCTTCGCATCAGGTAGCTAAAGTACTGGAGCTTCAGCTTTAGCATCTGTCCTTCCAATGAGTATTTAGGGCTGTTTACCTTTAGGATTGCCTTACTAGAAATCCTTGTAGTTAACAAAAGTTTAAAAATATCCTGGAGATGTGCAAAATGAAGCATAGGCATGCTTTATTGTTTTATTCTGCTTTATAATATTGGAAAAATTAGAAACAATATAAATGCTTTGTCTGACTCTTTGCAACCCCATGGACTGTAGCTACAATGCCCCTCCATCCATGGGATTATC
>NW_024070187.1:53531242-53830199 GCF_014754425.2 Oryx dammah
TACAGTCCACAGGATTGCAAACAGTTGGACATGACTGAGCAACTAAGCACATTTACATATGCACACACTAATCTTGTTTTTATAATTCTCTGAGTGTCATCATACAGTATTAACTGGAAAGAATCAGCTTGGCACTTTCTACTGTACATTATCATCCAAAAAATGTTTACTCTACATACTGTAATTACTGTGTCAGTGAATGCTACCTTCTTCTCCCCTGAGTTCAGCACAATCTGGATTTTTGTTCTCTATTTCTTTGAAATCTCTTTTCCTGCCTTAATTTTTATTTGAGGGATTGTTTTTGACTCATAGTGCCTAACAAATGGTCAGAAAGTTAGGTTTATATCTCCTCCAAAGAAGCGAAGGACAATTCTAAATATAAAACATATGTTAGAGCTACATAAAGAATCTCTAAGGAAATCATGGCAGAAACAGGTAAAACTCAGAGAAAATTTTGAATTATTGGAATTCCTATGCAATTTCTGAATATTAGTGTTGCCTGAAAGAACTGAATCCCAGGTGTAGAATGCTGACTAAAAACATGACAGGGATTATATTGTGATTTGTGGGGAACCGCCCCCATAGGAATTAGGATAAAACTGCACTGTTGAGGAAATTATCTTATTTGTAACAACAACAAATGGCCCAGTATAAATGGAGTATAATTAAAGTATATATATATATATATATATATGTCTATATATATACAACATATAAAAGGTGATTATAATTTTTAAGGGACTAATATTATACTTGGTCATATTTTATTGCTACATTAAAAAATCTACACATAAAACAGTGACATTATTGTAGATAATATACTTTAAAAATTAGTTCCTTCTCCATCATCCATCATTTTAGATCATGTTTCTGATACTTAGTTAAATGTTAAAAATAGAAATATCACTTTGAAAATGATTATTTTGAATTGAATTTTCCTACTAGAACTTTAAAATCACTATTTACTTAGAAAAGCAGTATACATTTAAATATTTATTTAAATTAAGGCTCAATTCGAAGGAACCATTCAAACCTACTACTTTTTCATAAATGTAATTTACATATAGATTTCATATTCTTCTCTGCTTTAATACTATAATCTAAAAATGTATTAAAATGTTTGAAAGCTTATTTGTTCAAGTGTACTTTGTCTTATTATTCTATAATGCCATTCAGAGTACTGTTACAGGGTGTAAAATAAAATTTCATTATTGATTAGAATACATGTTTAAAGGTCAGCTCTAGCAAAGCATTTCAAAACTTGTTTAGATTATGCTTGTTAAAGTTTTTGCACACCTTTGAATTTCAAAGTAATTATTTTAAACAATATATTGGCAGGAAAATATTATGGCTATGTTGCAAACTGTGACATTATTCAGTCAAATAAGGCATTTCTAAGCTTATGCTATTTAAAGGTTCTCATGGTCCCAAAGAGAACATATTTTAGGTTTATGCTGGTTTTAAATTAATTAGTAATTTTATATATTCTATTTCCTTTAGTAAGGAATATATACATATAAACTTTCCCAAACTACATTTTTTAAGGTCTGTGGCAAACATTAGATATTATTTCCTTTTATGAAAATGTCACAAATATTCATTTATTTTGTTTATTTTCCAAAAGAAGAACATGTTTTCAGTGATAGTACTTTTTCATTTTTTTTAAACCTATTAAAGTATTATTTTAGAGATGCTGTAGAAGTTACTCAGGGTTAATCATTTAAAAATATAAATTTGTAAAATAATGCCTTTTAAAACAGTTCAGTTCAGTTCAATCACTCAGTCATGTCTGACTCTTTGCCACCCCATGAGTTGCAGCACTCCAGGCCTCCCTGCCTACCAACTCCTGGAGTCTACCTAAACTCATGTCCATTGAGTCGGTGATGCAATTCAGCCATCTCATCCTCTGTCATTCCCTTCTCCTGACTCCAATCCCTCACAAGATCAGGGTCTTTTCCAAAGATTCAACTCTGCTTGAGGTGGCCAAAGTACTGGAGTTTCAGCTTCAACATTAGTCCTTCCAATGAACACCTAGGACGGATCTCCTTAGGATGGACTTGTTGGATCTCCTTGCAGTCCAGGCAACTCTCAAGAATCTTCTCCAACACCACAGTTCAAAAGCATCAATTCTTTGGCACTCAGCTCTCTTCACAGTCTAACTCTCACATCCATACATGATCACTGGAAAAACCATAGTCTTGACTAGATGGACCTTTGTTGGCAAAGTAATGTCTCTGCTTTGGAATATGCCTCTTCAGAAACCTATATGCAGGTCAGGAAGCAACAGTTAGAACTGGACATGGAACAACAGACTGGTTCCAAATAGGAAAAAGAGTATGTCAAGACTGTATGCTGTCATCCTGCTTATTTAACTTATATGCAGAGTACATCATGAGAAATGCTGCGCTGGAAGAAGCACAAGCTGGAATCCAGATTGCCAGGAGAAATATCAATAACCTCAGAGATGCAGATGATACCACCCTTATGGCAGAAAGTGAAGAGGACTAAAAAGCCTCTTGATGAAAGTGAAAGAGGAAAGTGAAAAAGTTGGCTTAAAGCTCAACGTTCAGAAAACGAAGATCATGGCATCTGGTCCCATCACTTCATGGGAAATAGATGGGGAAACAGTGGAAACAGTGACAGACTTTATTTTTTAGGCTCCAAAACCACTGCAGATGGTGACTGCAGCCATGAAATTAAAAGACGATTACTCCTTGGAAGGAAAGTTATGACCAACCTAGATATCATGTTGAAAAGCAGAGACATTACTTTGCCAAAAAAGGTCCATCTAGTCAAGGCTATGGTTTTTCCTGTGGTCATGTATGGATGTGAGAGTTGGACTGTGAAGAAGGCTGAGCACTGAAGAATTGATGCTTTTGAACTGCGGTGTTGGAGAAGACTCTTGAGAGTCCCTTGGACTGCAAGGAGATCCAACCATTCCATTCTGAAGGAGATCAGCCCTGGGATTTCTTTGGAAGGAATGATGCTAAAGCTGAAACTCCTGTACTTTGGCCACCTCATGCAAAGAGTTGACTTATTGGAAAAGACTTTGATGCTGGGAGGGATTGGGGGCAGGAGGAGAAGAGGACAAGAGAAGATGAGATGGCTGGATGGCATCACTGACTCGATGGACATGAGTCTGAGTGAACTCCAGGAGTTGGTGATGGACAGGGAGGCCTGATGTGCTGCGATTCATGAGGTCGCAAAGAGTCAGACATGATTGAGCGAGTGAACTGGACTGAACTTGATATGCTGTCTAGGTTGGTCATAACTTTCCTTCCAAGGAGTAATCGTCTTTTAATTTCATGGCTGCAATCACCATCTGCAGTGGTTTTGGAGCCCAAAAAAATAAAGTCTGACACTGTTTCCACTGTTTCCCCATCTATTTCCGATGAAGTGATGGGACCAGATGCCATGATCTTAGTTTTATGCATGTTGAGCTTTAAGCCAACTTTTTCACTCTCCTCTTTCACTTTCAAGAGGCTTTTTAATTCCTCTTGACTTTCAGCCAAAAAGGTGGTGTCATCTGCATATTTGAGATTATTTAAAATAGTAGATCTATTTAAACTTTATCCTATATGTAGATGACTTGATTTTAGAAATGGAGATATATTATGACATTATATTCTAATAAGATTTATAAACATTTTTAGTACCTAATATAGAATTGGATAAAATGGTAAAATAAACATTTTTATAGATTGTTGTATAATGCAATAAATAACTCCATGAGCAACGGTATATAGCCTGAATCCTGATTCAGAAAACTTAATGAAGTATTTATTCTACTAATAAGGAATTATCCTAAGTATCTTGTCAGTCTTGATAATAATACTGAATGATTAAATGATTAATTGTTCCCGTAATTTTATTACCCAGTATACCAGCTCTATATTTAATTTATTTTTTTTAATTTGCCTTGATATTAATCATTATGCCAGTATTATTTTATAAAAATATACAATTACTTTTACTAAATCATTTCATATATAATTAACATTAATTGTAAGCTATTAGAGACATTAATTTGCCAACTAAGGCCCGTCTAGTCAAGGCTATGGCTTTCCTGTGGTCATGTACGGATGTGAGAGTTGGACTGTGAAGAAGGCTAAGCGCCGAAGAATTGATGCTTTTGAACTGTGGTGTTGGAGAAGACTCTTGAGAGTCCCTTGGACTGCAAGGAGATCCAACCAGTCCATTCTGAAGGAGATCAGCCCTGGGATTTCTTTGGAAGGAATGATGCTAAAGCTGAAACTCCAGTACTTTGGCCACCTCATGCAAAGAGTTGCTCATTGGAAAGACTCTGATGCTGGGAGGGATTGGGGTCAGGAGGAGAAGGGGACGGCAGAGGATGAGATGGCTGGATGGCATCACTGACTCGATGGACGTGAATCTGAGTGAACTCTGGGAGTTGGTGATGGACAGAGAGGCCTGGCATGCTGCGATTCATGGGGTCACAAAGAATCGGACACAACTGAGCGACTGAACTGAACTGAACTGATGACATAAATTAATCTTTTATTTATTAACTCAATCTATATACATTATCACAGAATGTGGTATAACTGTATAGCTATACATTAATGTATACACTAATGTGGTATAGCTATACATTATAACTAACATTTCTCAAAATTTAATTTATTTTGAGAGAGAAAGAAGTCTGGAATATATCGAATGAACTGATTAAATACAATTTTATGTCATAAATCATCTCTAATGTATGATTTTGAAAAATAAATGGAATTAATATAATCGCTGGACATAGATGTCCATAATAAAATAATCAAATATATCATATTCAGGAAGATCAGCAGATCTTATCTTTCATAACATGCTCAGGTATACATAGTTAGCAAGATATAGTTTACATCCTTCAGTGACTCTTTATCATGTTCAAATATCCGTTTCTTCTAAAAATTAAAAATGGAACCAGGATGTTTCTCAAATTGTTAAAACTTTGAGGAATTACTGCTATTCTATTAAATTTGTATGGCTAAATCTATAGAATAAGGAACAAAAGTAGCTTTTTTTTCCAAGGATTGATCTTTAGTCCCAGTATACGGTATTCTAACTCAGGTGGTAAATTATCTAAAAAAGTTGCTGCAACTTTTACTGAAGTGATCTTCATACTATTTTCACTTATAAACTCTGTATTTATAGAGTTGGATAATAAAATATTGTCAAAACAGTGAATGTTACTCATGGGTAGAGAGAATCAACAGTGATTAATAAAATACAATAATGACTTTCATTTCAAATATGAAGTTGATATCTCCAATTTCTTGATTAGAGTTATCTAGTTTTGATTATACAAGGTAATATTACCAGGAATATCAATCAGGAAATTTTCTGTTGGACAAAAGATACATTTCCATATTATTTTAGACTGCACTGTCACTCATCATCTAACATATGTTTTTCCAAACACAAAAAAAGAAAAAACTGTCTAATGTAAAGCATTAGATAATTTTTCAGTGAAATTATACTGAAATAGGAAAAAAATATGAAATATGTTGTGATTAATTACTGGATGTTTTATGGACTCATTTGAACTAGCAAATGTTCTTACACATTCAGGGGCTTCATTATACATACTGCCTGGACCATATTTCCCATTTTTATTACATGCTTAACAATGGGGAGTTACCTTGTTTTGGAGTCCCTTCTCTTGAAGTAATGGGCCAAATCTACTATCTCCATAGGGCTCAGTAATTGCCTGAGGTGGATCACTGAAGATGTGACTTAGGCATAAAGCCCTGAGGTTCTTGTTGTGATGGTAAGATTCACCTCAGCAACAAACATCAGAGAACTTTGAAAAGACATGTTTATTACTCATAGGTCCTGAAGGGGTCATGGCATGCCTGGAGCCACACAGTGAGATCATGGGGGAGAGGGAGAGAGAGAGAGAAAAGACCTGGGGTTATACTTTTCTTGGAGTTGAGGGTAGAGTACCTAGGTTTTCATGTGTTCACTCCTTATTATTGAATTTAAAACATAGTAGCTCGCATTAAAGTGGAAGAAGGGAAAGGCAAGCAGTGAAACTGTCAATTATCTAAGTCAAATAGAGCTCTTCAAAAAACGACCACTTAAACGGTGAGGTGACTTGGCTTGTTAACCTTGACGATATGCTTATTCAGGATGGATTTTTCTTAGGTAGAGGCCTCTGCCATCAAAAGCATGATGTCAGGTAGTTACAGTACAATGAAAATGGCTATTTGGCAGATGTTTTTCATATATGTTGTCCTGAAAATTGACTCAAATACTTAGAAAAAAAATGAAATGTGGAATAAATTTTGAAAGGAGACAAAATCATCATTTGCAGTAGATACAATATTTCAGTTGAAATACCCAATACAATCAAGTAAAATATAGAACTATTAATTTCCTTTAGTGTAATGAGTGGGAAAGGACAGTACATTATGGTTATCACTCCACTGGATAATAAAAATAGAAAATTAAAAAAAAAATTATTTACCCCATATCATCAGTTCAGTTCAGTTGCTCAGTCTTGTCCGACTCTTTGCGACCCCATGTATTGCAACACGCCAGGCCTCCCTGTCCATAACCAACTCCCAGAGTTCACTCAGACTCACAGCCATTGAGTTGGTGATGCCATCCAGCCATCTGAACTTCTGTTGTCCCCTTCTCCTCCTGCCCCTAATCACCCCCAGCATCAGAGTCTTTTCCAATAAGTCAACTTTTCACATGAGGTGGCCAAAGTACTGGAGCTTCAGTTTTAGCATCATTCCTTCCAAAGAACACCCAGGGCTGATCTCCTTCAGAATGGATTGGGTGGATCTCCTTGCAGTCAAATGGACTCTCAAGAGTCTTCTCCAACACCACAGTTCAAAAGCATCAGTTCTTTGGTATTCAGCTTTCTCACAGTCCAACTCTCACATCCATACATGACTACTGGAAAAACCATAGCCTTGACTAGACGGACCTTTGTTGGCAAAGTAATGTCTCTACTTTTGAATACGCTATTTAGGTAATTTCATGGCTGCAGTCACTATCTGCAGTGATTTTGGAGCCCAAGAAGATAAAGTCTGACGCTGCTTCCACTTTTTCTGCGTCTATTTCCCATGAAGTGATGGGACCAGATGCCATGATCTTCGTTTTCTGAACGTTGAGCTTTAAGCCAACTTTCACTCTCCTCTTTTCACTTTCATCAAGAGGCTTTTTAGCTCCTCTTCACTTTCTGCCATAAGGGTGGTGTCATCTGCATCTCTGAGGTTATTGAGATTTCTCCCAGCAATCTGGATTCCAACTTGTGTTTCTTCCAGTCCAACGTTTCTCATGATGTACTCTGCATAGAAGTTAAATAAGCAGGGTGACAATTCACAGCTTTGACATACTCCTTTTCCTATTTGGAACCAGTCTGTTGTTCCTTGTCTAGTTCAAACTGTTGCTTCTTGACCTGCATACTGATTTCTCAAGAGGCAGGTCAGGTGGTCTGGTATGCCCATCTCTTTCTGAATTTTCCAGTTTATTGTGATCTACACAGTCAAAAGCTTTGGCATAGTCAATAAAGCAGAAATAGATATTTTTCTGGAACTCTCTTGCTTTTTCCATGATTCAGCGGATGTTGGCAATTTGATCTCTGGTTCCTCTGCCTTTTCTAAAACCAGCTTGAACATCTGGGAGTTCACAGTTCACGTATTGCTGAAGCCTCCTTGGAGAATTTTGAGTATTACTTTATTAACATGTGAGATGAGTGCAAAATAAATTTGAGAAATAATAAGTAGCTTGAAAAAGATACAAAACCATAAATAAAACATCACATTATTGTGATGATGTGTTTGTTAGTCGCTTTTTGCAGCTCCATGGACTGTATGTAGCCTGCCAGGCTCCATTGTCCATGGAATTCTCCAGGCAAAATTACTGGAATGGGTTGTCATTCCCCTCTCCAGGGTATCTTCCTGACCCAGGGATCGACCCATGTCTTTAATGTCTCATGCATTGGAAGGATTTTTTTTATCATCTGAGCAACCAAGGTCTTTATTTAGGTAAGACATCTAAGTTATCCAAATCTATTAATCATATATGTTTAATATAGTTATATGGAGAAGTAAATGGCAACCCACTGCAGTATTCTTGCCTAGAGAATCCTGTGGATGGAGGAGCCTGCTGGGCTGCTGTCCATAGGGTTGTACAGAGTTGGACATGACTGAAGCTACTTAGCATGTATGCATGCATTGGAGAAGGAAATCACAACCCCCTCCAGTGTTCTTGCCTAGAGAATCCCAGGGCCAGAGGAGCCTGGTGAGCTGCTGTGACTTAGTTGCAGCAGCAGCAGTATAGTTATATATATTTAGTGTCACAGAACCTGTGCATATGTGCATGAAAATCACTGAGGACTATGGCTATGAGATCCTTGAAAATAGATGATAATTATACTTTTATACCCTGGAAGTATAAAGGTCATAATAGTTGCACAGTATATACTTATCATATGACTAAACAGTGTAGAATAAATTGTTGTTGTTTAGTCTTTAAGTTGTGCCTGACTCTTTTGCAGCTGATGGACTATAGCCACAGGTTTTTCTATTCATGGGATTTCCCAGGCAAGAATACTGGAGTGGGTTGCCATTTCACTCTCCAGGGTATCTTCCTAACCCTGGGATGAATCAGCATCTCCTGAATTGGCAGGTGGATTCTTACCATCAAGCCACTGGGGAAGCCCCAAAACATAATATAATGCTATTAAAAATGGTCTTATATCTTCAATAAATTAGAAATTTTTGTTTTACAGTTCTCAAATGTTTAGGCATGGGTAATTGAAAAAGAAATTATGTTTCTCTAAGAAGTTTTAGACTCAAGGTAGTACAGATCTACTTAAGAATATTTACTTGACTTTCAGTCATAAAGTTTCAAATAAATGTTTTGCACCTGCACAGAAGAAAAGGCCCCAAAGGAAGCCCAAATATCACGGGAAAAGGGACAAGGGCTCAGGAGGGCAATCCTGACTCCTGGGCTCTCCATGTGCTCCAGAATAGATTAAACGCATGGAAAGGAAGAATATGTTTTGGCAGCATGGTGAGATCTATATCCCCAGGATAAAATTGAAGACCTTGTTGCATTCAATACAGAGATAGATCTCTAGAAAGATATTTTCATAAACAAGCATTGCAGGCATTCAACTGTGCGTGCCAAGAATATCTCATGAAACAGTGCAGGCCTGGGATGAACATGCTGGAATACAGAGGAGACTGTTGAAACAGTAACTGCTTCAGTGACACCCATAGCAGCAGGAGATGACAATGGTAGTAGCAGCAGCAGCAAAAAAAAAAAAAAAAAAAAAAAGGCTATTTTTTCCATTTATAAATGCAATTGAACATATGGCTACCTTAATTAGGACTTTTCTCATTAACTCAGAATAGGCAGCTTCTCCTGAAGCACCCTTGATAGAGAATCTGCATGAATAACGATCTATAGGTTTGCAAAAAGACCATTTAATAAGCTGGAAATGAAGAAGTCAGCTAAGAGCATCTGTGCAGCATTTGCTTATTTTTACCATATTTAGTCATTCTGCTGTGCACCAGGAGCCCTCGAGCCACATTTAAAACTCCCATTGATAAGAGTGGTTTATTTAATGCCACCTTCAAAGAATCTGCCTGTAGTTAGAAGTTGAAGCACTATTAAAACACAAGGAAATATTAGCAGAACTGTATGCACAGAAAGCATACATTTGTATGCTATAATTATATTAATGTCACAGGTGATACATGAAAAATAAATTTGGGATTTCCAATAAGAAACCTAATACTGCCAAAATGGGTTATCTTTTCTCTCCACAAATAAGTACAATGTCAGCTAAAAGTTTATTCACGTGTAAACCTTTTACAGTATAAGTGGACAATACAATGACAGCATAATTTTTAGTAATAGGCCATTCTTTTGTAGCTTTCTGTTTACTTAACATTTAGGATTTGGAATGAGGCAGGGATAGAAGAGTGATTAAAGAGCAGATCTTCACAATTATAATGTCTGGATGAATTTAGACTAAGAAGCAAAGGTGGATGATATTTTTGTTAGACATTTAAAGATGTGTAAGTAAGTAATTAAGATAGGAAGAGCCCAGGCACTTGAATTGGTGACCTGGCTTCAAGCATTCATTACTTCACTTATCATCGTAGACAAATCACTTATCTTCATTGGGCTCATTTCACAACAAGAAGATGGATGTGATAACATCATCCTGACTCATAGGTGTATGTGAGTGGTAACCTCGATAAAGCATTTAAAGCATTTATCAACACATCTACTAGAAAACCAGAGTTTAATAAACATGAGATATGATGAAGAACATTTGGATGTTAGCATTTAGATTATTTAGATTTGAGGCTCAATTATTTTCATTTAATTTACATAGCTAAAGCTACAAACATAGTTGCTCTGATCCACTTTCCCAACTTGTTCTAACTATCAGAATCAGTTAATGGTACTTGTTAAAATTCAAAGTTTTCAAGGTTTTCCTTTGAAGATTTCAATTGAGTAGAAATAGAGCACAGCACGGAATTCTTCCAAGTTTTGGAAACACAAGTCACATGAAGCCACATGGCTAGAAAGTAAGCACAATCCAAGTAGACATTTCTTGAGCTTCCCTGGTGGCTTAGAGGCTAAAATTTCTGCCTGCAAGGCAGGAGACCTCGGTTTGATCCCCGGGTCAGGAAGATCCCCTAGAGAAGGAAATGGCAACCCACTCCAGTATTCTTGCCTGGAGAATCCCTTAGATGGAGGACATTTCTTAGTGCCTTATAAAAAAATAGACAATAGCCTGGAAATGAAACATCATTTTGCTTCCTCATGATTCTTAAAAATTAATACTTGCTCTCCATAACTGAAACTAGACAATACTTTAGTTCTCTGAAATGATTATTTTTAAAGGAGAAACATATACATAAAATAACCCTTTCCAGTATAAATTGAGTATAGTAAGCTGTACTAATTAACAATGTCAATATAAAAGTGTATTTCTTCCCTTCTATGTATTTCCTCACTTTTGTGATTAGAGATGACTCTCTAAGAGCTTTTCATGTTTCTGCGTGTCTAAGAGTAGAGGTACTAACTTAATCTTGCTCCAGACTATTTTTTTTCAAGGAGACTTATACACTGAGTGGACTTGCTGCCAAGAAAATATATCTCTCCAGAAAAAAAGAGAAGGAATTCTGAATACTGTTATAAAAGATTTGAGTTCTCTAAGCTTAGGGGCTGCATCTATAATGAAACTAACTATGTGTTCAAGTATCCCCTGACTCTTTTTGTATAGCTCTATAGAAACTGACAGTCAGAGGACTTACCAAAAATGATAAGACAATGTTTACTGCATTGCTGTGATTGATAAATTGTCTTTTCTCTGACTCATGAGACTCATCAAAGTATTAGTTGATCAGTCATGTCTGACTTTTTGTGACCACCATGAACAGTTGCCCACCAGGCTCCTCTGTCCAAGGAATTCTCCAGGCAAGGATACTGGAGTGGATTGCCATCCCCTTTTCCAGGGGATCTTCCTGATCCAGAATCGAACCTAGTTCTCCTGCATTACAGGCAGATTTTTTACTATCTGAGTCACCAGGGAAGTACTGTCTTCTATTAATAGCAGTAGTCAAGGAAGTGTGGTATACTAACTTGTTGGCTAGCAAACAGGGTAAAGTCTGAAACACTTCACAATTCTTCACAGAAATTTTTTTGTGAAAGCTTGTTTTCAGATATCCTGATTATATACTCTTCAATATGTCTTAAAGATCTAAAGTTAAAGGGAAACCTGATATGAAAGATGCTATGAGAGAAAGAAAAAATAAGAATGGCTGAATTTTTAATTGTAAATATATACTCTGATTTCCCAAATCAAATATTTTAAAGGAATGAAAAGCAAGTTTAACATACCAACTAGATATCTGATAATATAAAGATATTCCTACAAATGAATTTCCATCTGTTTAGCTCTGGCTGGCTTTGTATCCACCTGTATCTCTTTTTAACTCTAATCAGATATAACTGCTACCAGGGGAAAAACTCTGTTGTCTTTCCAATGAGTCACATTTTCTGGGTTAACCCTTCACAAGGAGCAATTCTAAGTCACACAGCTGGCAGCCTAAGTGATCGTAGTTAGACATTCAGTTTCTATAAAGTTTCAAGAACAGAGATTCTTAGTTTACACAGCAGGACAAAAAAGAAAGAGAGATAAAATATAGACTCCAAAGCCAGACAGACAGGTAGTTGATAAGATTCAGGATAAAAATCAATGGCACAGAATTTATGGTTTGAGGTTAAAAATTAGTGTGAGAAAGAGAATCTCTAGCAAGGAAGAGGATACCTTAAGTTTCAGATGCCAGGGCATTACTGGAACCATCTTCTGTTCCCTTAATTTATTCTTCAATAGCCTTAACAAAAAATCTAACTTTGTTTTCTTTTTGAATATTTAAAATATAACCCATTCCTTTTTTTTTTTTTTTCTGTATCTTTGAGAAATCTCTCCCTCTCACTATCCTCTGATGCCTTGCCCTTTTAACCTCTGAGCCAACCAATTATTCCATGAAATGTGATTTTACTTTTTAACCTCGCTTAAATACAGCATCACTTAATGAATAAGAATCATTCAAAACTCATTTTTTTCATTGCTCAAAACATTATTTTCACTTCCCATTTATGTTGTCTTATTTTCCTTTGTATGTAGATTCAACATAATGTACTATTCCTTTGGGTTTATAAATGTGACTTCCAAATTTTTCTTTCTCTTTTTGATTTGTTATTGGCCTCAGAGGGATAGTGACAACGATGCCTAATTCTTTGAACTCTATCCCAGCATACACTGCTAAATTATGATGACACTCTGCTGCCTGCAGTAAACTGTTTTCCTGCTGCTTCACTTCTGATATCCTTAATCTCTGAATTATGATGCCAAGTGGAAAATGTGTTATGGTATTGGTCATGCTTCTTTTAATTCAATGTGGTTCTCTTGATTATTTTTGTCACTATCTCTAGAAACAATTTCCATCCCCCCCCCAAAAAAAATACACAGAGTAGTGACATTTTAACTTACCACTACTAGACAGTATTTCCAAAACTAAAATCAACAGAATTGATGCCAACAAGAATTAACATGTAGCTCAATATTATCCTCCATGGGAAGAAAGCCAAAAGAGTGGCATGGCTTGCCAAAACTCTGTAACCTTTTAATGTTAGCACTGCTTTCCAGTGTTATTTGCTACTTTTTTGAGGAAAAAATCACACACTCTCTTTTTATGAAAACAATTTGTCTCTTGCAAATGAGAAGGGATACTTTAAAAAGAAAGTAGACTGGAGTCTTATACTATATATGTATCTTTTTACACTATTTAAATTTTTTCCAAATACTCTAACTTCTGCAATAGGTTTAGAAATAAATCGGGCATACATATCGATTTACTAGGCAGTGATGCATCTCAAAAGATGAAACTAATTTTGTGCTGAATCAAGTTTATACTGCTGTGTAAGTGTCAAGTGTCCAAATTTCTCCCAAGTTTCAGTTAAAATGTTCAGTATGTTGAAATTGACCATTGTGGGAGTATTTATATTACAAAAATTGACAAATGCTATATTAAGGCTTTGTAATTTATTCTGAAGAGCTAGTTTACTGTAACACGACTGTTTACAATTAAAGGTAGAAACATATAATCATTGGCTATTATTAAATCTCAGATGTTAGATTTTCTGTTCAAAATACCTCTCACAAAGCTTAAGAAACATTGGTTAGTGCTTAACTTCTTTATTTTATATTTTAATTGAAATATAGCTGATTTACAATATGATATTAGTTTTAGGTGAACAACATAGTGGGTCAATACTTTCATAGATTATATTCCTTTTAAAGTTATTAAAAACTAATGACCATATTTTGCTATGCTGTTCAATAGATCCTTGTTGCTTATGATTTTATGCATAGTAGTTTATACCTATCAATCCTCTACCCCTATCTTATTCTCTCCTCTTCCCACTCTGCATTGTTATCTACTAGTTTGTTTTCTGTATCTGTGTATCTGTTTCTATTTTGTTATATACACTTGTTTATTTTATTTTTTAGATTCTACATATAAGTGATAACATACAGTATTTGTCTTTATTTGACTTATTTCACTAAGAAAACAATATCCTCTAGGTCCACTCACATTGTTGCAAATGACATAATGTCATTCTTTTTTGTGTCTGAGTAATACTCCATTTATGTATATACCACATGTTCTTTATCCATTCATTTGTTGATGGATATTTTTGTTCTCTAGCTTGGCTGTTGTAAATAACACTTGGGTACCTGCAGTGCTTTACTTATAATTCTAACAATTTCTAGTCAGATTATTGCTAAGCAAACATATTTTTAAATATATTAAATTTTAAAGTGACCTGTATTTCTCTGTAGAAGTTCTATTTTCTACTTATATAGGAAATTCAACACAAACTGTATCTTGAAAATTTGTTTTAATGTTACCTTTCTACATTTTTATTCTTTTAAATTTTGATTTGAAAATTCACTTGCCAGTGATCATTTACTCTAGTATTTTTGAATTTTGAACACAGTACCTCAATATGTATTTTTCAAAGAAAATTTGTCAGCTGCCTAAGAATTGTTTAATCACAACTTATTAAGACATCACATAATTTGGTTAGTATTCTACATGGCAAAGTTTTAACGAATGCTCATAAAATATAATGATCTATTTAACCCATATTATACAACCTATATTACATAAAATATGTTTCCATATTCCTTCCTTTGTGGCATATGATTTTAGATTAATTAAGAGTAGAATAAGGCCTGATTCTGTTTTTCTTACTATTGTATCTCAATGATTGATGCAATACCTAACAAATAAGTATTTTTTGAAAGAATAGATGAACAGAAAAAATTGAATAAAATATCTTTAATGTAGTAGTTTTCTTCAAATAATTCTTTCTGCAGTTATTTTGTGCAAATAGAGAAACCTGATGATTCCCAATTTGACCTATTTTATAATCAAAATATCTTTAATTTTATTCTTGTTTCTGTTTGGAGAGTTTATGCTCTACTCAGATTTCCTGGTGCTTGCCAGTAATTTTTAATTGTTTGATATCTTCTTTAATGAAGTAAAAATCACCTCTCTATCATGTATTTAGTTAGACCTTAATGTAAAATACTAAGAATACTAAAGGTTAAATTAAGCTAAAGATATTCAATAGCACAAAAATGGAATCATGTTTATTGATTGGAGGGCATATTTGTTTTTCCATGTGTCTTTGCCTATGTTAATTAACAACTTAAAATTGAATTGATTTACCATGTTCTTCTACTTACTAGCCTATTTTCCTAGTGTTTTAGCTACTTTAATTATTGTTGATCACTGACCTGAAGCAAAGAAGCAATTTTCTTGTTAAAGTACTAATTATCAACTAAGTGCTTGGTATTCAGAGCATTGAAATCAAGGAAGAAAAGTAAGAGTTAAGATGATAATAAAGAGTGCTAAAATTTGTATTCAATTTCACTTTCAGAAACCAGGTATCTTTTTTAAGTGTAAATTTTATTTAAGAAAAGTCTGTATTTACTTTAAATACTCTATGAAAAAAATGTACACAGCATATTTTTACAGAAGACTTAGTTTCCACTCTATTATTGGTTACTGTAAGTACTTTTGTTAAAGAAAAAAAAATAAGCAATGGAACTAGAGATTTATAATCACAATATGTAAAGGTTCTCAAAATATTTATCTTAATCTAATACCATGGAATTTCTTTAGGCTTTATTATTATATTATTCTAGCCAATATAAGCACACAACCAGAAAAAAAAAATTGTTGAGTGTACACTTGAGACTGGAAGAGGGCAGGGCACCTTTAAATGAATGACACAATATAAACTGGTTAGAATCAATTAGGTCCAAGATGGTGAATGAATTGTCTTCCACAAGACATTGAGCCTCAGTGTGCACTCACTGTAACACATCAGCATGTTAAATGACACACACACACACACACAGGGGCAATGACATTTCTGAGGCCAAAAAAAGGTCAAAAAATGGGCAGTGGGCCATTTCCTGGAAATCCCCACTCCTTCCCCAAAATAGATAAATAATCCTGCTACTTATTAGCCTATGAAATTATCCACTCCTATAAAAACTGACAACACAGTACCCTGGGGCCTCTTGCCTTCTGAGATGGCTCACTCTGTCTATAGAGTATATATCTTCCTGAACATCCCTTCTTTCACTTTACGACGGCTCACTCTCAAATTCTTTTCTATGTGAAGCCAAGAATCCACACTCTGCGGCCATCCCAGAAACTCACTTGAGACATAGACGTGACCATCATCTCAAGTCCCACTTTCTTTCTTCCAACACACTCATTCAGCATAATTAAAAAGAAGTTGGGTTTAGCATATGTTTACAAATAGGTACTTACGCAAAAACCAACTTATCTTAAAAGTAAATTACAATTTGTTATCCATCTAATCCTAACCCAAACAAGTTTATGCATAAATATTGGTGAAATCAAATTCATATTTGATGTCAAGGCAAGAAAAAAAAACAAAATGTTTTGTTGTTTTCCCTCTGTTTTAGTGTGTGGTGTGCATCTGCACTAACGAGACCTCATTAGGAGGTAACTTTCCTTCTCAATCTCATAAGGGGTCATGAAAACCCCACTACTGGCTCTATATGTGCTGATCTCAAGTGTGTAAACTGTCAACACATCATTTGATGTATAATCCTTTGTCACAAAAACTTCCACATGATCTTAAGTGAAACAAATTTTCTTAAGTTTGCTCCTGGCCTTATCTGCCTATCCTCCTCCAGAGATTAAATTCAGAGCTACATTTTTCTTCCTCAGTTTAAGCTGAATTTCAACCATTTAGTACTTAAAAGTTTTATCTTATTTTCTCATCATAAATGAGTGACACTCTATCTTAGTCTTTCTGGGCTACTATAAGGTATATGGCTTATAAAAAATGGAATTTATTTTTTACTGTTCTGGAAGCTGACCAGTCCAAGATTAAAGTTCCAGCAGAACTAGTGTCTGGTGAGAGCCCACGTCCTAGATGGTCATCTTTCCACTGTAACCTCATAAGAGAAGAGGGACAAAGTTGCTTTTTAAAGCTGCTATTTTAATGACACTAATTCTATTCACCCAGGTGTTCTGTTCAGTTCTGTTCAGTCGCTCAGTTGTGTCCGACTATTTGCGACCCCATGGACTGCAGCACGCCAGGCTTCCCTGTCTTTCGCCAACTCCTGGAGCTTGCTCAAACTCATGTCCATCGAGTCGGTGATGCCATCCAACCATGTCATTCTCTGTCATCCCCTTCTCCTCCTGACTTCAACCTTTCCCAGCACCAGGGTTTTTTCAGATGACTCAGTTCTTCGCATCAGATGTCCAAACTATTGGAGTTTTGGCTTCACCATCAGTCCTTCCAATGAATATTCAGGACTGATTTCCTTTAGGATGGATTGGTTGGATCTCCTTGCAGTCCAAGGAACTCTCAAGAGTCTTCTCCAACACCACAGTTCAAAAGCATCAATTCTTCTGCACTCAGCTTTCTTTATAGTCCAACTCCCACATCTATACATGACTATTAGAAAAACCAAAGCTTTGACTAGATGGACCTTTGTTGGCAATTTTAAGTACTCTTTTATTTCTAATGATGAGTTTTTTTATAATATTTGTACATTGGAGAAAAAGTTCTTTTAATAAATAATATTATTTTAAATATTTTTTGTCATTGTGTTTAAAATATATCCAAAGGAGAGACTCCCTGTTCTCTTGATCTGCTTATTAGAGTACGACATTGCCTTTATTTTTAATTTTTCACCTGTATTTTCACATTGCAAGATATAGAAATGATGCATTTCTTTGATGCATTTCTTTCTTTATCAGAACCTCATTGGGATTCTCTTAACAATTTGCAGCTAATTAAACAGTTTTTGGAGCCCTTCCAAGGAATTCTTGGTCCTTAAATTCTCCAATTACTTACTTATCCAAACTGAAGATTATATGTCCACTCCATGATAGCTGATTACAAACTGAAGAAAGCAGCATCCTCTAATAAAACACCATTGCCAAAAATCCAAGAATCAATTTATGACCTTACATTCACAGTCTTCTCATACAGTACAAGTTTTTTTCACCCACTAAGTATTATAATAAGAGCTTTTCTTTCTCCATACATATATCAATTTTAAGGCCATAATTCAAGAAAAGTCACTGGGAACAAGATCCTATAGAAACTGCTTTGAAGAATGGAGAGTGGGCAAGTGATTCTTTGGTAAAAAGGACAAAACTTTTTGCCCTGCCTGCTATTTTGAACACCCTATAAGCCAATCTGGGTTGAATTCCCATTGTTCTTTACTCTTATTATTGGTCAAAGAGCCAGAGTAGGTCTTGTCAGAAGGGGAAATCAACTGGATGATTGAGGACCTGGATTGCATAACTTCATTGCTTGGTTCTTTCTGTCAGGAGGAGGAGTTTTGAAAAAATAATAGGTTTTCCACCTAGAACTAAAGAAGATAGCACAGAGATAATATTTTCTTGCTTTGGGTATGTTCAACATTCTTTATGCTATGCTCGATATCCATATAAACCATGAACATATATCAGGCAAGTCTCAACTTTAAACTTGATATATCAGAATAAATTAAATGAAGACAAGATTATGTGGAACTAGAGAGTATTTGCAAATTTAGTGGAAACATGCCTCTAGTTACAGGAAAAGAAGAAATGTAACAGTAATAGGACATAGTTTCTACAGGCATACTCCAAACAGGCTTCCTGAGAGTAAAGCAGCAAGATATTAGTAACTGCTGCTGTTGCTGCTAAGCAGCTTCAGTTGTGTCCGACTCTGTGCGAGCCCATAGAGGGCAGCCCACCAGGCTACCCTGTCCCCGGGATGCTCCAGGCAAGAACACTGGAGTGGGTTGCCATTTCCTTCTCCAATGCATGAAAGTGAAAAGTGAAAGTGGAGTTGCTCAGTTGTGTCTGACTCTTCATGACCCCACGGACTGCAGCCTACCAGGCTCCTCCCTCCATGGGATTTTCCAGGCAAGAGTACTGGAGTGGGTTGCCATTGCCTTCTCCAATTATACGTAACAAATGTCATTTAATTTCAGCGTATTCAGAAAAACAGCTTAATCTTAGCTTAATCTATAGTTGCTAAATGCAAATAAACATGGAACTGGAAGCTAAATATGTTTTTCGAAACTAACAGGGTGTTAGGTATAAATTGGAAAATCTATTGAACCTATTCTGTGCTATAGACTCTAAAATGAGAGAATAAGCCTAATAATCTTTGAAGTTTCCGCCCCACCCCCTGAGATTTAACATTCTGAATTACTTCGCTTTGTTTGATCTTTAGATTTGAAATCTTTTTTCTAATCAACAGTATACTCCTAGGATTAAGGAAAACATGCATATTTGCATATTGAGACACCAGTGTCTATGGGTATAGGTGTATGTTTGTGAGAATAAAGCATATTCCTTGAAAAGTATGTTACGTTCCTCCCTTAGTAGTTTCCTGCGGTGGGAGTCTTTCCTAGCTCCTCCGATCAGGGAATCTCTTAAGCAATAGTTATCTCTTTCATGTAAGTAGTTCAAAAAAGTGGAAAGTGGAGCAGTTGCTCCCAGAGAAGAGAGTACTGCAGACATCATTCAAATTGATGCTAATTCCTTTAGAGTGATCCACTGAAGTGCTAATGATACAGGCTCATTGCTTCTGGCCTAAATGTTCTGAACTTTGCTTCTGTTCTCTGTACTGTACTACTTCTACAGAACAGAATGAAAGCAACACCTGTGGACCTTCTGCTAAGCAGTACACATTATTCACAGACAAACTATCACAAGAAGTTATAGCAAAGGGAAGGGGGACATTCTACAATGTGCAAGTGCTCTTTTTATTATTTTAATAATGCAGATAAGTGACCACCTTCTAGGAAAGCCTCCTAGACAAGCCTCATCTATAATTTCTCGGGTATAATTACATCCTAAGCACTAAAACTCCATAAGCCTATTGATGCACTTTTAGTTGTCCTCAAGGGTGTTTTTGAATGAAGAAAAGTAAAGAACTTAAGTAATTAGGACTCAATTTATATAAGCTCCAGTTCCAAAATTTGACCTCCATCTTAGACTTTTAAATTCAGCTTGAAAATCTGGGTTGAATATGTCTGGATCTAGACAATTTTAACAAACTTTGTGAAATTTTGGTCTCCTGTATAAAACAAACTCAAAACAAAATTTATATTCAAATACAATATATTTGATTTACAAATTAGAATTCAGTTTTCAGATTTAGCCACTTTCTAGGTACGTGGTAAAGAACCTAACAGTCAATTTAGGAGACCTAAGAGACTTGGGTTCCATCCCTGGGTTGGGAATATTCCCTAGAGGAGGGTATGGCAACTCTTTCCAGTGTTCTTGCCTGGAAAATCCCATGGATAGAGGAGCCTGGTGGGCTGTAGTTCACAGGGTGCAAAGAGTTGGACTTGACTGAAGTGACTTGGCACACACACAGGTACCTAAATAATCCTTATAAATATAATACATTTTATTTATTATATATAAAAAATATATATGTGCATGCATGTAGTCAGTTGTATGAGAGTTTTTGCAACCCCACGAATGGCAGCCCAAAAGCCATGAGGCTCCTCTGTCTGTGGGATTTTCCCAGCAGGAATACTGGAGTGGAATGCTATTTCCTCCTCCAGGGCATCTTTTTCCTGACCCAGGTATCAAACCTATTTCTCCTGCATTGCAGGTGGACTCTTATCGGTGAGCTACCAGAGGAAGCATATATATATATATTTGTACTACAAAGAGCAATTATTCTCAAAGGCCAATTTCTCTTCAATATACAATAATATATAATTGCACATTTGTTCTCTACATTTAGTTTCCTAATTTGAAGCCTCCTGTTTTGCACGTGTTGGCCCCTCTTTGCCTATCTTCTATATTTGCTTGTTTCTCTATGATCATTTTGATCTTAAAAAAGAATTGTTTCTCTTTCCCTTGTTTGGTTTATCAGTTTGTCATTATTTTTCATATATAATTTAAATGATATGATGTAAACTTCTTTCATTATATTAGAAATATTTCAACTTTCTATTGTTTTCAGAACATTCATTCATTCAACAAATACGTATGCCATAGCTACCATGTGCAAGGCTTTATTTAAAAAATAGTGACTCTAAGAAGTGACAAGTCTATTCTCCTAGATAGGTTATAATTCTGGTAAAGTACTTGTGTCTGGCATAGATGTGATGGGAAAATTGAATAATTTTAATTAAAGCCAAAACATTTCTTTGAATGTGATTTCTTGAATAAAAATCTAGTTTTAGGGTTATCTGTTGCCATTTCTATTACAAAAATATATACAAATATATCAGGGAGCTTATCCTTAAGATATTTTCACTTCACTAAAGCAAAATATTTTGTGTACTTAAATTTGCATTTTGAGTTTTGATGGCACTCTTCTTACCAGTATCCATTTAATCCAAATCTAAGTTACAAATTTATTCCTAAACTAATATGGATAAATTTTCTCTTCTTGAAAATAGGCTTGACATGACTCATTTTATCTGGCATGATGGGCTTATTTATAAGAAAATAATATTTGATTTTGATCATCTTTATTTTTTACTTAGTGTGATATATTTAAAAAGATGCTCTATTTTTATTCAAATATTTTAAATCTTTCTAGAATAACCAGATGAATTAAATATTTAAGATGATGTCTTTGTGCTATAAATTAAGAGTTTCACATTTTGTTTTATACATTAATGATCATGGACACAGATGTTGAATTGACAGAATTCTTCAGATAGTCTAATGGGATTCCTAAATATTATGTGTGATGAATTCTGAAAGATACAATAAATACATATGTATGAATAAAGACACATATATAAATGGTTTTCAAATAAAAACATTTACTCCCTTAATTAAAAATCTTATCATTCATCCATACAACTAATGTATAAAAATTTTAAATTATTTTTATTATTTAGTTAGTCTGACTGAAATAAAATATTGCTGTTTAACACCTATGGGTACAATTATTTTTATTTTTGCTAAAGAAACAGTGAATTTTCATTAGCAAAAATGATTATCTCTTTCCTTTAGAGAAACATGTAGCAAACCATAGAGCCAAGTTATTTATAACTTTTGTCTTGATTTGATTTCATATTTCTGAATGATTTGGTGGGCATTCTATAGCAAGAAAAAGAACTAATATATATGTCAAGGTTCTCATTTCTCTTCAAACACTTGATCAAAATTGCCTACAGAAAATGTTTTCACACTTTTATTCTAGTTTAGCATTTTTACCTGAGTCTTTTATCAACAAAATGAAAGATTAAGTAGTTGTGAATTCAATTTATTAGCTAATCATAATTTATTAGCATTTTGGAAAGGTGTTAAAAGTTTCTTAAAGAGTTTTATTTTTCCCTAAATAATTTCCATTTTGCTATTATTACTAATATTACAAACATTCAGTTCAGTTCAGTCACTCAGTCGTGTCGGACTCTTTGTGACTCCATGAATCGCAGCACGCCAGGCCTCCCTGTCCATCACCAACTCCTGGAGTTCACTCAAACTCACATCCATCGAGTCAGTGATACCATCCAGCCATCTCATCCTTTGTCCCCTTTTCATCCTACCCCCAATCCCTCCCAGCATCAGAGTCTGCTGCTGCTGCTAAATCACTTCAGTCGTGTCCAACTCTGTGAAACCTCATAGACAGCAGCCCACCAGGCTCCTCCATCCTTGGGATTCTCCAGGCAAGAACACCGGAGTGGGTTGCCATTTCCTTCTCCAACACATGAAAGTGAAAAGTTGAAGTGAAGTTGCTCAGTTGTGCCTGATGCATCAGAGTCTATCTGTAGGTAAATATCCTTCAATGAATTCAAACCAATAGTAAGCCCTGTAGTACGGAGCCTAAAATGGAGTTTAAAGTCTGTTTAACTGTATGATACTAGAGCATGTTCTGGATTAAGACCTAAATGTAAGACAAGATATTATAAAAATCCAAGAGGAAAACATAAGCAGAACATCCTTTGACCTAAGTTGCAGAAATATCTTCTTGGATTCATCTCCTAGAGTAATAGATATGAAAACAAAAATAAAGCAACTAGTCACTGGAAGGACTGATGCTGAATCTGAGGCTCCAATACCTTGACCACCTGATGCAAATAGTCAATTCAATGGAAAAGACCCTGAGGATGGAAAAGACTGAGGTCAGGAGAAGGGGGTGACAGAGGATGAAATGATTGGATGGCATCATTGACTCAATGGACATGAGTCTGAGTAAACACCAAGAGATGGTAAAGGACAGGAAAGCCTGGTGTGCTGCTGTCCATGGGGTCACAAAGTGTCAGACACTATTGAGTGACTGAACAACAACAAAGTAATGGGACCTAATTAAAAAGGTTTTGCTCAGCAAAGGAAACCATAAATAAAACAAAAAATATCTAAAAAATGAGAAAAACATTTACAATGAGATATAACTTGCAAGAGATTAGTTTCTAAAACATAAACAGCTCATATAGCTCAATATAAAACAAAACAAACATCCCAATCAAAAAAAAAAAAATGGGCAGAAGATCTGTTAGACATTTTTCCAAAAAAGACATAAAGATAGCCAAAATGTACATGAAAATATGCTGAATATTGCTAATTTTCAGAAAAATGCAAGACAAAACCACATTGAGGTGTCACCCTGGTCAGAATGGCCAGTATCAAAAAGTCTACAAAGTGCTGGAGCGTGTGCAGAGAAAGAAAAAAGAAAAAAACACCTTTGACCCTGTTGGTAGTACAGCCAGTATGGAGAACAGTATGAAGTTTCCTTTAAAAAAGTTAAAATATGCTACCATATGATTTTTCAATCTCACTCAGGCATATAGCCAGAGAAAACCATAATTTGAAAGAATATATACACCCCAATGTTCACAACAGCACTGTTTACAATAGCCAGAACATGGAAGCAAACTAAGTCCCTGTCAACAGATGCATGAATAAATAAAATGTACTGCATATGCACAACTGAATATTAATCAGACATACAAAATAATGAAGTAATGTCATCTGCAGCAACATGGATGGACCTAGGGCTATCATACTAAGTGAAGTAATCCAGACAAATATATATCACTTCTATGTGGAATCTAAAATACTTGTACAAATGAACTTATTTACAAAACAGATTGACAGACATAGAAAACAAACTTATGCCTACCATAGAGGGGAGTGTAAATTAGAGGAGTTTGGGATTAAAATATACACACTACTATATATAAAATAGATAATCAACAAGGACCTACTACATATAGTACAGGGGATTATACTCAATATCTTATAATAAGCTAATGTGGAAGAGGATGTATAACATAAAAAATATATATTCGACAGATTGAATCACTTTGCTGTACACCTGAAACTAACACAACATTGTAAAACAACTATATTTCAATAACAAACACAACAAAAGTCTGTTTAACTGCTAATTTACTGCTCTCAAACATTTATTTCTATGCACTAATAGACACATAGTGGGTGAGAAGGAAAAGTCTACAACAGTTTATGAGAACTAAGAGAATGAGTACAGCATCATAAGATATATGCACACACACACACACACATATATACACTCATAGACATACATATATATATTTATATTTAAATCTTAGGTTATTTTCTCCTCCCTTTCTTTGTTGTTTTTTCTTCCCACTTATTTACATTTATTTTTTTATTATTATTCTATCACATGAAAAATCTCTGGCAATTTTTTCTTATATAAGCATTTAAAGCCATAAAGTTCTAAGTACAGATTTATCTTGCTTCCACAAAATGTGGCATGCTTTGTTTCATTTTCATTCAGTAAAGACTATTCAAAAATTCATGCTGTGTTTTTCATTTTCTTATGGATTTAATTATATTTTAAATTTTCAATATTTGAGTATCTTCATAATATTCTGTTTTAATGTCTAGTTAAAGCTAACTGTGATCAGAGAATATATTTTATATAAATTCAATCTCTGTAAATTTGTTAAAATTTATCAGGATGTGGTATATTACAATCAATGTCACTATGTACTTGAAAGGGATGTATATTCCATTGTTGGTAATAGTGTTTTACAAATGTAAATTTGGCTCCATTGTTTGATGATACTATTCAGATAATCTAGAGGTTTACTGATTTTTTGAGATCTACTACTTTTGTCAATTATGGAGAAAGCAGTGTTGGAATTTTCACTTGCATTGCAGATTTGTTGATTTTTCAAGTATTTTTTACTCTCTTTCTCTTGTATATTGAAGCTTTACAATAGTTTACTTCCATTCTTTTAAATGTATATGACCACGTCAAATGGCTCCATTCTTATAAACAGGACAGCCCAAGTGTTGACTTTATCTGGACCAAGATCAAAAGTGGAAAGTGAAAGTGAGAGTCACTCAGTTGTATCCAACTCTTTGCGACCCTACGCACTATACAGACCATGGAATTCTCCAGGCCAGAATACTGGAATGGATAGCCTTTCCCTTTTCCAGGGGATCTTCCCAACCTAGGGATCAAACCCAGGTGTCCAGCATTGTAGGCAAATTCTTTACCAGCTGAGCCACAAGGGAAGCCTGGACCAAGGTCAAAGTCACTGTCAAATGTGACCTGGTTCTTACTCTTGCTTGGACCGCTTGTTACCATAATTCTTTTATTGATTTTTGGTTCCTGCCTTTTTAATCTATTTGCCTAATTTGTTCCTTCTAAGGACACAGCGGACTCCCAGACAAGAGAACAGCGATACAGAGATTTTGGTCACTCTTCAAAATGGACCCTACTGAAATAACAAGAGAATACCCCCTGGGGCCCCTTAATAAGACAGGATGAGAACTTTGTGACCCGAACTAGGTAGGGTCTACAAGCCTCTTGTCAGCTTGAAGAAGTTACAAAAGTGACCTTCACCTTTCATCTTCCCAAAAAAGATATATTGCAGTTCACATCTCTAGAGGGGATAATTGAGCAGAAATTGCTGGACAGTATAGGACTTTTAGATCTCAATTCTTATTGTTTTTTTCCTTTAATTTTAATTTTCTTCTTCTCAGGTAAGCATATCTCTTTGTTCCAATTTCTAGGCATTCAGAGGAATACTTCCCTGGACTGGTAAGTCATAAAACATTCAGATCCTGGACAGAACAATCATTAACTGCTGTCCAACTTATCAAGGAAAAGGAACTGACAATTCTCAAAGTTGAAAATGATGAATCTTTATAGGATGTTTATCTTTAAGCCTTTCTCAACTTTGGTATCAAAAATGACTATGTGACTTAGTGGAATAAATAGGAATGAGTTTATTTTTCTCATAATTCTGTGGGTTACAGTCAACTAAAACACTCACTTGTCTGAAACCCTCAAAATGGCTTATTTACACAACTAGTGGTTGGTGCAAACAAACAGCTGGGGAATCAGCTGAGGCTGTCTAGTGAAACACCTCCCCCCTTAACCATATGTTATGTAGCTGAACTTATCAGAGAGTGGTGGCTCAGTTCTTATAGGCATGATGTAAAAACTTGCAGTCCTTTAAAGTAAGGCTGGTTATGAAAAGTCTGTTAATGTTACTTGTGATGATGTATTTCCTTCCTTGAAAGTCCGTTGATGTTACATGTGATGCATTTCCTTGTCAAGACTAGTCACAAGACCTATCCAGATTCAGAACAGAGAAAATAATATCTGCCTCTTGATTGGGGGCCACTGTTTGAGAATAGCGTAGTGACCCAGAAGAAATTATATTCTCAATGTCTAGTTGTGTGTTCTTTCAATACAGTTTTGTTTGGCAGGTATGTGGATGGAATGTGGAAAGACCTAGGCCTACGCATGTTGAAACTTTGTTTTAGTCTTTATCTCTGATATGGTGTGGCAGCCACAGCATTACTTATTATCTACTTGAAACATTTATATCTCTTTTCTGGAAACAAAATCTGGTAAGCCTTATATTATCAGATGTTATTGTAGATCTCTATCTGTGAAACAATTTTTTCCCCCACTCATTCCTGTTAACCATCCTTTGCTCTAATTTTACAGTTTTAAGAGTATTATTTTCCATTCTTCATCACAAGGCAGAACTCTACCAAAATATATCAAATTGAACTAACAGTAAAATAACTGATGAAAATATATTTGATATATTGTAGCAAAACTAGAAATATCATGATTTTTAAATTTTGAGACTTAATCCTAACATTCCAGAATTACACTATAATAGGAAAATACTGTTCCTGCTTTGTTTGCAAAACCAAAATCAAATAAATTGAGAATATTAAAAACTGTAAATATATTCCATACTAGTTGTTGAAAAAACATGATATGTTATCAAAGAAATTATTTTTCATAACTATAAAAATAGCAGATCTTAAACATCTAACAATATTTATTTGAACTACACAATAATCTTTAAATATATGGAAAAAATCAATTATTCCATCCACAATGTCAGGGATAATGCTTAAAGATACATTTTTAAATATACCTGACATATCTACTTCTGTTTTCACTTTCTCAATATTCATATTATATATATATGTATACATATATATATGTGTGTGTGTGTGTGTATGTGTGTGTGTGATTACAGATTTACACCAGTTTAGATTTTTGAATATGATACCTCAGAATGAATTTTTATCCAGATAGCAGATATTATTACAAGTCTACCATCTAATATGGAGGAGGGAATGGCAACCCATTCCAATATTCTCACCTGGAGTATCCCATGGACAGAGGACCCTGTACAGTCCATGGAGTTGGAAAGAGCCAGACACAACTGAGTGACTCATGCTTATTTACTTAACATCTAACCATTCTGTAATAAGAATTATTTAGAAGTATGCCTTTCTAAATTGGTAGTTTTATCTTGAAATCTGAGAAACTATGAAAATCAGGCTATTTAGGATACAGACACAAACTTATATCAGGCAGAACTGCTTTTAGCCTGGTTACATAAGGTAATCTAAACACAGTTTAAAAATTATGTAAATTTATTATATTAAAAATTGTGAACTAGGAAAGCTAGTAGGGCTTCTAATTATGTGTCAGTGGCATCATTAAGAAAACAGGTTCTTTCCATCTTTCTGTTGTGCTGTCCAAGCACAATATAACAATTATAATTCCTGCAATTTCATCCAGAGGCATAATATAAAACAGAAAAATAGAATATCTATCTTCCATGTTTTGCATTTTAAGAACAAAGAAATTTTTCTCAGTTGTTCTGTAGTAGATCTTTCCTCACAGGCCTGAGCTGAATCAAATCAAGAGTCAAAAGAACACTGTTAACAAAAATGATCATCAATTGGTTTAGGCTAGTGAAATTTATTCTACACTTAGAGACAGTCACTATTATGCAGTAGGTAAATTATATTGTTATGTGATAATGTGTGTGTGTTTTAATCAACATGCAGGGATTTTTCAATAATTACACTCTAAAATCATTATTAAATCTGAAGTCTAATTCCATAATTCAGCAATATTTGTCATTGGGAAGTGCCAGAGATGTTGCTAATTAATGAAATAAAAATTTGAAATGGACTTTTTATGGAACAAATTGACAGCTTGTTAATTAATAAAATCAATGTTATGAATTAAAGTTATTTGGTTAAATCAGTGAACTGGTGAATGTGTATGAATCAGGTAATATACTATTACCTGAGACACTTTATGTATTTCCATGAGTAAGAAGTTAGTAAACCCTTCACTTTTTACATTCAGAATGCTATGCGGGATTTTTTTTTTTTTTTTTTTTTGAGGGGGTGATTTCTATGTCCAGAAACAGGATAGATAAGAAGGTCCCTTATGTAAGACTGACTGAAATCAGCCTCTAGAAAAGCGTCATGTTGCCATGAGTAAAATCTTTCATGAAAAGTGAGTTTAAAGAATAACGTGCTCTTGTCAGTTTGTGCCAGTCTGCAAACACCAATGGTTAGATTCTCTTCCCATTGCCACATACAGAGATAAAATGTCCACTGCTTAAAACTGGCCAAGGTAAGAGGATTTGTAGACTTCTCTGGTGGCTCAGCGGTAAAAATCTGGCCAAGCAGGAGACACAGGTTTGATCTTTGGGTTGGGAAGATCCCTCGAGAAGGAAATAGCAGCCCACTCTAGTATTCTCGTATGGGAAACACAGAGAGGAGCCTGGCGGGCACTGGTCCATGGGGTCACAAAGAATCAGACAAGACTTAGTGACTAAACCACCACCACCATGAGTATTTACATCATGAAAGTCACTAAATGCTAGATATCAATTTTCGGTTTTAGGATGTATGATATATGCATGTATTCATTCATTCATATATTCACTGAGTTGACTGGTGGGACTGCATGAAGTTGAACAACAGATTCATCTATGTGAAGTAGAAGAATTTTGTCTGAGACTTGCTTTCACACTTTCAAGGTTGTGAAAAAGAGTAAATACAGCCCTTCAGTTCAGTTCAGTTCAGTCGCTCAGTCATGTCCGAATCTTTGTGACCCCATGAATCACAGCACGCCAGGCCTCCCTGTCCATCACCAACTCCCAGAGTTCACTCAGACTCACGTCCATCGAGTCCGTGATGCCATCCAGCCATCTCATCCTCTGTCGTCCCCTTCTCCTCCTGACCCCAATCCCTACCAGCATCAGAGTCTTTTCCAATGAGTCAACTCTTCGCATGAGGTGGCCAAAGTACTGGAGTTTCAGCTTTAGCATCATTCCTTCCAAAGAAATCCCAGGGCTGATCTCCTTCAGAATGGACTGGTTGGATCTCCTTGCAGTCCAAGGGACTCTCAAGAGTCTTCTTCAGCACCACAGTTCAAAAGCATCAATTCTTTGGCCCTCAGCCTTCTTCACAGCCCAACTCTCACATCCATACATGACCACAGGAAAAACCATAGCCTTAACTAGACAGACCTTAGTCGGCAAAGTAATGTCTCTGCTTTTGAATATACTATCTAAGTAATATCCTCTAAATACTGTTCTTCTATGTGCAAAAGCAAAGCAAAACAAATCCAACAGAATAAAGCAAAAAAAAAAAATAAATAAAAATCACCATTTTGGAAAACTAAACTCTCAGAAATAAAAAAAAAATCTTCCCTGGGTAGGTAAACCTAAATTAGTTTGATTTATATTATTAAGAAAGAAGAATATGATTTGAATGGGCAATGAAAATCTTTTACTAAAATTTCAAATTGATCTCAATCTTCCTCTCATTTTGTCTCAATCTCTTTTTCCTTGCCCACCATTGTATGTATTATTGTCAGTGAGCTATTTCTGATTAATGAACACACCAATACTCATTCATTCTCATTAGGCAGGATGCAGACTGGCTAGAGGGTTGGTTAACCTATGCTTGGCCTGGCTGAGTTGTTCTGCTCAAGCTGAAGTTCCATCTGGGCATGGCTTCTTATCCTTGTTTAGGTTTAGGTCTGTATCGTATGTGTTCATTCTACTTCCCAGGCTGAAATGGCGGTAGCTAACCCAGTCATGTCATTTTTTATGAAGACAGATTTGCAAAAGACCAAACCCAATCAAATAAGTACATTAAAAGTAACCTCCCACTGTTCAAAGCAAGTCACAGAGCCAAGTTCAAAGTTAAAAAGTGGGAAGCATATTCCCAGCATAAAGTCAGAACATCACTGTAACCAAGTCCAGTGTTTTCTAAAAACTCAAATTAGGGAAATTGTACCCAATCAACTATGTGCCATTAGAAAAAAAAAATATACTCAAAGTTTTACAGAAATATTAATAAACCTGTACAAACTTGGCATTTACATTTAGGATCTGTAACAGGAAATATTTTATTTAAACTCATTAACAAAAAACAATCTTAATGAGCTGAAAGTTTCATGTACCAAGAGAATATTTTACAAATGTTAATAAACTTAAAGCACTAAAATTAAGAAATTTCAAGCATATATTTGGAAAATTCATAAGAGATTGATGACTTTCCCTCAGTTTGAATGACCAGGATTATGACTTGAGCCAGGAAACAAATAATAATATCTCCCTGCAAAACAGGCAGCATGGGTTTCATCTTCCCCTTTGTTCCTCTTGCCCTCACGTGCTATGGAGGGAAGACAGAAATGTAGATGACCAGGCATATGTGATACATCTTAGAAATCTTGAGCTTAGAAAAGCCCTGAGTCTATAAAGGAGGCCACAGCAAATCCATTCAGCCTTTGCTCTGGAGGGAGACACTATCTTCATTTTCTTGGACAGCAAAGAAGGTAGCTCTTTTCTCTGGAGGGAGACACTACATCTTCATAGGATGTTTGATATAAAAAATAAATCTAAAATATTTTACAATTATGTGGACACCTGATTTTCTTGGGAGGGAGAATAGAATCTCACTCTCTGGAAGATATACATTGTTACCCAACCTGAATAATCATAAATCATTTATTTGTAATTCCTTAAATTATGTACAGAATATCAAAAGCACGTTAGTAAAAAAGATATTATATACTGTCAATAGAGAGAAAAATTAAAGTTGTCAGTATTTAGTTTCATGTAAAAAAAAAAAAGACTGAGTGCCAAAGAATTGATGTTTTCAAACTATGGTGTTGGAGAAGACTCTTGAGAGTCCCTTGGACAGCAAAGAGATCAAACCAATCAATCCTAAAGGAAGTCAACCCTGATTATTCATCATGACTAAGTGAACAACAATCATTGGTTAAAAACACAAGCTTTAAAGCCAGATATCTGATTTTAAATTGCCATTTTATTAGCTGTGTGGTGCTTCCCTGGTAGCTCAGGAGGTAAAGAATCTGCCTGCAATGCAGGAAACCTAAGTTCAATCCCTTGGTCTGGAAGATCCCCTGGAGAAGGTAATGGCAACTCACTCCATATTCTTGTCTAGAAAATCCTATGGACAGCAGAGCCTGGTGGGCTATAGTCCATGGAATCCCAATGAGTTGGACATGACTGAGTGATTAAACTTTTAACTTAACTGTGTGAGAGAGGGTGTGTTACTTAACTTTTTGGGCTTTTGTTTCTCCACTTATAAAACGAGAATCATCAGATTCATTTTCTCCTTCCCCTCCCCCCTTTCCTTCTTTATCATCATCACCATCATAGCGACTATCTTATTATAGATAAATGTTTAATATAGTAATAGCCCTTGGAAAATGCCTCAGTTTAGTTCAGTTCAGTCACTCGGTTGTGTCTGACTCTTTGCGACCCCATGAACCGCAGCATGCCAGGCTCCCCTGTCCATCACTAACTCCCAGAGTTCACTCAAACTCACTTCCATTGAGTCAGTGATGCCATCCAGCCATCTCATCCTCTGTCGTCCCCTTCTCCTCCTGCCCCTAATCCCTCCAGCATCAGAGTCTTTTCCAATGAGTCAACTCTTCGCATGAGGTGGCCAAAGTACTGGATTTTCAGCTTTAGCATCATTCCTTCCAAAGAACACTCAGGGCTGATCTCCTTTAGAATGGAGATCTCCTGGTTGGATCTCCTTGCAGTCCAAGGGACTCAAGAGTCTTCTCCAATATCACAGTTCAAAAGCATCAATTTTTCGGTGCTCAGCTTTCTTCACAGTCCAACTCTCACATCCATATATGACCACTGGAAAAAAACATAGCCTTGACTAGACGGTCCTTTGTTGACAAAGTAATGTCTCTGCTTTTGAATATGCTATCTAGGTGGATCATAACTTTCCTTCCAAGAAGTAAGCGTCTTTTAATTTCATGGCTGCAGTCACCATCTGCAGTGATTAGGTATCAAACACTATGTAAATAAAGTTATATCCTAGATTTTATACACTATTAAACTTTCATAAAATCAGAGAGGTATTTTAATTTTATTCAGTTAAGCTCTTACATTAATGAGTTTAAACACTAACCTAGTTTTCAAGGTCATGATTTCTTAGATATGTGTATTAGTCCTGAGACCATGATTGAAACCATCATCCCCCTTCTCACCTACTCATTTGCAGTGTTGCTCACCTTAAGCCAACACTTCTACTGGTCTATAATGCTTTTTCAGTGGCATGAACCTGACCTTTATCCCTAAGGTCTTTGAGCTCTCACTGTTCTGCCCTTATGAGGTTCATTTCGTGCCATGGCTTATTTGCAATTGCTGGTGACAATAGAAGAATCATTACAGAATAATGAAGAAGAAACACAGGGTATACCCTGAGCCCAGATATAGACACCTCTGCACCACTATGTAGCAGCAAACTCTTGATTCTCATAATAATTGAGGCTGATATCCCACATATCATTAAAATTATTATTATTTGTTTTGTCCATTGGTCAAATTCTATGTAAAGCCCCAAATAACTGAACAGCACGATGGTAAACATACCTTTAAGGAATGAGGCAATGTTAGTGTCCCTAGGGAACTACACTAAAGCTACAGTAGGGAAATAAATTCCCCAAGTGAGTCACTGAGAGTAATACTAAAATAACCACTCTTTCTTCTAACCTTTTTATTTCTGGCTCTATATATTCTAACTGTAGGGATATGACAGTATAAAGTAGACATTGGGTCAAATATAATACTGAAAATTGAAAGACACTCTCTCAACAGTGAAAAGGATCACCTCTAAGCTGGTGCCCAGGTCAAATCTTTAACAGGCCATTCCAATATTCAACCAGGTAAGTAGTTTACAGTTGACACTATCTGTAACTATGGGTCCTTTACCTATGTGCACTGACACACTTTTTACAAAATGAACATCTTCTCCAAAGGAATGTTAAGCTGGCTCCTGTGTTAGCAATTAATGTTTCACCTTTCTGATAGCACTGCATACTGAGGTAGTGCAGGAAGTGAAAGCAAACCCAGACCTGGAATGCATACTGACCTCAGTAAGGATGAATTATTGTTCTTCTTGAGATCAACCTGACACTAAGTGTTCTCCTTGAAGTATGCTATTATATCAAGGGTTTGATATTTGTCTCCTCTGCTGATATTTGGTGGCACAGTGGTAAAGAATCTTCCTGCCAAAGCAGGAGACACAAGAGATGTGGGTTCCCTAGAGGAGGAAATGGAAACTCACTCCATTATTTTTGCCTGGAAATTTCCATGGACAGAGAAGCTATAGTCCAGGGGGTTGCAAAGAGTTGGACACTACTGAGCACACACATATACTACACTGCTATTTGATATTCTTCAGGAACAACAACTAGACAGTCTATATGAATCAGAATCCTTGCCATTGCATTAGTGCTTAGCCTTTGACTCTTTCACTCTAACTGGTGAATGTAAACAACAGTCTGAGCATTTTGATGCATCTTAAGTACAGAGTTTTTAATATTTCTGCTCCATCCACATAATCAAGCATCATATCTATGTAATCTGATGCAAATCTTTCCTATTGTTAAAACCCAATACTTCTGATGCTACTGTTTCCCATTATCACTGTGAATGAAAGAAACATCAGTAGTATCACCATATCACCAATTATCCTGACCACACCAAAGATTCGAGCATTCATATTCACTGATACAATACTGTTGATGCTCATTGATATTCACTGCTATGATGAATCAAGTTGACATTACGGTACTGATTAGAAAAAATGTATGGAGCTCCAAGCTGCCTCTTTCAGAGAACGGGGAATATATATTCTCTCTATTTTTTTTAAGGTATGTTTTCTTTCCAGGTCCTTTTCTCTTTACACCCACTTTTCTACTCCTTTGATCAGCATAAACCAGTCTAATTTTCAAACAATGAATATCTGTATTATTCCACACTGAAATGATATCTTTGCTGAAGATATGGTGAAGAAGAATAAATGAATCTAAATGTCAATTTTTCAAGCAATGTGTCAGTGACTTTTTTGCCTGACTTTTATTTAGCTTAGAGCAAGGTTTTAGTTACACAGCTATGAAGCAATATAACATGTGTCCTTCTCAGAAAAAGAAAACACATTTCATAATTAAATAAATTTGGCCAACATTTTTGGAGATTCATGAGGCAAATTACCCTTAAAAGTTTCTGTGATGTCCTATTATAAAGCATTTATTCTAATACTCAGAGCTTAAAAAAAAAATAATGCAAACCCTAGTCAGATTTCCCATAGTATAAACCTATTGTATCAATTTGTCCATAGGTTAAATTGTCTGTAAGAAGTCTGAATCCAAGAGCAAAATTCATATCAAGGACTACAGTTCTCTCCTTTCTTTCTCTGCTTATTTCTATATGTTATCTTCATTCTGTAGAGAAAGTCTCTTTGTGTAATAGAAAAAGGACCACTGACATATGCAGGTTTGCATTTTACTAGACCCACCTAGGTCTTCAGCTTGCTGAAATGCTCTCTGATGTCATCAGTACAATGACTGGCCCAGTAAGGGTTATATGTGTGGCTTAGGAAGTAAAAAAGAGGCCTCCAAGGAAACTGAGGGATCAGAATATGTCCTCTATATGTTCTGTTGAATACAACCAAACTTCTTTGAGCATAGAGGATTTTTATTACAAAATAAAATAAAATATTTTTGCAAAGCCTATACAGATATTGAAAAATTTTATATTTACCAAGAATACTAGTATGACAGACTTTCTATTCACATATGATTCTTTCCATTAACATGCAGAAATACAATGTATGTTGAATTTCAAACAAGATGCCATGAATATGTACTGTGGTTATATCTTTGAATAAAGAAAAAAATAGTGATGATATTCTAGCACTGACAAAGCATTTTAAAGACTTTACAATGTGTTGTATAATTTACTGGTAGACTATTGGACTTTAAAGATTTTTTTTTTTTAATACAAAAAAGTCATGGTTGGATAATCTAGCCAAAAACATTGAGTGATAAGTGCTTTGATGCTTAGCTACATAATCAAACAATGTGGCAATGGGAAATAGGAAGGTCAAATGAAAAGAACTGGTGACAAATGGGCATTGATCTCAGGTCACTGAAGTATATCTCAACCAGTAAAGTGGCCTTCTTAAGTTGTTAAGACTTCCACAGTCCACAGAAAATAGAAAGTATTCTAAAACTGATGTGTGAAAAAAATGTTAAAACATGGTGTTTCTGAGAAATATCCTGATTCAGACATGTAATAGAAACATTCCATTTTTATATTTAAGCTTTTCCATGTGTTTAAATGCAATGTTAGTACAGATTGCTATACTGTGAAATGAATACAATTAGAGTAAAAATAATTACTAATAACAATTGATTTGCAAGTAAAACTCAGAATTTTAGCCAGAGATTATTACACTTAATTGCTTAATTAAAACTTAGTTGGGAATATGTCAAAAAGAAGGAAACAGTTTTTTTCAAGTTTATGAATATAGGTTTTAGAGCATATTATATAAATAACTTCAGCCCATCTATTAGTTTTTGAAATGAATCAAATTTCTGTTGTTTCTATCTGCTAACTAATCCAAGGAAGGAAAAAAAAGACATAATCCCTGATGTTATCTGCTCCTTTATCACTCAGAATTAGTAATCAATCATGTATTACTGATTTTAACCCATTAAAAATGTTCATAATACTTTACCTTTTCATTCCCTCACTACTTCCCTAGTTCAGATCAATATTATTTGCCTAAACTACTTCATTAGCTTCTTATTCTTTCTTCCTAATTCCAGTCATTCTTCCTAAAACTCAAGAATTTTTCTGAAGGCTAAACTTATTGACAACGTATTCTTCACTCTTCCGGAAGTCACTTGAGTACTACGTGAGTTTGGGCTCTGTGTTATCTACCAGGCACAAGAGTATATAACACAACCTCTGCCTGTGACTAAGCTTTATCTGCTGTAATTTCATGAAACAAGCATCTCATGACACATAGGACTGAACTTAGGAAGCATCCTGCTGCATATATCTTAGCTCGATGCTCAATTTGGCTTAAATATTATTTATTATTGCCAGCAACAAGAAACCCCAAAATAAGGTAGATTTCTGAGTTTATTGACTTAACTGACAACAATGTTAGCAATTTCTAGGGAATTTTCCATCTCTCAGCTCTGCTGTTTTTGGTACTGTTTTCATCAGCAGCCCAGTAGCTGTTCAGGTTTCATATACACACAGCAATATTTTTTTTAATATAGAGTGTCTTAATTTTCTGTAATTTTCCTTTAGGAACCAGGAAACAGTCTCCAGATAATGACCTGTATGTTTTTTTTCTAACATATCATTCAGTACAGTTCAGTCGCTCAGTCAAGTCCGACCCTTTGCAAACCCATGAACTGCAGCACATCAGGCCTCCCTGTCTATCATCAACTCCAGGAGTTTACCCAAACTTATGTCCATTGAGTCGGTGATGCCATCCAACCATCTCATCCTCTGTCATCCCCTTCTCCTCCTGCACTCAACTTTTCCCAGCATCAGGGTCTTTTCCAATGAGTCAGCTCTTCACATCAGATGGCCAAACTATTGCAGTTTCAGTTTCAAAGTCAGTCCTTCCAACAAACACCCAGGACTGATCTCCTTTAGGATGGACTGGTTGGATCTCCTTGCAGTTCAAAGGACTCTCAAGAGTCTTCTCCAACATCACAGTTCAAAAGCATCAATTCTTCTGTGTTCAGCTTTCTTTATATTCCAACTCTCACATCCATACATGACTACTGGAAAAACCATAGTCTTGGCTAGATGGATCTTTGTTGACAAAGTAATGTCTCTGTTTTTTTAATATGCTGTCTAGGTTGGTCATAACTTTCCTTCCAAGGAGCAAGCATCTTCTAATTTCATGGCTGTAGTCACATTCTGCAGTGATTTTAATGCCTAAAAATAAAGTCAGCCTCTATTTCCACAGTTTCCCCATCTATTTGTCATAAAGTGATGGGACCAGATGCCATGATCTTAGTTTTCTGAATGTTGAGCTTTAAATCAGCTTTTTCACTCTCCTCATTCACTTTCTTCAAGAGGCTCTTTAGTTCCTCTTCACTTTCTTCCATAATGGTAGTGTCATCTGCATATCTGAGGTTATTGAAATTTCTCCCAGCAATCTTCATTCCAGCTTGTGCTTCATCAAGTCAAGCATATATCATGATGTACTCTGCATATAAATAAGCAGAGTGACAATATACAGTCCTGACATATTCCTTTTCCTATTTGGAACCAGTCTGTTGTTCCATGTCCAATTCTAACTATTGCTTCCTGACCTGCTTTCTCTTCCTGACCTGATACAGGTTTCTCAAGAGGCAGGTCAGGTGGTCTGGTATTCCCATCTCTTTCAGAATTTTCCACAGTTTATTGTGATCCACACAGTCAAAGGCTTTCACATAGTCAATAAAGCAGAATTAGAAGTTTTTCTGGAACTCTCTTGCTTTTTCCATGATCCAGCAGATCTTGGCAATTTGATCTTTCATTCCTCTGCCTTTTATAAAACCAGCTTGAACATCTGGAAGTTCACGGTTCACGTATTGCTGAAGCCTGGCTTGGAGAATTTTGAGCATTACTTTACTAGTGTGTGAGATGAGTGCAATTGTGCAGTAGTTTCAGCATTTTTAACATTGCCTTTCTTTGGGATTGGAATGAAAACTGACTTTTTCCAGTCCTGTGGCCACTGCTGACTTTTCCAAATTTGCTGGCATATTGAGTGTAGCACCTTCACAACATCATCTTTTAGGATTTGAAACAGCTCAACTGGAATTCCTTCAACTCCACTAGCTTTGTTCATAGTGATGCTTCCTAAGGCCCACTTGACTTTACATTCCAGGATGTCTGGCTCTAGGTGAGTCATCACACCATCGTGATTATCTGAGTCGTGAAGATTTTTTGTATAGTTCTTCTGTGCATTCTTGCCACCTCTTCTTAATATCTTCTACTTCTGTTAGGTCCATACCATTTCTGTCTTTTATTGAGCCCATCTTTGCATGAAATGTTCCCTTGGTATCTCTAATTTTCTTGAAGAGATCTAGTCTTTCCCATTCTGTTGTTTTCCTCTATTTCTTTGCACTGATCAATGAGAAAGGCTTTCTTATCTCTCCTTGCTATTCTTTGGGACTCTGCATTCAGATGCTTATATCTTTCCTTTTCTCCTTTGCTTTTTGGTTCTCTTCTTTTCACAGCTATTTGTAAGGTCTCCTCAGAAGCCATTTTGCTTTTTGCATTTCTTTTTCTTGGGGATGGTCTTGATCACTGTCTCCTGTACAATGTCGGGAATCTCTGTCCATAGTTCATCAAGCATTCTGTCTATCAGATCTAGTCCCTTAAATCTATTTCTCACTTCCACTGTATAAGGGATTTGATTTAGGTCATACCTGAATGGTCTAGTATTTTCCCCACTTTCTTCAATTTAAGTCTGAATTTTCCAATAAGGAGTACATGATCTGAGCCACAGTCAGCTCCTGGTCTTGTTTTTGCTATCTGTATAGAGCTTCTCCATGTTTGGCTACAAAGCATATAATCAGTCTGATTTTGGTGTTGGCCTTCTTGTAATGTTCATGTGTAGAGTCCTCTCTTGTGTTGTTTGAAGTGGGTGTTTGCTATGACCAATGCATTCTCTTGGCAAAACTCTATTAGCCTTTGTTTCTTCATTCTGTACTCCAAGACCAAATTTGCCTGTTACTCCAGGTGTTTCTTGACTTCCTACTTTTGCATTCCAGTCCCCTGGAATGAAAAGGACATCTTTTTTTGGGTGTTAGTTCTAAAAGGTCTTGTAGGTCTTCATAGAACCGTTCCACTTCAGCTTCTTAAGTATTACTGTTCGGGGCATAGACTTGGATTACTGTGAATGGTTTACCTTGGAAATGAACAGAGATCACTCTGTCGTTTTTGAGATTGCATCCAAGTACTGCATTTCAGACTCTTTTGTTGACCACGACTGCTACTCCATTTCTTCTAAGGAATTCCTTCCCACAGTAGTAGATATAATGGTCATCTGAGTTAAATCCAGTCCATTTTAGTTCACTGATTCCTAGATTGTTGATGTTCACTCTTGCCATCTCCTCTTTGACCACTTCCAATTTGCCTTGATTCATGGACCTATCATTCCAGATTCCTATGCAATACTGCTCTTTACAGCATCAGACCTTGCTTCTATCACCAGTCACATCCACAGCTGGGTGTTGTTTTTGCTTTGGCTCCATCCCTTCATTCTTTCTGGAGTTATTTCTCCACTGATCTCCAGTAGCATATTGGGCACCTACTGACCCAGGAAGTTCATCTTTCAGTCTCCTATCTTTTTGACTTTTGATACTGTTTATGGGTTTCTCAAGGCAAGAATACTGAAGTGGTTTGCCATTCCCTTCTGCAGTGGACCACATTTTGTCAGAACTCTCCCTCATGATCCATCCATCGTTGGTGGCCCTACATTCATATGTATGCTAGAATTGGGTAATATAATCATTTCTGAACCAGTCACATGCATGAGGAATGGGATTCTGTCCAGAATAATGAGTTAACACTGAATGCCTGAGTAGAGCAGTGAAAACTGTAGGCTATAACTATATTTGGGAGATGTGTCTCTTGAACAGAACTGACATCTTATTAAACAGAAAGAATGAGGGAATGGATGCTATTTATTTTGACTATGGATTTGCTATTGAGTATTTTCTAATCCTAAACATCATCTAAAACAAGTCAGACATTTCCTTCTTTACACAATCCTTATTCCCTTCACCCTCTTGCCACAACAAATGGGTAGTCTTTTTTAGGGCTCTAATAAAAGATGCTTACTCCTTGGAAGAAAGGTTATGACCAACCTAGACAGCATATTGAAAAGCAGAGACATTATTTTGCCAACAAAGTTCTGTCTAGTCAAGACTATGGTTTTTCCAGTGGTCATGTATGGATGCAAGAATTGGACTGTGAAGAAAGCTGAGTGCCAAAGAATTGATGTTTTTGAACTGTGGTGTTGGAGAAGACTCTTGAGAGTCCCTTGGACTGCAAGGAGATCCAACCAGTCCATTATGAAAGAGATCAGCCCTGGGATTTCTTTGGAGGGAATGATGCTGAAGCTGAAACTCTAGTACTTTGGCCACCTGATGCGAAGAGTTGACTCATTGGAAAAGACTCTGATGCTGGGAGGGATCGGGGGCAGGAAAAAAAGGGACGACAGAGGATGAGATGGCTGGATGTCATCACCGACTCGATGGATGTGAGTTTGAGTGAACTCTGGGAGTTGGAGATGGACAGGGAGGCCTGACATGCTGTGATTCATGGGGTCACAAAGAGTCAGACACGACTGAGTGACTGAAATGAACTGAACTGAACTGAATAATAGATTATACCAGTCATTCAGAATTTGAGGTTATTTGTTACTATAATTGATTATTCTAATAATCTCTTACTGAAAGAGCAAAAATATTTTATATTTATTTTACTATACCCAATATGATATTTCAACAATATTTGCTGAATGAATTGCTCAACACTGAAAATTATCCAGTCAATAAAATGTTCAAGTAGAACTGCTTCTTTTGACTAGCACTTAGAAAAACCTTGGGTATTTGGAAATAGTTATAGGAATTTATTTTAACATGTACACCCATGGTGGATTCATGTCAGTGTATGGCAAAACCAATATAGAATTGTAAAGTAAAAAAAATAAATAAATAAATAAATAAATTAAAAAAATAAAAAATAAAATAAAATAAAATATTTCCTTTCTTATAGTCTACTCAAAACATGTTTGGATTATGAGACAAAATAGAGAAGATGGAGTTTCCCTACCTTTATAAAGTAGGTTTGGAATCTCTGATGTATTCTGTTATTTTCAAGTCTTCCTTGAGGGAAGCTATGCCAGTGAACCTGCTTGTCATAGTTCTCTCAGCATTTAGCCAGTGTGTATTCCATGAACACATCATAAATATGTATGATTATGTAAATATACTAAGAATATTCGCCTCTTATTGGTTATACATTTAACATCTTATTTAACTATTGCTACATATATATCTTTATTGATTAGTATGCTGCAGAAAGTACCACTGAGGATCTCAGAGTGTTCAAATTGACACTGTACTTCATTGGTAGGAGTCAAGAGAATGCCCATCTGTTTAGAGTTAGATCAGCTGCTTGTAAGCCTCAACAGATCTCAGTCAAATGAGAAACCCACATTTGCAGACACAGCAGATTTCAAACCCTCCATCACAAAAAGGTAGCCTGTGCTATGGGAATAAGATCTTTTTTTGCCAGTCTTGGTACCTGTCACCAGGAGTCATGCAGGATCCCCTCGACACTGAACACTTTGGGCCAGATCATCTACTCTTCTTTCCCTTCCAACATTCTTTGCTCCTCACAACTACCTTGGGAACACCAAATAAAAGTTCATTATGCCTTTTATTCTGTCTCTGTCATTCAACACAAGAACTTCACTTCTGCCAGATCAGTCCTTTTGCCTGGGATTTCAGTCCCCATAGGATTCTATACACTGAATTCTATACACTAAAATTCCCTGTTTCCATCTCTCAAATCTCACCAACTACCAAAATATTGCACTAAATATTCTATAACTCAGTCAGTCATCAGCAATTTTTGTGACACTCTGTGACTCTTCCTTGAACAATCTTTTCATCTTTTTCTCTCTGAAACCTGGTTCTGCTTTGAATTGACTGTTTCAATGACACAGTGTCAGTATTTTTTTTTCCCCCATACTTCTTGATCTACAGAAACTCAAGGTGAGATAGTTTTATTCCATACTCTTCCTTGTCTCTTTCAAATCGCTCTTTCTCTCTCCCGCAGAGTGGGGAGAAAAGTTATTCAGCTGTGAAATCAGACTCTACCACCAACTGTTGTTGCTTGTTTTAATTATTTGCTTATCCTTGGGCCAACCTTCCTTCTGATAAAAAGACTTTAGCTCCTGCCACACTGATGACTTTGCCAACACAGTCACTGTCATGAATTTCAGAAATGTTACTGGCTATTATCATAGCCTCTCTGTTTCATAATGTTATCTCTACCAGTTGTCAGGTATCCAGTCCCATCATAGACATACTAGATGCCATCACTATCAATAGCTCACTCTCCAGCTACCACCTCATATTTTCCCAATTTCTTCATTGACTACACTCAGTCTTATGAAAACTGTGAAGCAGAGCTTCCACTAATATCCCTCCTCCTGCTTCTAATCTTCTTTCTTTGCTTACAGTTTTAATCCTATATTTAATCATTACATAACACCTAATTTCTTTCTCTCTTTTTTTTTTTTTGCTTTGCTGTACTGGTATGGCTAAATTACAATCCTACAAAAATCTCATCTCTACCTATATGACATATGCATCTGCACAGCAAAATACATCTAGAAAATACACATACACACATACATGCACACAAAACCATTCTATTTCAGTGAGTCTCCTCTCCTGAAATAACTTCCTATACTGGGATGCTACATTTATATTCCCAAGCTTGACTTCTTCATTAAGTTGACATCCATTATGTCCAAATGGCTATTTATTATCTCAGAGTCATCTAAATTCAATATGTAGCAAAATGAACTCCTCTTCTATGTCCCAATTGTGTTCCTCCTATAATGAAACTTAGTAAATAAAACTGAGAAATAAAATCTTGGGAGTCACCAATGACTGGCCTTCTTTCAGTCTCTGTCTCTCTGTCACTGTTTCTCTCATTCCTCCTCTTTCCCTCTAAATCTCTTTCTCTGTCACAGTACACATATAACCCACCAACAAAGTCTTTTGGCTTTAATTGGAAAATACATCCACGTATGGCCATTTACTTTTTTAATAGGATTACTGTAATATCTTTCCAACTCTTAACTACTCATGCTTTTACCTTCCTTCAGTATATTTTGTATTCCATTAAAAACAAGGCATATCATGTCACTCATCTGCTCAACATTTTAAAATCTTTCTATTTTTATTTATTTCACTCAATAAAAGCCAAAGTTCTGATCACTGTTATAGCAAAAATTGCATCAAAGTTCAACAGGCAAGGATGACTATTTGAGGTTATTGGAACAGGAGAGAGAGACAATTATTTTAGTCTGAACACAACTCTACTGAAATAAATGGCAAGAGGATTTTTAAGCACTGTAGTGAGTTAATGGAAAAGTACTGGAGGATGGTAGGGCACTGTGTTTGCTAATTGGATTTATCCAAAGGCAAAGTAAACTTTTCATATCTTTTAAAACAGAAGGTAGTTTTACAACTTGGAGCAATACATGCAGAGAAGTTAGACACCTATGCACCCACAGAAATTGTGCAATAAGAATGCCATCTTCCTTGACCATTATGGTTCAAAGCGATGCCTTCATAAGTCCTTGATAAAAAAAAATAAATAAATCCTGGGTTTTGAAAGTGGCAAGAAGTTTCTTAAAGGATTTATATCTTAAAGGTGCAGAAGTGCAGAAAAAGAATTTATAAGTTTTTTAAAGTAAATGCACTAAGAAAAAAAGATACACAGGTATATCTGTATATCTATATTCTTATACATGCAAACGTGTATGTTCATACATATTTGTATATTTACATACATTTATATATTTCTTCTAGTTTCTCTTCATATTTCTGGATTTGACTCTTAAGATCTAGAGTGGAATAATGATACTATCTTAGATAAAGTTTCCCAAAGGCAGACACTGAAGTAAAGATTCATATGTCAGTGACTTATTGAGGAAGTAATCCGTTAAAGAAATGACTTACTAAGGAAGAATGTGAGGAAGCAAGAGGAGAGATGGTAGAGAGTCAATGAAGGATGCTGTTTCTGAGGAAGATCCAGTGAAGTCGAATCCTACAGAAAATCCTACAGAAAATCCTTCTAAAAGACAGTGTGACAAATTAGAAAGAGCCATTTAGCTAATGATAACTGGCTATATTTACTTGTTTCAATAATACTGTAAAGAGATTGAAGCTATATTTACAGGCTTTTAGAAGGGATTATGTCATAGTAAGGTTTATGAAAGTGGATTTATACGAAGAGAAAAATGAGTATTCCCAAGCCATCCAGTAAAGAAATTTACCGTTACTAGGGTTTATCAGTCAACAGTTGCAGAGTCAAGTAAAGTCAGCTTTCATAATTCTATACTGAAAGTCATTTACTGTGAGACTAAAATAGAAAATATAAACTCCCATAAACTTTGTGATCTCTTTCTATGAGTCTAAAACATCAACAGTGTTTCCAGAAAATTTTATGACAATGGCATGTGCTATTGATTAGAAACTGAGGAACAGACACCCAGAGATGCTAGCTCTGTCAGTTTTTAATCCAGAAGCCTCTCTCTATATAGTATATAGTATTTGTATTTCATAGTAAGATCCTAAGGGAACTTTTTTTCACTAAGTGGTGAAGGCCCCCTTCTAGTTTGCAGACCGCCAACTTCTTGCTGTGTCTTCATACAGTGGAAGAGTTGAGGGATTTCTCTTAGGCTTCCTCTTTTATAAGGATATTAATCCCATTCATGAGGGCTCTGCCCTCATGACTTAATCACCTCCCAAAGGTCCCTCTCCTACTACCATCAACCTACAAGTTTTGAGTGGACACAGTTTTTCAGATATAGCAGAGACTAAGTTATTTATCATTAATTTATAATCAATCACTCATCATTTATTGGAACAATGTTTGATGATAGGGAAATTACTATCACTATCACCAGTAGGTATATAAAAATAGATATAAACAACTGTCCCCTTGATGTATCAAAAGAGATTTTGAGAAAAACTGGTGTTTATGGTGAATCCTAAAGGAAATTCATGGTTTTCATGACATAGTTAAAAATATATATATTTAAGGTTAGAGAAAATGTCATGTGCAGTTGAATGGTGAAAAGATATAGGCTAAGATCTCTATGTAAACAGTTGGTTCATGAAGAAACAGTGGAGATCTTTAATCAAGAATCAGTTCATTTCAGTTGCTCACTCAAGTCCCACTCTTTGTGACCTCATGGACTGCAGCACACCAGGCTTCCCTGTCCTTCACCAATTCCCAAAGCCTGCTCAAACTCATATCCATCAAGTTGGTGATGCCATCCAACCATCTTATCCTCTGTCATCCCCTTCTCCTCCTGTCTTCAATCTTTCCCAGTATCAGGGTCTTTTCCAATGAGTCAGTTCTTCACATCAGGTGGCCAAAGAATTAGAGTTTCAGCTTTAGCATTAGTTCTTTCAATGAATATTCAGGAGTGATTTCCTTTAGGATTGACTGGTTTGATCTCCTTGCATTCCAAGGGACTCTCGAGTCTTCTCCAAGACCATGGTTCAAAAGCATGAATTCTTTGGCACTCAGCTTTCTTTATAGTCCAACTCTTACATCCTTACATGACTACTGGAAAAACCATAGCTTTAACTAGATGATCTTTGTTGGTAAAGTAATGTCTCCACTTTTCAATATGCTATCTAGGTTAATCAAGAATTGATGGTGTCAAATCTATTTTGGTAAAGGATAACTTGGAGAGTAAGTAGAGTCTGTAGAGAAATAGAAGTTGTTGGCAAAACAAAAGGCAAAGAAAAACAAAACAAAGAAAATAAACTAAAAAGTTAAAAGGATGTTGCAATGATCTGTCATAACTGAACAAACTGAGAAGGTGTCATGAAGTATGGAAAAGATTGAAGCTAAATATTTAAAGATCATCTAGATTTTGAGAACAAAGGAGATAGATGAGTTGTGGATGATTCTGCAGATGGCAATGTTGTCAAATAATGAAACAAACCAAAATAGCGTGATGATGATAATAATAATGATAATGAAAACTATGAGTTTCAGAGGCAGAATTATAAATTGAAACTTGTGTATATGCTTGGAATTTCTGAGACATATCCATTCAATAATTTTAAAAGTGTATGACTGTTAATCACATATTAAATGCTAGGCACTGGCTTTTTATCTATAAATCAAATAGGCAGGATGAGATACTATAAGTTAGTAAATAATGTAGATAATAAACATATTAACAAACAAATACAAAGATAACTGGAATTTGGAGCACATTCTATGAAGAAACTGAACAGGATGCCATGATAGCAGAACTGAACTAATATATTCAGATGAGCATGTCTCATCTCTGAGCAGGGAACTGCTGAAAAATAGGCCTGGGCTTTGGGAGCAAGGTCTGAACTGAATATACAGATTGGGAGACCATCAATAGATAGCTGGTAATGAGGCTTTGAAAATGGAAAAGCTTCTAAAAGACAGTGTGACAAATTAGAAAGAGCCATTTAGCTAATGATAACTGGCTATATTTACTTGTTTCAATAATACTGTAAAGAGATTGAAGCTATATTTACAGGCTTTTAGAAGGGATTATGTCATAGTAAGGTTTATGAAAATGGATTTATACAAAGAGAAAAATGAGTATTCCCAAGCCATCCAGTAAATAAACATCATAGACAGCATAAAATATTGAGGTTTCTTTTTCTGGTTCACTCTTTATGGCATTAATCTAAAATTAAATAATGTTCTTAAGATACAGCATAACTGTAAATGGTAACAATTTACTGGAATATGTAAACATGACTATATTCTAGGAAATAAAATTTTAATGCTAAAATGAATTCTTAGTGAGTAGCTGATTTTTTACTAATGAGTGAAGGTAAATCCAGACTAATGCAAAGCTTTCATTTATATTATTGTTATAACATTAAAATCATTATTAGAGAAAGAAATAACTTATTGTGAAATGATTCTTCAACTGATATGTTCAAGAAATGAAATATGGTTATACATATGAATAGGAGTTGGTTCTGAAGCTCTAAATATTTTAATTATAACCATATTTTAATCTTATCATATTTTAAACATAGAAGAACTTGTTCTTGTCACTGAATATAACTCATTTACTCATTTTATTTAAGGAATCAAATGTGTTTCTTCATACATGTACATACTGAGATAATAGTGAAGTAATAACTTTCTTCTAAATAGCCCTTTTTTTAATGTAAAGAAACCAAAAACAAACTAAAACTCTTATTTAAGGTGAATTCTAAGTGAGGTCCGGATACGGCAATGGTAACCCACTCGAGTACTCTTGCCTGGAAAATCCCATGGATGGAGGAGCCTGGTAGGCTGCAGTCCACGGGGTCATGAAGAGTCAGCCACAACTGAGAGACTTCACTTTCATGCATTGGAGAAGGAAATGACAACTCACTCCAGTGTTCTTGCCTGAAGAATTCCAGGGATGGCGGAGCCTGGTGGGCTGCCATCGATGGGGTCGCACAGAGTCAGACACGACTGAAGCGACTTAGCAGCAGCAGCAGCTAAGTGAGGTCACCTGTCTATTAAACAGAAAAAGCAATTCAGGCTCAGTCAAATCAAAAATGTATTAAGAATTTGTGTACATAAAGACAAACCTGAAGAAGAAATTGAAACTAGTCACTAGCCACAATTTTTAGAAGTTATGTTAAGGAATCTAACTTGATAAATTAGCCATTGTTTCTACCAATTTAAGTGAGGACCAATAGAGAAAGTTGGTTTATTAAAATTCAACGGCCCAGAAGAATACTTCTAACTGACAATGTGATGTTATATACCCATAGAATATATGGGTATATATGGATGCCTATAGTATAACACTATAGAACAGAATGTTTAACCTTCCGACTGTGCTGCAGAAATGAAGATACATGATGCATACATGAAAGATTTAAAATGTGACTGTCTATGAAATATAATCATAGTATTTAGTTAGTCCTTTTTATTAGTCATTCTAATTTCCAGGTATTTTAGGACATAATATAATGAATTAAAGCAATATGTGTCACATAAAATGCACTGCTTTTTGAAAAATATAAAACAGTATGTTTCTGAAAATTACCTTTTCTCAATGAAACATAGTTGCATATTTAGAGTTTTTATTTCAGTGTGCATTCAAAGTCTGTAAGAAATTAAATTCAAAATATATATTTACTTTAAAAAATATATTGCTGTTATTGTTTTCCAGTCACTCAGTCTTATCCGATTTTTTGCAACCCCATGGACTGCAGCACTCCCTCCTGGAGTTTACTCAAACTCATGTCCATTGAGTTGATGATGCCATTGAACTATCATGTTCTCTGTCGCCCCTTCTCCTCCTGGCCAGTACCAGGGTCTTTTCCATTCAGTCAGCTCTTTGCATCAGGTGGCCAAAGTATTGAAGCTTCAGCTTCAGCATCAGTCCTTCCAATGAATATTCACTATTGATTTCCTTTAGGATTGACTGGTTTGATCTCTTCACTGTCCAGGGGATTCTGAAGAGTCTTCTCCAGTTCAAAAGCATCAATTCTTTGGCACTTAGTCTTCTTTCTGGTTCAACTCTCACATCCGTGAATGACTATTGGAAGAACCACCGCTTTGACTATATGGACCTTGTTGACAAAGTGATATATCTGCTTTTTAATACACTCTCTAGGTCTGTCATAGTTTTTCTTCTAAGGAGCAAGCATTTTTAGTTTCATGGCTACAGTCACCATCTGCAGTGATTTTGGATCCCAAGAAAATAGTCTGTCACTGTCCATTGTTTCCCCATTTGCCATGAAGTGATGGGACCAAATGCCATGATTTCTATTTTTTGAATGCTGAGTTTTAAGCCAGCTTTTTCACTCTCCTTTTTCACCCTCATGAAGAGGCTCTTTAGTTCCTCTTCACTTTCTGTCATTAGAGTGGTATCATCTGTTAAATAAGCAGGGTGACTTTATACAGCGTTGACTTACTCCTTTCCCAATTTTAAACCAGTCAGTTGTTCTGTGTTCAGTTCTAACTGTTGCTTCTTGACCAGCACACAGGTTTCTCAGAAGGCAGGTATGGTGGTCTGGTATTCCAATCTCTTTAAGAATTTTCCAGTTTGTTGTGATCCACACAGTCAAAGGCTTTAGTATAGTCAATGAAGCAGCAGTAGATGTTTTTTTGGAATTCTATTTCTTTTTCTATGATTAAATGGATGTTAGTATGGATATATGTTACATGGGAAAATTCTTAGTTTATCAAATTATGGTTAAATAGTCACTGTTTTAGTCTTCCTAGACTTTATAATACTCCATCCAAGAAACAAACTGAAATTCCAAAAGGACTTTCATGATATTAATTGAGGCAATGCAAGGCACCATGACTAAAAAAAAAAACAAAAAAAAATTTAGTTGGAAGAGATGACTAGTGTCCTTTGAGCAATAGTGTTTTTCCACACCATGGCATTAAGTAGATTGGTTAGAATGGTGAACTAAATTAACTCTTAAGACTTTTGAAAACTAAGATCCTAGAATTCTACATAGGTTTCATCTGTTTTTAAGGCTATATATATATATTTTTTCATTTTCTTTGTTTTTCACCCCTCCAGGAGAAGAAAGAGAACTGTTGCTATTTAAAAATATTGATATATAGAACATAGAAAATACAATATTTCATTGCTGAAAGATATCTAGTGACAGCATTTCTTATTCACCTAATCAAAAAAGTTATCTAAGTCATGTGTGATGCCCCTGCTGCACTATTTCATATGATGATGCTAATTACCATGAAGCTGCATGTGTTTCCTACACCACTCCATATCTTACAGTTACTACAAGTCTTTAAGTCTTTCACTGGCTTGTGATATGTTTCCTGGATTCATAAAATCTACTCCAGAATGAGTATGCATAGATATTATATATTCACATATACTATATATATGTGCATACACAAAATATATGCATACTATATAGTTTATATATATATATATATAATGATATGTTCATTCTGAAATAGTAGAGAAAAGTGAGGTTTATTCCATCCCCTTTGCCTAGTTTTGGGTATTCAAAGAAGATAGAAAACATCTTTTGGTGACTTACTTCTCTCTGTTGCTGCTGCTGCTAAGTCGCTTCAGTTGTGTCCAACTCTGTGCAACCCCATAGACGGCCTCCTACCCTGACCTTAATAATTTTCATGCATGTTCAGTAATGTCTGACACTTTAGGGTTCCTCTGTCCATGGAATTTTCCAAGCAAGAATATTGGAGTGGGTCAATATTTCCTATTCCGGGGATCTTCCTGACCTAGGGATCAAACTCATGTCTCCAGCACTGGCAGGCAGATTTTTTACCACTGAACCACATGGAAAGACCACCCCTCTCCCAACAATTACTCAATATCTCTTCCCCAAGCAAACATTGGTTAGATTACCCAGTGAGCAGCACCTTAGCAGCCCACAGGAAATAGCTGCCTGAAATGCAAGGCAAGATGTCCTTGAAATGCATCTCCCTACCATCTCAGTGTTGGAAAAGACTCTTGAGAGTCCCTTGGACTGCAAAGAGATCAAACCAGTCCATTCTAAAGGAAATCACTCCTGAATATTCATTGAAAGGACTGATGCTGAAGCTGAAACTTCAATATGCTGGTCACCTGATACAAAGAACTAAACCTGAAAAAGACCCTGATGCTGGGAAAGATTGAGGCAGGAAGAGAAAGGGACAGTAGAGGATGAGACAGTTGAAAGACATCACTGACTTGATGGACATGAGTTTGAGCAAGCTCCAGGAGTTGGTGATGGACAGGGAAGCCCAGCGTGGAGCAGTCCATGGGGTCACAAAGATTCAGACATGACTGAGTGACTGAACTGAACTGATCCTCTCTAATCCCCATTCCATTTTATTCAGTACCATTAACTGACCTAATCCATCTATAGTTGGTTCCTTTTCCTTAATTAGCAATTAGTAAAAACTGTAAGAAAAGAGGTAGGTGTTACTAGCTATCCTAAATCTCCAACACCCTTTGTCATTTCTATTATGTATAGGACATGGACTCTTAATACCAGACACTTAAAAAAATAAGAAGAATAAAAACATTTCTATTACCTTGTCTATCTGCAAAATGGGGACTATGAAAAACAGAAAGTTAATCAGTATTTGAAATCACTGGGAAATAATTAGAAATTTTAGTCATGATCTGTTGCAAGCAAAAGCTTAGCAAAAAAAAAAAAAAAAAAGTGAAATCAGGACTAAAATGACAAAACATACAATAACACTAATATTATTTAAAATGTTTTCTAGCTAGTTAACAAAATTAGATCTGAGAAATTTGTCAACATATGACATTTCAAAAGAAGAAATTTAATCATTTCTAATACTATAAACTGGGGCTTCCCAGGTGGCTCAGTGGATAAAGAAGCTGCCTGCCATGCAGGAGATGCAAGAGGTGGTGTTCGATCCAGGGGTTGGGAAGGTCTCCTCGGGGAAAGCACGGCAGCCCACTCCAGTATTCTTGCCTGGGAAATCCCATAGACAGGGAAGCCTGGTGGGCTATAATCTGTAGGGTTACAAAGAGCTAGACATGACTGAGCTGACTGAGCATGTGTGCAAAGCTTTAAATCACTGAAAGATACAAGAAAATGTATTAAAATACTAATTCAAGATAACATATTAAAACAGTATCCTAAACATAAGAGGAATAAGTAAAAGTATCAAAGCAGATTTTCTAATAACTTCCCCTGTATAAACAGCTGCCAGTTGTAAAATAGAAGGGAAATTTTGCATTTTTACAGCATAAAAATTATAAAATATCAAGGAATAATGTCATATTTAATACATTAACACAAAGACATATAAAATACTAAAGATGAATTAGAGACACTGATGTTCAGAGTATAAGTTGGATCAATTTTTTTAGGGTATAATGTGACAAAACACATTACTTTAGAAAGGTGCTTTTTTATGCACAGAGTTTCTGCTTAATGTAACTTCTCCTACAGACATACATATGTGCAAAAAAAGTATGACAAGCTATCCATTTTAGCACTGTTCTTAATGTCAAAATAATAAAACCAAATTTACTTATAAGCTGGGGGAAAGCTAACACTCAAAAAAGATGTCCTATTCATTACAGGGGACAGGAATACAAAAGTAGGAAGTCAAGAAACACCTGGAGTAACAGGCAAATTTGGCCTTGGAGTACAGAATGAAGCAGGACAAAGGCTAATAGAGTTCTACCAAAAGAATGCACTGGTCATACCAAACACCCTCTTCCAACAACACAAGAGAAGACTCTACACATGGACATCACCAGATGGTCAACACTGAAATCAGATTGATTATATTCTTTGCAGCCAAAGATGGAGAAGCTCTATATAGTCAGCAAAAACAAGACTGGGAGCTGACTGTGGCTGGGATCATAACCTCCTTATTGCCACATTCAGACTGAAATTAAAGAAAGTGGAGAAAACCACTAGACCATTCAGGTATGACCTAAACCAAATCCCTTATGACTATACAGTGGAAATGAGAAATAGATTTAAGGAAGTAGATCTGATAGACAGAGTGCCTGATGAACTATGGACTGAGATTCATAACATTGCACAGCAGACAACAAAAAAGGCCATCCCCAAGGAAAAAAATAAATTCAAAAAAGCAAACTGGCTGTCTGAGGAGGGTTTATAAATAGCTGTGAAAAGAAGGGAAGCAAAAAACAAAGGAGAAAAGGAAATATATACCCATTTGAATGCAGAGTTCCAAAGAATAGCAAGGAGAGATAAGAAAGCCTTCTTCAGTGATCAAAGCAAAGAAATGGAAAACAACAGAATGGGAAAGACTAGCGATCACTTCAAGAAAATTAGAGATACCAAGGGAATACTTCATGCAAAGATGGGCACAATAAAGGACAGAAATAGTAGGGACCTAACAGAAGCAGAAGACATTTTAAAAAAGGTGACAAGAATACACAGAAGAACTGTACGAAAAAGATTTTCACAACCCAGATAATCACTGGGTGTGATCACTGACCTAAAGCCAGATATCCTGGAATGTAAAGTCAAGTGGGCCTTAGCAAGCATCACTACGAACAAAGCTAGCGAAGGTGATGGGATTCCAATGGAGCTATTTCAAATCCTGAAAGACGATGCTGTGAAAGTGCTGCACTCAATATGCCAACAAATTTGGAAAGTCAGCAGTGGCCAAAGGACTGGAAAAGGTCAGTTTTCATTGCAATCCCAAAGAAAGACAATGCCAAAGAATGCTCAAACTACCGCACAATTGTGCTCATATCACACGCTAGTAAAGTGATGCTCAAAATTCTCCAGGCCAGGCTTCAGCAATATGTGAACCGTGAACTTCCTGATGTTCAAGCTGGTTTTAGAAAAGGCAGAGGAACCAGAGATCAAATTGCCAACATCTTCTGGATCATAGAAAAAGCAACAGAGTTCCAGAAAATCATCTATTTCTGCTTTATTGACTATGCCAAAGCCTTTGACTGTGTGGATCACAATAAACTGTGGAAAATTCTGAAAGAGATGGGAATACCAGACCACCTAACCTGCCTCTTGAGAAACCTGTATGCAGGTCAGGAAGCAACAGTTAGAACTGGACATGGAACAACAGACTGGTTCCAAATAGGAAAAGGAGTATGTCAAGGTTGTATATTGTCACCCTGTTTATTTAACTTGTATGCAGAGTACATCATGAGTAACGCTGGGTTGGAGGAAGCACAAGCTGGAATCAAGATTGCTGGGAGAAATATCAATAACCTCAGATATGCAGATGACTCCACCCTTATGGCAGAAAGTGAAGAACTAAAAAGCCTCTTGATGAAAGTGAAAGAGGAGAGTGAAAAAGTTGGCTTAAAGCTCAACATTCAGAAAACTAAGATCATGGTATCCAGTCCCATCACCTCATGGCAAATAGATGGGGAAATAGTGGAAACAGTGGCTGGCTTTATTTTTCTGGGCTTCAAAATCACTGCATATGGTGACTGCAGCCATGAAATTAAAAGACGCTTACTCCTTGAAAGGAAAGCTATGACCAACCTAGACAGCATAATAAAAAGCAGAGACATTACTTTGCCAGCAAAGGTCCATCTAACCAAGGTTATAGTTTCTCTGGTCATCACGTATGGATGTGAGAGGTGGAGTGTAAAGAAAGTTGAGAGCCAAAGAATTGATGCCCTTGAACTTGTTGTTGGAGAAGACTCTTGAGAGTCCCTTGGACTGCAAGGAGATCCAACCAGTCCATTCTAAAGGAGATCAGTCCTGGGTGTCATTGGAAGGACTGATGTTAAAGCTGAAACTCCAATACTTTGGCTACCTGATGGAAAGAGCTGACTCATTTGAAAAGACCCTCATGCTAGGACAGATTGAGGGCAGGAGGAGAAGGGGACGACAGAGGATGAGATGGTTAGATGGCATCACTGACTCAATGGACATATGTTTTGGTGGACTCCAGGAGTTGGTGTAGGATAGGGAAGCCTGGCATGCTGGGGTTCCTGGGGTCACAAAGAGTCAGACACGACTAAGCGACTGAACTGAACTAGGGGAAATTTAAGTGATTTATTGTACATTTTTACAATGAATTAATAGTCATTTAAAAATCTATCATTTAGATTAAATGATAAGGAATAACCCAAATATAGATTTTGAGTGTCAAAGATTTAGAGTAGCTAGGAGTATTGCATATTTTTATTTTTAAACAGCAGCTACGCATGCATACAAACTCACACACTCAATTATATGTACATATCCTTGCTTGCTTGCATGCTTGTATATACATTAGGTTCTTATGGACTGTTACCCCTCAAATGAAACCGCCTACCCAAGAAGAGGTTGCATGAATGTGCAAGCACTACATTGTTTTAAAAGGAGGATTCTCTGTAAAGAACTAATCACTGATGTCCTAATACATCCAGCTATGTAACAAATTAATCTTATATCTTTTAATCTACAATGACTAGTTATGTACCATCCTAGGGATAAATGATGGTACGTAACTAGTCATTGTAGATTAAAAGGTATGAGATTAATTTGTTACATAGCTGAATGTACCATTCTAGGGATAAATGATGGAGAAGGCAATGGCACCCGACTCCAGTACTCTTGCCTGGAAAATCCCATGGATTGAGGAGCCTGATAGGCTGCAGTCCATGGGGTTGCTAAGAGTATGACATGACTGAGCAACTTCACTTTGACTTTTCACTTTCATGCATTGGAGAGGGAAATGGCAACGCACTCCAGTGTTCTTACCTGGGGAATCCCAGAGACAGGGGAGCCTGGTGGGCTGCCATCTATGGGGTCACACAGAGTTGGACACAACTGAAGCAACTTAGCAGTAGCAGTAGTAGGGATAAATGAAAAAAAATAGTCAAATCACATTCTCTGCTCTGTGAGTCCATCAATAAGACTGATTTAGGAAGCCAGAAAGCATAAGAGATATATTTAAATTATATATCATTTGGTACTGTTTGAACTTTTAACACGAGTATATATATTATTTTTATGATGATTATTTTTGTTGTAAACACCGTGCTTAGTGAATAAAGATGTAATCTCATCCCAAGAACTGCTTCTATAACCTAGAAGCTTTGCACAGATGTCTCTATGGGGCTTCATGACACTTCTGAGGGCCACCTATCTGATTTCTTGACCCACAATCAATTAGGTCATGGCTAGGAAGCAGTTCTGATTATGCATCTCACCTCTATGATGAGCATCGATATGGTGGATATGTCCCAAAATTTCTTTTGGCACATGGATTCTTAGAAATTAACAATGGACCATTTTCCTTCACTTCTTCTTCACTTTGAAGCTGAATGTAACTAACATTTACAATTTAAATCCTAAAGTAGAAATAATGTTGAGCTAACTGACAAATGAGAGCTATAGCTCTTCAGGTTACAAAATAGTACATTAAACAAATCTCTCTTGTGAATTCCTTTATTCTTTATTCATATTTGATCTCTCTTCCTGGATCTTTACATCTTAAAGGAGTTACAACACTTGACCTAGTAATAATGATAGTTCATGTTCTTCAGTCAAATGCTGGGTCTATCCTACTGGTAAGGGCAATACTTTGATGGTTTCTTTCAGAAAACATACAGTCAAATTGGAGTGCAAGAGAGCATTAAACTTTAGAATAAATATCTATCCTGAAATTCTCCCTAGCTTGAGCTTTATTAAAACTTTCCTTTATTATAATTACTATTACACTTGCTCTATAAGCAGATTAAACACAATACTCACATCTGTTCTATGCCATGATTTAAGATAATTTCTAGTAAAAATGGAGGCCCACTCTTCCTCCAAGTCTCAAAAAATTGATCAAATATATGAACATTAAAAGGGGCAAAAATGATAAAAATAATCTATGAATATTTTTTAAGTTAACTTAAACACATTTAATCAGCATGTTTTCATTTAAAAACACTACCTTTTGTACATCTCATAAAATATTTTTATTAAAATCATTTATACATATAATGCCTTCAGTATCACTTAAACATTTTTTATGCCATCCAACATTTTTAGAGTGCATTATTCTCATATATATCTTAATGTAGACATTCATATATTATGCTGTCACTGAAAATATGTTCCAAATCCATACACACCCACTAATAGCAGTGTTTTATTTTTTTCATTCCTCATATATATATATTTATAACCAACATTGATTATTTTCAAGAATTATTTTTACAATATTACACTAGAATAAATATGTGGTCATATGCCTCAGGAAAATCACTATGTCTTTGATAATTCCTTTGCCTTCTATTTTACCTCTTCCACCAATTAATATTTTTAAACATCCAGAGTTAGGAATGCTTGAGCTTATTTTCAGTTCAGTTCAGTTCAGTCACTCAATCGTGTCCGACTCTTTGCGACCCCATGAATCACAGCATGCCAGGCCTCCCTGTACATCACCAACTCCCAGAGTTCACTCAGACTCACGTCCACCAAGTCAGTGATGCCATCCAGCTATCTCATCCTCTGTCGTCCCCTTCTCCTCCTGCCCTCTATCCCTCCCAGCATCAGAGTCTTTTCCAATGAGTCAACTCTTCGCATGAGGTGGCCAAAGTACTGGAGTTTCAGCTTTAGCATCATTCCTTCCAAAGAAATCCCGGGGCTGATCTCCTTCAGAATGGACTGGTTGGATCTCCTTGTAGTCCAAGGGACTCTCAAGAGTCTTCTCCAACACCACAGTTCAAAAGCATCAATTCTTCGGCACTCAGCCTTCTTCACAGTCCAACTCTCACATCTATACATGACCACAGGAAAAGCCATAGCATTGACTAGACGGACCTTAGTTGGCAAAGTAATGTCGCTTATTTTAGTACCTTCTAAAACAAGGATATTTTAGCCTGATGCAAATTATGGGTAGTATGAAGTTCTTTATATTACTTTTAAAAATAGGCACATTATTCCTTTCTGACAATATTTTTAGGAGGAAAATGAATGTTTGTATTGTATTTTTAAATATAGTGAAATTAAAATATGCTTACTCCTTGGAAGAAAAGTTATGACCAACCTAGATAGCATATTGAAAAGCAGAGACATTACTTTGCCAACAAAGGTCCATCTAGTCAAGGCTATGGTTTTTCCTGTGGTCATGTATGGATGTTGGTGTTCGAGAAGACTCTTGAGAGTCCCTTGGACTGCAAGGAGATCCAACCAGTCCATTCTGAAGGAGATCAGCCCCGGGATTTCTTTGGAAGGAATGATGCTAAAGCTGAAACTCCAGTACTTAGGCCATCTCATGCGAGGAGTTGACTCATTGGAAAAGACTCTGATGCTGGGAGGGATAGAGGGCAGGAGGAGAAGGTAACAACAGAGGATGAGATGGCTGGATGGCATCACTGACTTGATGGACGTGAGGTTGAAGTCGCTCAGTCGTGTCCGACTCTTTGCGACCCGGTGGACTTCTGCGTCCATGGGATTCTCCAGGCAAGAATACTGGAGTGGATTGCCATTTCCTTCTCCAGGGGATCTTCCCGACCCAGGGATCGAACTCGAGTCTCCTGCATTGGAGGCAGATGCTTTAACCTCTGACCCACAAGGGAAGACGCGAGTCTGAGTGAATTCCGGGAGTTGGTGATGTACAGTGAGGCCTGGTGTGCTGTGATTCATGGGGTTGCGAACAGTCAGACACGACTGAGCGACTGAACTGAACTGAACTGAAGTTATTCATTCTCTGCACGCTGAAAAATCAAGCAAGATGTATGATGTTTCAATCATGTTTTTATTAGTTAAAACAATTAACAAATATCTGAAAGGAGACATAATTTTTTATTAGTTTCATTTTATTTTGTTGTACTTAGGCTTTTATATTGCCTTTATGACTTTTTCTAATTGGAAATGTCAAAAACAATATAGGATTGCAGCTCAGCTTACTGCACGATATTCTAAAGTTCTCTTAAGAAGCTCCTGTACTGCCCCTTGCTCCCCAGGGTTGAGGGTTTAATGTTTTCCGTGTTTCAGTTGATGAAAGATGAGACATAAGAGATAAGAGATGGAGACTGAGATTAAACTACCTTTAACACTTTTTAATCACTAATTAAATGGTTCCCAGTCAACTATAAAGAATTGAAAGGTTGGGTTGTTGACAGAAGCTTTAAATAGCTTCAGGGAGAAGCTGGATGAGAGATAATCTAGCCTTGTAGAATACCTAGAAAATAACCCCATTTCAAACATATCATTTCCCAGAGAAAGACAGGAAGGAAAGGGAAGGTAGCTTGGGGATTTAGGAACAACAACAAAAACAATGCTCTTTTAAACAGCAAAGAACTAAGCAAAATAAACATCTCTCACTTCAGCCTAAAACACTATTCACAAACTGATTTTACTTTAAATACAGAAACAGAGAAAGACCCTAAACATGGGAACCAATTAACAATTTATAACCTAGAGTCCAACACTGGTGCATAGTGAAACAGTGAATTCATATTTTTTAATACTAGTAAGTAATTTTTGCTTCAGATTTCAATGCTTAATGAAAACTGATGGCACAGATTTCTGTAAGAATTTAAACATTGATTTTAAAATATATTAAATCTATCCTCTTAAATTCTAATAATTTCTAAAATGTGGGATTTAATTCTATATTCTATACAAGAAAATAAGAGGCTTTAATAACCAAGGATGTAATATAGTTGTCTAGACAGATGGACAAATAAAACTTTTTTAGTAGAGTTTTGCTTTTACAAAAAAAAAAAAAAAATCTTGTCATATTATACATTTATCCCTGGGGTAACCTGAGCTTCTAAATGATTTTTGTTTAATTTGCTTTCATTAAGGCTCACTCTTTGTGATGTGAACATTTATAAGTGTTGACAAATGCATACTGTCATATATTCACAATTGCTGTGTCAAAGAGAATAGTTCACTCCCCTAAAATTCCCCTGTGCTTTACTTTCCACCAAACTTCAAGCAACCATTGATCTTTTTACTGTCATCGCAGTTTTGGCTTTTCTAAAATGTCATATGATTGGATTCATACACTATGTGGTATTTTCAGAATGCGTTTACTTAACACATACATTTAAAATTTATCCAAGTATTTTTGTGATTTAATAGCTTATTTCTTATCACCAAAAACTATTCCATTGTATGAAAATAATGCCATTTGTTTATACATTAATCTATTCAAGGGTATCCAGGTTGCTTTCAGCTTTGGCAATCATGAATAAAACTTCTGTGAACACGTAGGCCACTTTCATGCATTGGAGAAGGAAATGCCAGCCCACTCCAGTATTCTTGCTTGAGAATCCCAGGGAGAGGGGAGCCTGGTGGGCTGCAGTCTATCGGGTCCACAGAGTCGGACATGACTGAAGTGACTTAGCAGCAGCAGCAGCAGAACACGTAGGTGCAGATTTTTGTGAGAACATGTCTCTAAATCGTTTAGGTAAACTCCTAGGAGTGTGATCCTTGGACTGCATGATAATACAACATTTTGTGGTTGCTTAGTCATTAGGTTGTGTCCAACGCTTTGTGACCCCATGGATGGCAGCACACCAGGCTCCCCTGTCCTCCACCATCTCCCAGAGTTTGCTCAAATTCAAGTTCACTGAGTTGGTGATGCTATCTAACCATCTCATCTTCTGCCACTCCTTTCTCCTTTTGCCTTCAATCTTTCCAAACATAAGGATTTTTTTCAATGAGCTGACTCTTTACATCTGGTGGCCAAGGTATTGGAACTTTAGCAACAGACCTTGCAATGAAAAATCAGGGTTGACTTTTAGGATTGACTGGTTTGATTACCCTGCAGTCTTCTCCAGTACCACAATTCAAAAGCATTTATTCTTCTGTGTTCAGCATTTTTTATGATTCAACTCCCATATCCATAGTTGTTTACTGGAAAAATCATAGGTTTGACTACATGGACCTTTGTCAGCAAAGTGATTTATCTGCTTCTTAATATTCTGTCTAGGCTTTCCATAGCTTTCCTTCCAAAGACCAGGCCAAAGAATGCCAAAGAATGTTCAACCTTCTGTACAGTTGGGCTTATTTCACATGCCAGCAAGGTTATGCTCAAAATCCTTCAAGCTAGGCTTCAGCAGTATATAAATCAAGAACTTTCAGATGAACAATACAACATTTACCTTTGTAAAAAACAAACTGTTTTCCAAAATATATGGACTATTTTGCATTTCTACCAGCAATAAATGAGAGTTCTTGTTTCACTTGATAGTATCCTTTTTTTTTTTCTTTCTTTTTTACAGTTTAACCATTCTAATATGGTTAGAATGGTGCTGATGCTTCTAGCAGCATCACATAATTTTGAGATGCCAGGAAAACAAATGAAGTGAAGCATCTTTTCATGTGCTTAATTGCTATCAATGCATCTTCTTTGGTGAAGTATCTGCTCAGATATTCAGTTTTTAACTGGGTTGTTTGCTTTCTTATATAGGGGGTTTTAAGAATTTTTTTATATATTTTGAACATAAATATTTTATCCTTTACGTGTTTATCAAATATATTCTCTCAGTTAGTTGCTTATCTTTTTAGAGCAGCAGTTTTAATTATAACAGAGTTCAACTTATCAATTCACTTTTTTTTTCCTTCCCTGGATTGTGCTTTTGATGTTGAATCTAAAAATCCATCACCAAAGGCCAATGTCACGTAGATTTTCTTCTATACTTCCTCCTAGATGTTTTATACTTTTGTGTTTTTTTACTTAAGTCTATAATCCACTGTGGGAAAAGGTATAAGGTCTAAATCTAGGTGACTTTTTGCTCACAGATGTCTACTTGGTCCAGTATAATTTGTTGAAAAGAATATTCTTTCTCCAGTGTATTGTTGCCTTTGTGGGTTTTTTTTTTTTTCTTTTTGTCAAAGATCAGTTGACTATATTTATGTAGCTCTATTTCTGGGCTTTCAATTCTATTTGATTGACTTACTTATTCAGTTTCTATTCTGTCTGGACTACTATATCTTTATTGTTACTTTTGAAACAGTAGTATGAGTATTACAGCTTTGTTCTTTATTTACAATACTGGGTTACTTATCCTTGAACCCTAAATCTGTGGATATCGTGGTTTGGAGGTACGTAATTCTGCATGCATTTTCATGTCTTTGTTTTAGTTCTTTCCCTTCCTTCTCTTCTAAGGACACTGCTATCTGACTTAGAGTCCACCCTAATTCAGGATGATATAATCTCTAGATCTTTAAAAATAATTACATCTTCAAAGACACTTCTTCAAAATAATGTTACATTCATAAATTTCAGGGGCCAATCTTTTTTTCGAACTACACTCAGCTCGCTGAAGGAAATATTCCTTCTGCTTCTGTCTTTTTCAGAACATCGTGGAGAACTGGTTTCATTTTTCCTTAAATGTGTAATTCATTAGTGAAATTGGAAAATTATTTAGTATTGATTCAATATCTTTAAAAGATAAAGCCCTATTAATTTTCTTTTTCCTTGTGCAAATTTTAGAATATTGTGGCTTTAATGAGATTGGTTAATTTTATAAAAGAACCTGAATATCTAAAGCTGTCTTAAGAAAGAAGACCAAAGCTAAATGTATCAAGCTCTCTGATCTCAAACTATAATATAAAGCTACAGTCATCAAAATAGTATGGTACTGGCACAAAAACAAACATATAGATCAAAGGAACAGAATAAAGAATCCCGAAATAAACTCATACCTGTCGAGATCCTTTAATGGACTGGAACCTGGTGGTCTAGAGTAGACTGATAAGAAAGTAAAGGAGAGAGAAAGAGGCTGATATTCCTTGGTTTATGCAGAAAGCCAATAGTCCCTGACACGGGGCTTGCTCTGTTCACGGAGGCCTCAGGCGCCCTCTCAATGGGGTGAAGGCCCAGAGCACCTTATCGAGAGGGTCTTAGAAACCTGGGCAGGAAAGTAAACTCAGAGAACCTCTGCGCTCCAGGAAATCAGCCTGAAAAAGAGAGAGAAGGAGAGAGAGAGAGAGAGAAAGCAAGACACAGGGACCCAAGCTCTGATGGAGCAAAGGTGTTTTAATCAACATGGTGTGGGCATATATAACTGTAGTTATTCTCAGCAAAGATAAAGATTAAAATTCCAGACTTACAAAACATAAGTGATCCATATTAAAGAGAGAGAGTTGTAAATAATCACTTTTACTATATGGTTCATAAAAAGGAAGAGGGTACTTATCACCATATAGAAAAACTAACTAAGGAAATGCCTGGATTCCTCAGCCCCTGGGAGAGGCTTGCCACTCCTCTTAATTCCTGAATATTATAAGGAACAGAGAATTCCTGACAGACCTAAAACAGCACACAGGAAGCCTCCAGTTAAATGCTTCCTGACACATACCTATATGGTCAATTAGTCTATGACAAAGGAGGTAAGAATATCCAATGGTGAAAAGAGTTTTTCAATGAATAATATTGGAAAAACTGGACAGCCACATGCAAGAAATGAAGACAGACTACTTCTTTATGTCATATACAAAAACATACTCAAAATGGATTAAAGACTGTGTATAATCTATAAAAATATTGAGTCACTATTTTGTATACTTGAAACCATTATAATGCTGTAAGGCAACTATACTTTCAAGATTGTCTCTTTGTCCTTATTTTTCTAAAGTATGAAAAGTATATGATTGGAGTTCTCTCAGCTTCCTTATAGTCTTGTGTGTTATTTATTTTAGAAAATTCTCAGCAATTATCACTCCAATTATTTCTTTTCTTACTTCCAGGATTCTTATATGTTAGAGAAAAAACTAGAAGTCTAAAATAAGCATTCATCATTCTAGTAAAACTCAGTAAGCTCATGTTTAGGTCCTAAATGATTTGTCTTTTCTTCAGTACACTATTATCATAAGACTTTAACTCTTTAGATGTACCTTTAAAATTAAGCTTCCTCAATTATTAACATAATAATGTAAAGTCACTCAGTCTGGAATTTTCCAGGCCAGCATACTAGAGTGGGTAGCTGTTCCCTTCTACAGGGGATCCTCCCAACCCAGGGTTTGAACCCAGTTCTCTCATATTACAGGTAGATTCTTTACCAGCTGAGCCACTAGGGAAGCCCATTAACATAATGGTAGTATTTAAATGTTCTGTTCAGTAGATCAAGTGTAAATTTTATTTTATGTTAAAATCAAACAGGAACTATTAATCCACCTATCTCAACCATAAATTTAAATTCAGTATTTTAAAAAGAAAAAGAAAGGAAATATATTTTGTTTGAAAGCTTTATCTTAGTGTTTAAGTATTTATTATACTTTCCTTTCAAGGAAATTGAAGAAATGATTGAAAGAAATCTCTAGAAACACTTTCAACATTTGCCTGTACAACAATGATATTGCATTTTATTCTTACATAAAAAATAACTGCAGAATGAATTAAATTCAGTGACTTAACTTACTTCAAAATACTTTTATTCAAAATAAATCAGAAAAGCAGATTGCAAAAACAATTTTACATGAAAATCTTGTTTCCTCTTTGTTTTCTAAGTGATGATTGTATTATTAGAATACGTAACCAAATTAAAATTGGAACTGGTTTATATACTCATTTTTCTATTTTTTCTTTATGTTTTTGGTCTGAAAAACCCTCTTATCAATTCCTTGATTAACTGACATTAATTTAAAGAATCAATGTGTGCCATTAGAAGTGTTGCTGTATAATTTGTTCATTATTCTTAGATGGCCAGATCTCTGTTTTTCTCCCTTCTCCCTCTCGTTTAGGAGGAAGGAAAATAAGAGTTCTCCTTTTTTAAACTTATTTTTTCCAAATACATACTTATATATGGATATTCAAAGAAAATATATGCTCAGTCATAGTAATTTTATCTATTGTCAAGTCATGTTAGAAGCTTCCTGATGGTACCCAAAATAGGCATGAGACTGTTGCCTCTTTGATACAGAATATTTGCATTTAAAATGACCATATGTCAAGTGTATATATTACAGCAGAAATCATCAAGAACTGAATTAAAATAATGACTTTAAAAGGAAAATCACAACAATGCTTCCAGTTTGGGAAATCCCATTGCTTAGATATCTGCTCTTTATTGTGTCATACCCAAATGCATACAACTTGTATGCTAATGTCCTTATTCTTAATGTAGCATATCTCACCTGGACAACTGTTTTCCAGACATTACAGGGAGCTAAAACTAAATTTAGTTCACTTAAGTGCACATCTTCAACCAGTTAATTTTAAGAAGACACTGATCTTTATTAGTTCATTATCATAAAAAGTATAAAGGTATAATTTTTTTTTTTAATCAGAATTTTTACAGAATTCATACTTAAAGTGCTTGGGAAGATATGAGAAATCTCTGTATATTCCTCTCAATTTTGCTGTGACCCTAAAACATCCTGAATGATAAAGTCCATTAAAAAACTGTCTGATCCCTACAATAGTCAATTATTTAATTCTTATGCCAGAATAGTATTTGGACAATATCAAAATATATTTTAAATGCTATACATAAAAAGTAATTGTATGCAAATTGTATTGGTAAAATAATTTAAAATGTCTGAAGATAACTCAAACTTATGACTGACACTTTATCTTAAGTTTGCATGTATAAAAGTCCTCTTTTAGGTATAATTGTGTTTATATGTTTTCACTTTATGAAAACAACTTGGAAAATATACAAAGAATATGCTTTGCATTATATTCTGATTTAATTTAAAAAACATTATATTTTGTTTAGAATTATTTTTAGGTTCTACACATTTTTCACTTTTTTTTTTTTTTTGGTCCATGCACAAAAACACATAAGAATTTTAAATGCAAAAAGTTGAAAACATAAACAATTCAATACTGTTTAAGGAGTCTATATTATCTTTGATAATCATCAATATCTTAGATTAAATAAATACTGTGCATAAGGGCTTTTGTCTTTACAAACTTGGTAAGAAATAAACACTCTTTCACAGTCTTGGAGCTCAAATTATATGCCTTATCTACACAAGAAAAGGTATTAAATTTTAGTGAACTCTAGTTATAAACATTCACATCTTAAAAATTTGTTAAGTTGAAATACATAAGTTTAGACCATATTTTTCCTTCCAAATGTGTGTTACTTAAGCTTCAAAATGCTCCTCATAACAATATTTTAGTTAGTTCCAACTAAATGTGCAATATTCTTGCACATTGCCAATATGTAAGCAAATATAGGGTTAAGTTCAGAGTACACTCACAATTTCAAAAAATCTTTCTTAAATTCACATGAGGACTTCTTGTCCTTCTCAAAGTGTTGCAATACTATTTCTAGAAATCAAAGATGCATTATAGGATAAACCAGTTAGATTAAAAATATAAAGATTTGAAAAGCAGCCATATCAAATACTTAGTTTGAAAGGAACTTGGTAGTTAATACTCCAAAAATAGCACTGAAGTCGTCATAAAGTATCAGAACTATAATATTTCATAACACTAATTTATGTTGTGTTAATATTTTTATTTTGAAAGAAAAATGAGGATTAAGACATTCACTTTAGTCCCTAAGTTCTTTGCAGATTGTCTCAATTTCATCATGTTTAAAGAATGTTCCCTGTATTATAATGAGCAGTAAAACAAAAAGCAAAAACAACAATAAAAACATCAATAACAATAAGAAAAAGTACTTCAAATCTCCCTTCTGACCTGTATTTGAATTTCATTCATTATTCTTTCAGGTTTACAGAGTATGATAGAATATACACTGCATGTACAACTCAGTAGGGTTAGGTCTGGAAATCAAAAAAATTTTTCCCTCATGTCACTTTTCACTTTTTTTGCTCAAAAAATAAGTACCAAATGATCTCGTAATGAGTAGATAATATGAATAAACAACAGCAATAGACAAGAGTCATTCCACACAAGTTGATATCTTCAGCAAGTTTCACTGCTGTGTTCTTTTAAATCTTTAAGTAGCCAGTACTGCCCATGTGGCACTAGTGGTGAAGAACCTGTTTGCTTGGGGCTGGTACACTGGGATGACCCAGAGGGATGGTATGGGGAGGGAGGTAGGAGGGGGGTTCAGGATTGGAAACACGTGTACACCGGAGGCAGATTCATGTTGATGTATTGCAAAACCAATACAATATTGTAATTAGCCTCCAATTAAAATAAATAAATTTAAAAAAAAAAAAAAGAGAGAGAGAGAGAGAGAACCTGCTTGCCAATGCAGGAGACATAGAGACATGGGTTCGACCACTAGGTCAGGAAGATCCCCTGGAGAAGGAAATGACACAACATTCCAGTACTTGCCTGGAGAATCCCATGGACAGAAGGGCCTAGCAGGCTAAAGTCCTTAGCATCACAAAGAGCTGGGCATGACTGAAATGATCTAGCACACACAGCTGATTCTTTATCATTATAATACAGTAGAAGGTGGAAGGAGAAATGGAAAACTGTGAGTTTTTTTTTAATCAAGCTAATTCTGATTGTGTAGACTGATTCTTGCAACACAAAGAATAATCTAATTAACAAATGCACTATATATTAAAAATGACAGAGTAACAAAAATAATTCAGTGATATAGTCAAATAATAATTTACCTATAGTTAATCTTAAGAATGTCAAGGTAATTTAATATTAGGAATTCTACTAATGACCGAGGATGAGATGGCTGGATGGCATCACCGAACCGATGGACATGAGTTTGAGTGAACTCCGGGAGATGGTGATGGACAGGGAGGCCTGGCGTGTGGCAATTCTTGGGGTTGCAAAGAGTCGGACATGACCAAGCGACTGAACTGAACTGAATCTTAATAATCTCAAGGTAACTTAATATTAGGAATTCTGCTAATACATTGCATTAATCAATGGATAAGTATTTTTTTTTACAACTTTAATTCTTAAAATTCATTAAACAAAGGCCCATTTTTTTCCTTTTTTCTTCTCTTACTGAAATACAATTGATGTACAATATTATATCAATTACAGGTGTACAATATAGTAATTCACAATTTTTGAAGGTTATACTCCATTTATAGTTATTATAAAATAAGGCTATATTTCCTTCATTGTGCATTATATCCTTGTAACTTACTTTTTGTATAAAATACCCCTTTTTGGATTGCTTTTAATTTTTAAAAATTTTAGTGGAGTATAGTTGCTTTTACTTCAAGACCAAACTTGCCTGCCATTCCAGGTATCTCTTGACTTCCTACTTTTAAATTTCAATCCCCTATGCTGAAAAGGACAATATTACACTAGTTTCTGCTCTAAAATAAAATCAGTTATATATACACATTCAATATATTCACTCTTTTCTAGATTTCCTTCCCATTTGCATGGAGGATTAAGTGACCTTGAGTAGAGGATTAGGTGACCATAGATGTGTGGGTTTCTCTGAGCTTTCTATCCTGTCCCATTGACCTATATTTCTGTTTTTGTGCCAGTATCATACAGTCTTGATCACTGTAGCTTTGTAATATAGTCTGGAGTCAGGAAGCCTTATTTTTCTTTTTTTTTTTAATTTTTAATTTTTATTTATTTATTATTTTTTTTTAGGAAGCCTTATTTTTCAAGTTCCATTTTTCATTCCCCAGATTTCTTTGATTATCTGAGGTCTTCTTTATTTCCATACAAACTGTCAAAAAAAATTAATTTTGTGAAAAGTGTCTAGTAATTTAGGGATTGTATTGAATCTGTAGATTGCTTGGGGTAGTATAGTCATTTTCACATATTGATTCTTCTGATGCAACAAGATGATACAACTCTCCATCTTTTTGTGTCATCTTTGATTTTTTAAATCAGTATCTTAGTTTTCTGTGTATATGTCTTCTGCTCCCTTGAGTTTGGTTTATTCCTGAAACCAAATACTTATTCCTAAGGAGATCAGCCCTGGGTTTTCTTTGGAAGGAATGATGCTAAAGCTGAAACTTAAGTACTTTGGCCACCTGATCTGAAGAGTTGACTCATTGGAAAAGACTCTGATGCTGGGAGGGATTCGGGGCAGGAAAAGAAGGGGACAACAGAGGATGAGATGGCTGGATGGCATCACTGACTCGATAGATGTGAGTCTGAGTGAACTCCGGGAGTTGGTGACGGACAGGGAGGCCTGGTGTGCTGCGATTCATGGGGTCACAAAGAGTCGGACATGACTGAACTGAACTGAAGTATTTAATTATTTTCTTTATGGTGGTAAATGGGACTGTTTCCTTAATTTCTCTTTCTGATCTTGTGTTGTTAGTGTGTAGGAATGCAAGAGATTCCCTTTTATGACTGTTAGCATTTATCTTATATATTGAAGGGCTCCTATGTTGGATGCATGCATATTTATAATTATTGTATCTTCTTGGATTCATTCTTTGATCATTATATAGTGTCCTTCCATGTTTCTTGTAACAGTCTTTATTTTAAAGTCTAAATTGTTTGACACAAGCATTGCTACTTCAGCTTTCTTTTGATTTCCATTTGCATGGAATAATTTTTACCATCCCCTTTCTTTTAGTCTGTAAGTATCCTTAGTTTTTAAGTGGATCTCTTATATATACAGAGCATATATACAGGTCTTGCTTTTATATTCACTCAGATAGTCTACGTCTTTTGGTTGGAACATTTAATCAATTTACATTTAAGGTAATTATCAATAAGCATGTTCCTATTGCCATTTTTAAAATTGTTTTGTGTTTCCTTTTCTAGGTCGTTTTTCTTCCCAGTCTCTTTTGTTCTCTTGTCTTGTGCTTTTTACCGAGAGGATTCCCTTTAGCTATTGTTGTAAAGATGGTGTGATAGTATTAAATTCTCTTAGCTTTTTCTTCTTTGTAAAGCTTTAGATTTCTCCATTAACTCTGAATGAGAGCCTTTCTGGGTAGAATTTTCTTGTTTGTAGGTTTTTCCTCTTTCTTCACTTTAAATATGTCTTACTACTCCCTTCTGGCCTGAAATCTCTGCTGAAAAATCACCTAATAACCTTATGAGGATTACATTGTATGTTATTCATTGCATTTCCCTAGTTGAAATTTTTCTTTTTATTTAATTCTTGTTAGTGTGATTGATATGTGTCTTGATGTGTTCTTCCTTGGGTTTGTCCTTTTGGGACTCCCTACACTTCCTGGACTTGGGTGACTATTTCCTTTTCCATAATAGCAAAGTTTTCAACTGTGATCTCCTCAAATATTTCCTTTTTTTTTTTTTTCTTTTTTGTGATCCTTATAATTTGAATGTTGGTGCTTTTAATGTTGTCCCAGGGGTCTCTGAGACTATCCTCATTTCTTTTAACTTGTTTTCTTTACTTTATTCTGTGGCAGATTTCTACCATACTGTCTTCCAGATCACTTAGCAGTTCATCTGTGTTAATTTTTCTATTATTGATTCCTTCTAGAGTATTTTTCATTTTGGTTACTCTCTTGTTCATCTCTGCCTGTTCTTTAGTTCTTCCAGGTCTTTGTTAAACTTTTCTTTTATCTTCTTGATCCATGTGTATTAGTTGTTTCTGACTCTTTGTGACCCCATGTACTATAGCCCACAAGGCTCTTCTGTTCATGGAACTGTACAGGCAAGAATACTGGAGTGGGCTGCCATTTCCTTCTCCAGGGGATCTTCCCAACCTAGGGATCAAACCTATGTCTCCTGCATTGCAGATGGATTCTTTACAATCTGAGCCACCAGAGAACCCCATGCCTCCATTATATTTCTGATATCTTGGTTTATCTTTATTATCATTACTCAATTCTTTTTCAGATAGATTGCTATCTCCTCTTCATTTCTTTGTTCTTATAAGTTATTATCTTGCTCCTTTTGTCTGAAACATATTTGTTATCTCATTGTGTCAAACTTACTGTGTTTGTGGTCTCCTTTCTGCACATTGCAGGATCACTGTTCCCCTTGCTTCTGGTGTCTACACTCTGGTGAGTGAGGTTGGTTCAAAAGTTGTGTCTTTGTGTCCTTATCTCCTTGATGGTTGTGGGGGTTGATTGGTGTGGTTATCAAAGCCTGTCCAAGATATTGAGTGGGAGCTACCGTTTGCTCTGTGGTCCTCACTGCACTTTAAGAGGAAGAGTCTGCTCCCTAGTTGTTGGAGTAAGTGTCCCCAGCTCTGTTTCTTAGCTGTGATTCTGATCTATGGTGGGAGGTAGAGGGGACTGTAGCACTGCCACTGGCCAGAAGCCATTGCATTTTACTCCTTTGGAGCTGTTCACCTATAAATATGTTCCATGGTTCCCCTTCTGTCTGTAGAGTGGGCTCACAAAGTAAAGTTGATGGTGCTGTCCTTGGTCCTGCCTTAACTGTGGGCATGCTGGCAACTGGCCCTGATGATTCTCAGGCATTGTTTTCACTCGGCCACTGGCACTGGTACAATGAAGTTAGATTCAAATACTGCAGTAGTTGTGCACTTGGACCCACTGTGGGATCTATGAAAGCAGCTTGAATTCTGGTCTGGTCTTACCCATATGTGTGCATGCCCACAGAGCCCATGGATGCTACACTCAGAACTGCCCCAACTGCAAGAGCACTTATTCTTTGGATGTTTCACAGGAATGAATTTATTGACAGAAAGCCATCAGCTGAGGTAAATCCCCCAGTCTGCACAGCTGTGAGAAGAGATTTCAGCTTTTGTGTAGTTCCTTGTGTTGTGGTTTTAGCACTTCTTTGGGATGGATCTCCTAGTGGTGGGATCTGTCTGTACCCTTCCAGAATAGTGAAGTGGGTTCCAGCACCTACTTCATATTTCCTAGTAGCAAGACATTTCTGCACGCTCCTAGGACAGTGGGGCAGCTCTTGGCAGTCACTGATAGATTTCCTAGTAGGGGTAGTTATCTGTGTACTCCCAGGTTCTGGCACCCACTGATGGATTTCCTAGTCATGCAAACTTTTTGCATTCTCCCAGGACAGTGGGATGAGTCTCAGCCCACACTGGCAAGTTTCCCAATATCGAAAGCTATCCTGAGACAGCAGGGAGGCTTCCCACTGATGAATTTCCTAAGAGAGAAAGCTATCTTAGTGCTCTCAGGGCAGCAGAGTAAGTCCATCTATCGATGGACCTCTTAGTTGTGGAAGCCATCTGCATCTTCCTGGGATAACATGGGAAGGTTCTGAAGCCCACTGACAAAAGTCTGAGTGGCTGGATCTGTCTCCACACCCTCCAGGTCAGTGGAGGTGGGCCCTGGGGCCTGTTGATAGAGTTGCTGGTCCTGTGGCCCACTGGCAGTATTTCTAGTTTCAGTAGCTATTCACACTCTTCTAGGTTAGATGGTGTGGGGCCTTGTGTCTGCCCATACATCTGGAAGAGGTGCTGGCAATTCATGCCAACCCCCATAGCTCCCATAAGTGTGTCCTGTTGCCTTGGAACACTCACAATGAACAAAGCTTTTATGGTAGTGCTGCCCCCTCTCTTAATGCACTTTCCAATAATAGTGACTTGCCCCTGGAGGCCTAGGTTTCTTCCTAGTACACACTCAGTTGCCATGGCCCAAACTCTTCAGGCTCTTTCTGCACCTAAGCCTGGTTCTCTCCCTGGGACTGAGCTTCAGCAGTTGACAATTTTTATGATAATTCTGAGAATGATCTCCTTCCATTTAGCACTACAGGGAGATATATATTTGTATATTTATCATATTTTGTATTGCACATCCCTACTAGTTGGACCATGTTTTGATACTTGACCCCAATATAGCCATCAACAGAAGGCCAATGACACATGATGTGGTCTAATGTCAGAGTCAAGCTTAGACCAGATCTCTATTCTAGGTGTAATGCATAAATCAAATCAACCTGTTTTAATATTATATATATAAGAAATATAAACTGAAAAGAATATTTTGTGAGAGGATAAAAGGGATATAGAATGTAAAATGCAAAAGCTATGTCCCAGTTGAAAATATGAGTGTTCATAAGGCATAGTACGGCTTCCCTGGTGGCTCAGAGGTTAAAGCATCTACCTCCAATGCGGGACACCTGGGTTCGATCCCTGGGTCAGGAAGATCCCCTGGAGAAGGAAATGGCAATCCACTCCAGTATTCTTGCTTGGAGAATCCCATGGATGGAGAAGCCTAGTAGGTTACAGTCCACGGGGTTGCAAAGAGTCAGACACGACTGAGCAACTTCACCTCACCTCAAGGCATAGTACAGAGGATATAAAAATAAAAAGAATAAATGAAGTACATTGAACCATGGATTTAACACAGTCACTGGACCAAGAAACAAACACTGCTGCTGCTGCTGCTAAGGCGCTTCAGTCGTGTCTGACTCTGTGCAATCCCATAGATGGCAGCCTACCAGGCTCCCTCATCCCTGGGATTCTCCAGGCAAGAATACTAGAGTAGGTTGCCATTTCCTTCTCCAGTTCATGAAAGTGAAAAGTCAAAGTGAAGTCGCTCAGTCATGTCTGACTCTTGGCAACCCCATGGACTGCAGCCTATCAAGCTCCTCTGTCCATGGGATTTTCCAGGCAAGAGTACCAGAGTGGGGTGCCATTAATCAATGTTGAGATTTCAGAACTGCTATCAGTCTCTTAAATTTTCTCTTATATTATGAAACATTTAAATTTTTGAACATTTGTGTTAAAAGCTGTGAAAACTATTTACTATACTCCATTCACTTATTGATTCTAAAAATTTAACTGTGTGTAAACTGTTCTTTGCCAGGCACAATTGCAGGCATTGGTGCTTGCATTCCAGAGGAGGAGACAGAAAGTAAAAAACTAAATATATAAATAAATACTATAACATAGCACATGATGAATACTATGAGAAAATATGTCAGAGGTAGTTAACACAAAATTGTGAACTTAAAAAAAAAAATGTCCCTCCACATCTCCTCCCCATCTCCTTCAGAGTATATGACCTTTACCCTAGTTATTGTAAGAAATGTAGTTGCTTGTAGTTAAAATACAGTTCACTATAGAAAGATTATAAAGGAAAGTAAAGAGACAATATTCAGTTTCCAACACACTGAATAGAATTTTTCAGGGAACCTATAACCTCAGCCAGATTGTTATCTTGAAGGAAGATATTTGAAATTGCCTCATGACCTTTTTCCTCACCCAAAAACTTCCACTAAAGTTCCAGGAGTTAAGGCCTGGAAACATCTCCCAGGAGCTTCCTACTGTCTAGAGAAAATAACCTCCCTGTGATACTGGAACCATATTTCTGTCCTTTATGAGCAGACTAACTAACAGATGCATGGAAATGAGATAAATAATAATAATAAATTCAACAACAACACATTGAAAACTCTAGAGAGTCTGGGAGTTGAGGAAATTATTAGAGAAAAAAAAGAGAGAGAGAGAGAGAGAGAGGACTGTAAATTGAGCCAATCTGGCCCACTTTTTTCTCCTCTTTGGGCTTTAGCTCAAGGGGTTAGACAAGTGAAAAGTAAAATACATAGCTCTCATACACCAACTCATCAATTAAAACTCTAGAAAAACAGCTGCTCTCTGGCTTCCTCAGTGCATGCCCATACTGTAGATACAGATCAACCCTGCTGTCACACTGGGGTCAAAGCTGACTCCAGGTTTGTCCCACTCTTGAGCGGGTGGACATGGAGCTGAGAGCTAGCAAATGCAGTATGGGGCTCCCTGCAGCAGGGTAAGGTAGGTGCACCACCCTGAGAGATAGGGGATACAAATCATAGAGACTTAGCATCATAGGAGGCAGGATGAAGCCAAGACAGTTGGGAATTCATGGCCTAGCCAAGCTGAGGGACAGTTTCAGATCTCTGCCACAGATACTAATCAGACAAGGAGTGATCAGACAGACAAAAGGATCATGGGGAAAATCAAGAGAAAATCAAGCCAACAGAACTACTCTTATTATCTCCTGCAGGTCTGTGTGGGGCACAGACTTCCCCACATCAAAAAGGGACACTGTCTCAGAAAAAGGAGCTAAGGGAAGAGAATCTCATTTGAAAAAATGAAGGATGGTGTTCCAGAGACTTTCAGGGCTAATAAAAAGACAACTTGAATGTACTGGTTCAAAGATTAATTCTTGAAATGAACACAACATCTTTCATTTAGGAAAAGTATAGATGTCTTATGACCAATGATAATGTGGGTTGATAGAAAACAATTTTTTAAATATTTTATGCTGCTGCTGCTGCTAAGTCGCTTCAGTCGTGTCCGACTCTGTGTGAGCCCATGGAGGGCAGCCCACCAGGCTTCCCCATTCTTGGGATTCTCCAGGAGAGAACACTGGAATGGGTTGCCATTTCCTTCTCCAGTGCATGAAAGTGAAAAGTGAAAGGGCAGTTGCTCAGTCGTGTCTTACTCTTCGTGACCCCATAGACTGCAGCCTACAAGGCTCCTCTGTCCATAGGATTTTCCAGGCAAGAGTACTGGAGTGGGGTGCCATCGCCTTCTCCAAAAATATTTTAAATTTAACAGTCTCCCTCTATATACATTTCTAGTTTATTTATTTTTTCTTTTTTCCCCCTATGAGGCTCAAATACAAAATAAGAGTTTAATAAGGCTTAGTCTCTTTTCTGTTATCCCATTTACATTTATTTAGATACTATTATTATTTTATGTTCCTTTGTTTATGACCTTATTTATCCATAGCTATTTATTCAAGAAATATTTATTAATATAATTTTTGCACAGCACAATGCTAGACTCTGAATATAGCAGTCATGAACAAACCATGACGCCTCCTCTCCAAAGCTTATATTCTTTATACATGTCACAATGCTAAAATAATCAATTGTGCAATTAATTACTAAAATATATTAGTAATAAGAACAAAAGTTAATAATCCTGATGAGACCTCTTATGCACTCAGTTAATCATTTATATACATCATATTTTTAAATTACTAATAACACTGATGAAGAAGAGAAACCAGCCCTGGGCAAGTTAAATAAAGAAATATAAGATTCCATGAAACATTACTGAACTAAACTTTTAAAATATAGTCTGCTTTATTTCTACTGAAAGTCAAATCTCAGGAACACTGAGAAACAGAGGTAGCGGTGGGGACTTTATGCAGGAAAGTAACTAAAACTTCTTTCTAGTCAAAATTGTCTCTTCTGAAAACCTTTTTAAGGGGAATATGTAAACACATTACCTTAAACTTAAAGTCAGTATTTTTTTCAAAGTGAAATAGTATATATAATTTATTAATCTGTAAAAATTTATAATTGCATTTTTCCTTATCTAAGTCAGAATTTTTGAAGTATTTTAAATTTTTGAGGTAATTTAAATACAGTGAAATATATTCCACTTAGCTGTATATTTGTTATACACTCATATATTCAATACATACACATAGAAAGCAATTTTTAAAATATTTTATAATAATATAAATATATATGTACACATATAAATACATGTAAGGTATGTTTAATGTATACACACACACACAAATACATGCATGTAAAAGTTCCCATGCTCAGCTGTATTGTTAATTCCCTTCCCTCTACCCCTAATACCTGGGATTACTAATATGATTTCTTAGCTTTTAGTTTCACCTTTTTCACAAGAGCATGTAAATGGTAACATTCAGGTTATAGCCCCTTTGGTCTGACTTATTTAGCCTTATGCTTTTGAGATACTTCATGTTGTTACATGAAATCATTATTTTTTTCTTATTCTATTGTACTGATGTATCACAGTTTGCTTATCCATTCACCAGTTGATGGACATTAGGTTGTATTCTATATTTAATGATTATAATATAAACATTCACATAAGAGTCTTTGTGAAGACATATATTTTTATTTCTCTTGGGTAAATATCTCAGATTAGGATTATTAAATGATAAGATAGTTTATATTTAATTGTAAAAATTTATATAATTTTGAATTCCTATTAGAAATATATAAAAGTTAAATTTGCTACATGCTCTCATCAACAATTGGTAATACAATTTTTTAAATTTTCTAATAGGTGTGTGTTAATCATTTTGATGATGGTTCAAAATTATTATATTTCACCTATCAAATTAAACTGGCAAACTTTTCCTTTATAATGGTAATTATATGCAATTAAATTCCAAAAAGTACTTTCAAAGCTTTTCTAAAAATTTTTCCTTTAATGTAAATTGACTATTACTTTAAATTTAAGAAACAATGGAATTAATGCAAGTATTTATTACTTACTACTCAGAAATATTTTTAAGCTAATCATCTAAATTTATGTTGTTTAATATTCCCTGTAAAAGTTATTAAATTTGGAAAATCACAAAGAAAAACATTGCTTAAAAAAGAATTCATAAAAGTGATAAATATTTTGCCATTTTCATACTTTTTACTTTGTTTCAACAAGTAGACATGGCTTAATAAGCAAATCTTTTTCTCTATGACTCTTCAACAAACAAATTTTCCCCCAAAATAAAATAAACAGTAAATATTTATAACCAGTTTAAAGAAATGTCAAAGTTCTCATATAAAGAACTACCAGAGTACCCAATGATCTTTTAGTTCCCAATCCTTGCCACCCGACTTTTGATTAATATAGCTAAGGTGAAACGTTTATGATTACTGAAAGAAATCTAGACTAGAGGATGGGGGAAGATTTGGGAAGTCATCTCTGAGTAAATGAAGTGGAATAAAAATTCTCCAAGAAGAGAGAACAATGTGTTATTTCTGTAGCATAAAACAACACTAAAAACTTCATGATAATTAATATTTCTTTTCATTTTCCATTTCGTAAGCTATGTAAACAAATTTAATCTCTGGACTGATTTTAGAACAATTTACTTAATGCTATGATTAAAATACTAACAGATAATTCACGACTGTCTGATTTAGCAAAATGTGATATATCAGAGACATACACACACCATACATCCTTAACAGGAAACTCACTTTAACAGCCTTAAAATGCCATGAACCAACCGAAATCTTGTTAGAATATTCTGATTTAGTATGTCCAGGTAGAATCTACCTTTCTACCTAAGTCTTTTGTTTTGCCGTTCAGTCTCTAAGTTGTGTCCAACTCTCTGTGATCCCATGGACTGCAACACCCCAGGCTTCCCTGTCCTTCACTATCTCCCTGAGTTTGATCAAATTATGTCCAATAAGTTGGTGATACTGTCTAACCATCTCATTCTCTGCTTTCCTCTTCTTTTGCTTCAATCTTTTCCAGTGTTAAGTTCTTTTCCAGTGAATCAGCTCTTTGCATCAGGTGGCCAAAATATTGGAGCTTCAGCTTCAGCATAAGTCCTTCAAATGAATATTCAAGGTTTATTTCCTTTAGGATTGACTTGTTTGCTTTCGTTACATTCTAAGGGACTCTTTAAGAGTCTTCTCTAGTAACATAATTTGAAAGCGTAAATTCTTTAGCACTCAGCCTTCTTTATGGTCCAACTCTCATATCTGTATATGACTACTGGAAAAACCATAGCTTTGACCTTTGTCAGCAAAGTTATGTCTTTGCTGCTTAATACAGTGTTTAGGTTTGTCATAGCTTTCCTTCCTTAAAAGGAGCAAGTGTCTTTTAATTTCATGGCTGCTGTGATTTTGGAGCCCAAGAAAATAAAATCTCACTGTTTCTGTTTTTTACCCATCTATTTGCCATGAAGCGATGGAACTGGATGCTGTGATCTTAGTTTTTTGAATACTGAGTTTTAAAACCATAAAACCACTATTTTCACTCTCCTCTTTTACCCTCATCAAGAGGCTCTTTAGTTCCTATTCACATTCTGCCATTGGAATGCTATCATCTACATATCTGAGGTTGTTGATATGTCTCCTGGCAAACTTGATTCTAGTTTGTGATTAATCTAACCTGGCATTTCACATGATGTACTCTGCATATAAGTTAAACCAGTGACAATATACAGCCTTGAAGTACTCCTTCCCCAATTTGGAACTATTCATTTGTTCCAAGTCTGGTTCTGACTGTTGCTTCTTGACCTGCATATAGGCTTCTCATGAGACAGGTAAGGTGGTCTGGTGTTCTCATCTCCTTAAGAAGGCATGTCTTCAACTCAGTCTTCAATTTTCTCTCCTCATCCTACTGGATCTTTCGTATGTATTTGATTTCTCCTAGAAATGTTTGTGTCACTTGGTTTGAAGCAGTCTCCTGATTCTTCTTTCTACTTCATTGGCTTCAGCAACTAAACTATTGAATACTGAAAAGCTCCAGAGTTCAATCCTTGAAACTCTTCTTTATTCACACTTACTCACCCAGTTTCATTGATTTAAATAGGATCTATTTCACAGATGTGTATCTCCTAACAATATTCTAAACTCATGAGTTGAATATACTGTAGCATTCTTAAAATTTCCCCTTGTAACAGACAACTCAAAAGTAAAGTGCTATAAATATAGTGATCAGCAATCTCTGTTTCTCATTTCCTCAAAGGCACATTTTCCCTCTCCCACCTTAGAAAGCTGCAATTTCATCTTTCCATTTGCTCATTCTAAATCACTGAGAAATCATCTTAGGATTTCTCTAGTGTTTTTTCTTTTTTTCATTCACATTTTCCTTAAATGAATCAACAAATTTGGGTAGTTCTGCTTTTACCATATATCTAGAATTTGAATATTTATCATCATTTGTCTAGTTAACATTTTGTAAATAGCTGCCATCATGTTGCATGCAGGAAAATGCAAGAAGCTAATTTTATTCTCATTACTTATAATTTAATTTTTTCCAACACAGAAGCCTGAATCCTTTAAATGTATGAGTTATGCTGCCACTACCTACTCACCTACTCAATAACCTTCAAAAGTTTGGCCCCTCACATGATTCATAATTAAAGCCAAAGTGCTCCTTATTGTCTAACAAGATGGGCATAGTCCTATCTCTGTTGCCTGTTTAATCTCACCACCCACTGCCCTCCCAGCTCATTCTTTCCTGTCACACCAGTAGCCCTGATGATCCCCAAACATAACAGGCTCATTCCTGCATCAGGTCCTTAAGCTGGAAAGCTTTTTGACACATACAATCATGAGTTCCTTAGTTTTTTCTTTTTCTTTTTTTTACTTAAACCCCATCCACCAAATTAATGCTTTCTTACTTCTATATTTAAAGTTGCAAATTCTCTCCTCTCACATGTTCATTGGCCATATATTCTTTATCTGATTAAATAAAAAATTATAGCTCTTTCACCATATGACACACTACATGCAATTTGTCTTTTTTTTTTCTTTCATTGAATGTCTCCTTCTCTCTAGAAGATAATCTTCATGAAAACAAGACTTTTTATTTGCTTCATTTATATCTTTATTGCCAGACTGGCACATAGTAGGTATTCAATAAATAACTGCTCAATAAATAAATGAGAGTAAGGGAGGATAACTGATGATCACTTCAACTTTAAGTGAAATCAAAGTATGTCTCCATAACAGTGATTTGTCAAACATCCATTTTTGGTAACAGAATGCAAATATTTAGTAATTTTAAATAGAGGGATATTAAAGTCATGCAATACTAAAAACAAATAATAATTATTGAAAAACTATGGCAGAAATGAAACACTATTTTGGCTTAGAAGTATGCAGGACTGACAATCATATTTGACAGTAAGTCTTAGAAGACAGTAATTTCAAGGAAACTATCTCCAAAGAATAACTACATCTATGCATAAAAAATATATGTATCAAATGTGATTATTATATCTTAATATGAAGTGGTAATCAACTAGAAACATCTTAAATGTTCCTTAAAAGATGAGTAGGAAAATAGTATGTTATTTATGTACAATGAATAAAATGGAAGTCATTAAAAATAAAGAATTAATACCTACATGGTCTGAGAGGGAACATCTATGAAGTGGCTACACATTAAAAAAAGCAAAAAACCAAAAGATATATGAAAGCATGATCCAATTTCTACTAAAATGAAATATGTTTAATATATGTGCATGTAAATGTTAGCCATGTTTATTTCTGTGGGGGAGTTAGAAATGTAACAGACCAGGGCCATAAAAGTTTCAAAATGTGTATTCTATATAATCATATATTTTATAAACTTTTTACAGTTAGACTGCATTCATGAATTAACACTTCTTTTTAAAAATAGCAGAAAATTTCAACCTAGGTTCAATATGTTAGAAACATTTAAATTTCAATGAAATTAAAAGAATAATGAATGCACTTACAAAAAGCAATACCTATCTAAGACTTGGAAAGAGAAACCTCTTTCAGTATCTGGATGCCGGGGTCCAGCCCCGGTGGATCCAGGGTGATTCAAAAGTAGGGATGGAGTCAGTGTCCTTGGAAATAACTTATTTAATTACAGATAGATAGGGATTAGAAAATTAGCAGAGAAAAAGAGGCTGAATAACTTGGTTTACGTGGAATACCAATCACCACCTATGTAGGCCGCAGGCGTCTTCCCATTATCCCGAAGGAGAGGAGGCACTGAGGCCCCCCCTCCCCCAGTCCGATCGAGAAGCCCAGGCAAAATTAGCAGGCTTGGTGGGTACCCATGCACCAGATGGGAATTCGACGAGAAAATAGGAGGAGAGAAAAAGAGGCTGAATAACTTTGTTTACGTGGGATACCAATAAAATTCCAAGACAAAGAATTTGCACCATCTACGTTGGGCCACTGGTGCCACTTGAATATCGGAAGGTGCCCCTCCTTGGGCTCCTCGCGTGGGCTTGAAAGCCAGGACAAGTAAGTAGACATGGCGAGCACCCACGCTCCAGATGGGAATTTGGCCAGAAAAACGGGGAGCAAGAAAGAACGACATGGAGGAATCAGTCTTTCTGGAAACTGATCCCATTTCTTTATTTTTCAGGTTTGCTTATATACCTTTTGTTATACATAGGGATATTAAGAAGAGGTGGCAAGAATACACAGAGAAACTGTACAAAAAAGATCTTCATGACCCAGATAATCATGATGATGTGATCACTAATCTAGAGCCAGACATCTAGGAATGTGAAGTCAAGTGGGCCTTAGAAAGCATCACTACGAACAAAGCTAGTGGAGGTGATGGAAATCCAGTTGAGCTGTTTCAAATCCTGAAAGATGATGCTGTGAAAGTGCTGCACTCAATATGCCAGCAAGTTTGGAAAACTCAGCAGTGGCCACAGGACTGGAAAAGGTCAGTTTTCATTCCAATTCCAAAGAAAGGCAATGCCAAAGAATGCTCAAGCTACCGCACAATTGCACTCATTTCACATGCTAGTAAAGTAATGCTCAAAATTCTCCAAGCCAGACTTCAGCAATACATGAACTGTGAACTCCCTGATGTTCAAGCTGGTTTTAGAAAAGGCAGAGGAACCAGAGATCAAATTGCCAACATCTGCTGGATCATGGAAAAAGCAAGAGAGTTTCAGAAAAACATCTATTTCTGCTTTATTTACTATGCCAAAGCCTTTGACTGTGTGGATCAAAATCAACTGTGGAAAATTATGAAAGAGATGGGAATATCAGACCACCTAACCTGCCTCTTGAGAAATCTGTATGCAGGTCAGGAAGCAACAGTTAGAACTGGACATGGAACAACAGACTGGTTCCAAATAGGAAAAAGGAATACATCAAGGCTGTATGTTGTCACCCTGCTTATTTAACTTCTATGCAGAGTACATCATGAGAAACAGTGGACTGGAAGAAACACAAGCTGGAATCAAGATTGCCAGGAGAAAGATCAATAACCTCAGATATGCAGATGACACCACCCTTATGGCAGAAAGTGAAGAGGACTAAAAAGCCTCTTGATGAAAGTGAAAGAAGAGAGCAAAAAAGTTGGCTTAAAGCTCAACATTCAGAAAACGAAGATCATGGCATCTGGTCCCATCACTTCATAGCAAATAGATGGGGAAACAGTGGAAACAGTGTCAGACTTTATTTTTTTGGGCTCCAAAATCACTGCAGATGATGATTGCAGCCATGAAATTAAAAGACGATTACTCCTTGGAAGAAAAATTATGACCAACCTAGATAGTATATTCAAAAGCAGAGACATTACTTTGCCGACTAAGGTCTGTCTAGTCAAGACTGTGGTTTTTCCAGTAGTCATGCATGGGTGTGAGAGTTGGACTGTGAAGAAGGCTGAGCGCCGAAGAATTGATGCATTTGAACTGTGGTGTTGGAGAAGACTCTTGAGAGTCCCTTGGACTGCAAGGAGATCCAACCAGCCCATTCTGAAGGAGATCAGCCCTGGGATTTCTTTGGAAGAAATGATGCTAAAGCTGAAACTCCAGTACTTTGGACACCTCATGTGAAGAGTTGACTCATTGGAAAAATCTCTGATGCTGGGAGGGATTGGGAGCTGGAGGAGAAAGGGACAACCCAGAATGAGATGACAGGATGCCATCACTGACTCAATGGATGTGAGTCTGAGTGAACTCCGGGAGATGGTGATGGACAGGGAGGCCTGGCGTGCTGCAATTCATGGGGTCACAAAGAGTTGGACATGACTGAGCGACTGAACTGAACTGAACTGAACTGAGGGAGGAATACAGAGCACCTTTTATCAAAATCAGGTGCTTTACATAAAAAAAGATCTTAGGGGTTTCACATCATCTTCTGGCCATGAGGCCTGCTGATATTTTATGACCCTTTCTTTTTGATACCCAAAAAACTTATTTTTTCCAAAGGTGTTTTTCTTAAACCAGGCACCACCCTCCAAATAAAGTTGCATTCCTATAGGGTGAGGGTGTAGTGAGTTACAATCAAGAAAGTAATTTATTTAACCCAAGGTTAACATGATTAATCCTAAATGTTAATACTTATTTTTCCTATATGTTAGTTATATTCATTATAAGGGCAGGGAATATGCAGATTTAGCAGCAAACATCAGCCCGACAAAAGAAAATCCTTTCACTAATGTTCCCCTTAAGATCTGTATAGTTTTAAGATAGTGATAAAGTTACATTTTTACATAGCAAGGACACAGTGATTTATAACAACGTACAGTGATCTATTACAAAAGAGAAAATTCATTAACTCAAAAAGTCTAGTATTGCTAACATTAAAAACTAGTATATTTCCTTTTCTATATTCCAAATACATTGATTAATATATTCCCAGGTGCCTAAGGATATGGAGGCCTGGCAGCAATCATTGACTCAACAATGAGAAAAGTCCTATGCTAATTAAGACTCTCAAAATACTCCAAACTCTCTGTGCTGTTTATGGTTGAGAGGTAGTAAACAATCATGTGGTAGTGGCAGGAGTATGGATAATCCTGTCACACAAGCTAGTCTGTCAGCAGAGAGGTTTGACCTGAGACACCCTTGTCCCACCCAGGGCAGGGAATTATTAGCAATTATTGACACAACAAATGAAAAACCCTTCACCAATATAATTCCTAACCAACCCACTATACTAATAATTTCTAACTTCCCAAAAGAATTTGCCTTTAGTAAGTCTGAAACATCTCGTGCCTCTCAGGTTGGGAGGCTGTAAACAATCACATGTGGCTGGAGGAACCTGTACAGGCAGGCTAGATAACCTTCAGAGGAGTTTATAAGTTGAAACACTCTTGTCACGACCAGGAATTTTTATTGACTTGGAGCTGCACATTTACTCCTTCTCTGAGAGAACCGGTGGGGAACAGCCCCCCATAAAGTCAGAGGTGTAGGCGAGAGCATGAAACAGTAAAGTAGATAGACTCTGGTTTGGGGGGTAGATGCTCAGAAACAGGGGGTTTCCGGAGGCTTGATCACGCCTTTGCATATGCCAAGCCTCCTACCTCATGACCTTTGCCATGGGCGGAGTTCCTCACGCTGGCTCCTGGCATCTGGAAGCTATTTATTTTTCACATGAATGCTTAGAAAGTTTAACAGAAGCATAAAGTAGGCAAAAAATCTATCATTAATTTTGCAATTGGTTATAGAATCTATCAAGTTTAACCCTTATCCTTTCACAATTTCCCTACTATGTATAAATCCATAGCTTTGTCTATTTTAGCTTATTATTCTACATCCATCCTTTTCTTCAACTTAGATTCATTTATATAGATACACTCTTCCTTTATAATCAATCCCTTTCTCAGTAGCAGTCACAACAAAGCAACCCTAATAGCTAATATGGGAGAAGTGTTAATGGACTAAAAATAACACTTACATGACTTCCGAAAGAACCTAACACTATAATAGCCATAACATCCCCTAAGAAAACTTATGCTGCAGAATGTGAGAACATTTTGAACTGTTATAATTTTCTTACTCTCCAACATAATGGCTTCCAGATGGCTTCCTATTAGAAAATACTGCTCATGGAGGATAAATTTGGAATTCCATTCAGAGTTTGTAAACATCTTTGAATATTAATGTATATTGGTGATAATTTAATATTTAAAGGTAATTATTTTACTCATTCTCTATAATGCATGGTATTTTAAACTAAATGTGTCCCCTTATGAAATTGTTTATGCATGTCAAAAAGAAATATATGACATCCAAAATTCTATTATATCCGAAGTATTAATCTACTGTAAAGAGTACAAACAAATTTCAAGAGTAACTTTTAATTACAATATTGTTAAAAGGATTTGTGGCAGAAATATAAGGGATTTATATTGGCAATTTTCCTCACCCATCATATGACTCCATATAACACCTATGACTCAATAAGGTAGTAGGCATATTAGAAAGTAGGCATAGTAGTTAATACAATGGATTCCCAAAGATATCAGTGTTCAATCTCCAGAACCAAAGGGAATTTTCAGATATGATAAATACTGAGAACTTTGAAATGGAACTATTAGACTAGATTATCCAAGTGGATCCAATCTACCCACATGAATCCTAGAAAGCCTGGAACCCTTCTTGATTGTGGTCAGACGGAAAAAATCTAAGAAGTAGGAGAAAATAAAAGATAGAGGCAATATTTCTGACTTTAAAGGAAGATGGTGAGAGGCACAAGTCAATGAACACAAGAAGCTTCAGAAATGGAAAAGAAACAGAAATATTTTTCCAAGGAGCCTCTGGTAAGGAAATTAGCCTGACTGAAAACTTGATTTTAGCCCAATATTTCCATGTTAGACTTCTGACCTATAGAACTGTAGGATAGAAAATTTTTGCTATTAAGTCACTAGGTGTATGGTAAGTTGTTTCAGAAACCATGAATAAGTAGCACATAAGAATACAAGATAGATAAGATAAGCTCATTCTTCTTAAGTGAGTTAACCAATATAATAATGGTATGTCTTACCATAGTGAAAATAATGACAAGAAGGAAAAGGAAGAGGATAACGAGTAGCATAGCATTCACTGAGTGTTTCCTCAGTGAGTTCAGTCCTTCAATTGTGTCCAGCTCTTTGCGACCCCATGAACTGCAGCAAACCAAGCCTCCCTGTCCATCACCAACTCCCAGAGCTTACTAACTCAAGCCCATTGAGTAAGTGATGCCATCTAACCATTTCATCCTCTGTTGTCCCCTTCTCTTCCCAAGTTTAATCTTTTCCAGCATCAGGGTCTTTTCAAATGAGACAGTTCTTCACATCAGGTGGCCAGCGTATTGGAGTTTCAGCTTCAGCATCAGTGCTTCCAATGAATATTCAGGACTGAATTCTTTAGGATGGACTGATTGGATCTCCTTGCTGTCCAAAGGATTCTCAAGAGTCTTCTCCAACACCACAGTTCAAAAGTAAAAATTCTCTGGTGCTCAGCTTTCTTTATAGTCCAACTCTCACATCCATACATGACTACTGGAAAAACCATAGCTTTGACTAGACAGACATTTATTGGCAAAGTAATATCTCTCCTTTTTAATATGCTATCTAGGTTGGTCATAACTTTTCTTCCAAGGAGCAAGTGTCTTTTAATTTCATGGCTGCAGTCACCATCTGCAGTGATTTTGGAGCCACCAAAATAAAGTCAGTCACTGTTTCCACTGTTTCCCCATCTATTTGCCATGAAGTGATGGGGCCAGATGCCATGATTTTAGTTTTCTGAATGTTGAGTTTTAAGCCAACATTTTCACTCTCCTCTTTCATCAACAGGCTCTTTAGTTCTTCTTTGCTTTCTGCCATAAGGGTGGTGTCATATGCGTACCAGATGTTATTGATCTTTCTCTGGGCAATCTTCATTCCAGCTTGTGCTTCATCCAGTCCAGCATATATCATGATGTATTCTGCATATAAGTTAAATTAACAGGGTGACAAAATACAGCCTTGATGTACTCCTTACCGATTTGGAACAGTCTATTTTTCCATGTCCAGTTCTAACTGTTGCTTCCTGACCTGTATACAGATTTCTCAAGAAGCAGTTCAGGTGGTCTGGTATTCCCATCTCTTTAAGAATTTTCCAGAGTTTGTTCTGGTCTTCAGTCACAGGCTTTGGCCATAATCAATAAAGCAGAAGTAGATGTTTTTCTGGAACTTTCTTGCTTTTTCAATGATCCAGTGGATGCTGGCAATTTGATCTCTGGTTCCTCTGCCTTTTCTAAATCCAGCTTGAACACCTGGACGTTCTTAGTTAACATACAGTTGAAGCCTTGTTTGGATAATTCTGAGCATTACTTTGCTAGCGTGTGAGATAACTGTAGTTTTGCGGTAGTCTTAACATTCTTTGGCATTGCCTTTCTTTGGGGTTGAAATGAAAACTGATCTTTTCCAGGTGGCCACTGCTGCATTTTCCAAATTTGCTGGCATATTGAGTGCAACACTTTCACAGCATAAACTTTTAGGATTTGAAATAGATCAATGGGAATTCCATCACCTCCACTAGCTTTGTTCATAGTGATATTTCCTAAGGACCATTTGATTTCACATTCTAGGATGTCTGGCTCTAGGTAAGTGATCACACCATCATGACTATCTGGGACATGAAGTTGTTTTTTTTATAGTTCTTTTGTGTATTCTTGCCACCTCTTTTAATATCTTCTGCTCTGTTAGGTCCATACTATTTCTGTCCTTTTTTGTGCCCATCTTTGCATGAAATATTCCCTTGTTATCTCTAATTTACTTGAAGAGATCGTTAGTCTTTCCCATTCTATTATCTTCCTCTATTTCTTTGCACTGATCACTGAGGAAGGCTTTCTTATCTCTCCTTGCTATTCTTTGGAACTCTTCAATCAGATGCTTATATCTTTCCTTTTCTCCTTTGCCTTTTGCTTCTCTTCTTTTCTCAGCTATTTGTAAAGCCTCCTCAGATAACCATTTTGCCTTTTTGCGTTTCATTTTCTTGGGGATGATCTTGATAACTCCCTGCTGCACAATGTCACGAACCTCTGTCCATAGTTCTTCGGGCAGTCTATCAGATCTAATCCTTTGAATCTATTTGTGACTTCCACTGTATAATCATAAGGGATTTGATTTAGGTCATACCTGAATGGTCTAGTGATTTTCCCTACTTTCTTCAATAGGCATCATAAATATTTCTGATTGTTTCACACAAATAAGCCTGAAAGCAACATTTGTATTTGTTAAATATATACAGCTCTTGTTGCTCAGTCATCAAGTCCTGTCCAACTCTTCACAACCCCATGGACTGCAGCATGCCAGGCCTTCCTGTTCTTCACCTTCTCCTGGAGTTTTCCCAAATTCAAGCCCACTGCATTGGTGATGCCATGCAACCGTTTCATCCTCTGTCACCCTCTTCTCCTTCTGCTTTCAATCCTTCCAGCATCAGGGTCTTTTCCAATTAGTCTGTGTGTGTGTGTGTGTGTGTGTGTGTATGAGATTACCAGGCTTTCCTGGTGGCTCAGACTGTTAAGAGTCCACCTGCAATGTAGGAGGCCTGGGATCAATCCCTAGGTTGGGAAGATCCCCTGGAGGTATGCATGGCAATCCAATCCAGTATTCTTGCCTTGAAAATCCCCATGGACAGAGGAGCCTGGAGGGCTACAGTACATGGGCTCTCGAAGAGTCTGAAACTACTGTGAGACTAAGCACACACACATGAGATTTATATAGACAATAAAACTGAGGCACAAAGACACACTATATTTTGCCAAAGATCACATACAAAGGGGCTGGTAGAACGGGAATTCAGAATCAGACATTTAACTTGTAAGGGGTTGAATCACATCTTAAAAAAATAAAGTTTGGCAAGTAGATAAAAGTTAAAAATGGAATTCTATTCAAAGTTTGTGAAATGTTTTGAAAAGTTCTCTTTCTTGGTAATTAAAAAAAGAAAAAAATCTCTTTAATGAAATCAAACAAAGTAGGGCCTGGCTCAAAGATGCTCCAACTATGCTGAATGATAGGAATTGAGTGAGTTATATATTAGAGATATGAGCACTATCTGTCCATATTAAAGTAGACTCTAGCAAACAGAAGAACAATGCATAATTAAATTTATCTATTAAAAATTACTGATTTGGGGGGTTTTACAAATTGAGTTTTAAAATGTGAGATGACATAAGTTGGTTAAGGAGGCCATATTTTGCAGGGTTGTGTGACTGGCAAAAGTTAGCAAGCTGTTGTATGTTAATTAAAGTGAAAACATGGAATTAAGGACAAAAATGCCAAAGAGTTTGTACCTATTAATCTAAGATAGCTGTACCATAGGTAAGTAGATAAGTGAAGTAAAGATAGACTCATCTCTATTTATCTCAAATAAAGGTCAATATATATGGCACTATAAATGCCACTATATATGGCATTCAAGGTTGCCTAAACCTCCTAGAAGGAGAAGGAAAGGAGAGTGAAAGGGTAAGGTTAGAATTGTGAAGAATGATACTCATTAGAGGGTAGAAGAATGGAAATCTACATGAGTAGACTACAGTAGGAGGGGCAAAATCACATTTAGAATCAAACCCCATACCCACCAGAAATACTCAGAGGGCTCAAACAAACCTTTGTTGCACCAGGACCCAGAGACCCCACAGAGACTGAGATAGAACTGTGTTTGAGTATCTCCTGTGAAGGTACATGTCAGCAGTGGAGTGTCTCCGGGTCACAGCCTCTGGGTGAATAGGACCCGGTATGGTGTAAGCCCTCTTGGAGGAGGTCACCATTAAGCCCACCATAGAGCCCCAGAACTTACACAAGACTGGGAAACAAACTCTTCCTGGGCACAAACAGAACGTTGTGCACACCAAGACCCAGGAGAAAGGAGCAGTGACCCCACAAGAGACTGATCCAGACTTTTCCATAAGTGTCCAGTAGTCTCCAGTGGATGAGTGGGTCAGCAGTGGCATGCTGAGAAGGCTGGGGACACTGACTGTAGCAGTGCATGCATGGGACATGTTGAAGGAGGTTGCTATTATCTTCATTACCTCCACCATAGCTTGAACAAAGGTAAATAACAGGGAAGGAACACAGCTCCACCCATCAACAGAAATTTGGATTAAAAATTTACTGATCATGACTCCAACCATCAGAACAAGACCCAATTTCCCCCTCAGTCACTCTCCCATCAGGAACCTTCCATAAGCCTCTTATCCTTCTCCATCAGAGGGGAGACAGACTGAAAACCACAATCACAGGAAACTAACCAACCTGATCACATGGACCACAGCCTTGTCTAACTCAGTGAAACAATGAGCCATGCTATGTAGGGCCACCCAAGATGGATGGGTCATGGTGGAGGGTTCTGACAAAACGTAGTCCACTGGAAAAGGGAATGGCAAACCACTTCAGTATTCTTGCCTTGGGAACCTCATGAACAGTATCAAAAGGCAAAAAGACAGGACACTGAAAGATGATCTTCCCAGGTTGGTAGGTGCCCAATATGCTACTGGAGATCAGTGGAGAAGTAACTCCAGAAAGAATGAAGAGACAGGGCCAAAGCAAAAACAATGCCCAGTTGTGGATGTGACTGGTGATGGAAGTAAAGTCCAGTATTGCTGTAAAGAGCAATATTGCATAGGAACCTGGAATGTTAGGTCCATGAATCAAGGCAAATTGGAAGTGGTCAAACAGGAGATGGCAAGAGTGAACATTGACATGTTAGGAATCAGTGAACTAAAATGGACTGGAATGGGTGAATTTAACTCAGGTGACCATTATATCTACTACTATGGGCAAGAATACCTCAGAAGAAATGGAGTAGCCATCATAGTCAACAAAAGAGTCTGAAATGCAGTACTTAGACACAATCTCAAAAACGACAGAATGATCTGTTTGTTTCTAAGGCAAGCCATTCAATATCATGGCAATCCAAGTTGATGCACCGACCAGTAATGCTGAGGAAGCTGAAGTTGAATGGTTCTATGAAGACCTACAAGACCTTCTAGAACTAACACCCAAAAAAAGATGTCTTTTTCATTCTAGGGGACTGGAATGCAAAAGTAGGAAGTCAAGAAATACAAGGAGTAATAGGCAAATTTGACCTTGGCGTACAGAATGAAACAGGGCAAAGGCTAATAGAGCTTTGCCAGGAGGACACACTGGTTATAGCAAACACCCTCTTCCAACAACACACAAGAAGACTCTACAAGTTAACATCACCAGATGGTCGATACCAAAATCAGATTAATTATATTCTTTGCACCCAAAGATGGAGAAATTCTATACAGTCACCAAAAACAAGACTGGGAGCTGACTGTGGCTCAGATCATGAATACCTTATTGCCAAATTCAGACTTATATTAAAGAAAGTAAGGAAAACCACTAGACCATTCAGGTATAACCTAAATCAAATCCCTTATGATTATACAGTGGAAGTGACAAATAGATTCAAGGGATTAGATCTGATAGACTGCTTGAAGAACTATGGACAGATGTTCATGACATTGTACAGGAGGCAAAGATCAAGACATTCCCCAAGAAAAGAACTGCAAAAAGGCAAAATGGTTATCTGATGAGGCCTTACAAATAGCTGAGAAAAGAAGAGAAGCAAAAGGCAAAGGAGAAAAGGAAAGCTATATATACCCAGTTGAATGCAGAGTTCCAAAGAATAGCAAGGAGAGATAAGAAAGCCTTCCTCAGTGATCAGTGCAAAGAAATAGAGGACAATAGAATGGCAAAGACTAGAGATCACTTCAAGAAAATTAGAGATACCAAAGGAATGTTTTATGCAAAGATGCGCTTACTAAAGGACAGAAGTCGTGTGAACTTAACAGAAGCATAAGATATTAAGAAGAGGTGGCAAGAACACACAGAAGAACTATGCAAAAAATATCTTCATCATCTAGATTATCACGACAGTGTGATCACTCATCTATAGCCAGACATCCTGGAATGCAAAGTCAAGTAGGCCTTAGGAAACATCACTATGAACAAAGCTAGAGGAAGTGATGGACTTCCAGTTGAGCTAATTTAAATCCTAAAAGATGATGCTGTGAAAGTGCTGCACTCAATATGCCAGCAAATTTGGAAAACTCAGCAATGGCCACAGGGCTGGAAAAGCTCAGTTTTCATTCCAATCCCATAGAAAGGCAATGCTAAAGAATGCTCAGACTACTGCAAAACTACAGTTATCTCACACACTACTAAAGTAATGCTCAAAATTCTCCGAACAAGTCTTCAACAGTACGTGAACCATGAAATTCTAAATGTTCAAGCTGGATTTAGAAAAGTCAGCCAAATCAGAGGTCAAATTGCCAACATCCACTGGATCATCAAAAAAGCAAGAGAGTTCCAGAAAAACATCTATTTCTGCTTTATTGACTAAGCCAAAGCCTGTGTCTGTGTGGACCAAAATAAACTGTAAAATTCTTCAAGAGTTGGGAATACCAAATCACTTGAACTGCCTCTTGAGAAATCTGTATGCAGGTCAAGAAGCAACAGTTAGAACTGGACATGGAACAACAGACTGTTTCCAAATAGAAAAAGGAGAACGTCAAGGCTGTATTTTGTCACCATGCTTATTTAACTTATACGCAGAGTATATCATGAGAAACACTGAACTGGATGAAGCACAAGTTGAAATCAAGAGTCCTGGGAGAAATATCAATAACCTCTGGTACGAAGATGACACACCCTTTTGACAGAAAGCAAAGAAGAACTAAAGAGCCTCTTGATGAAAGTGAAAGAGGAGAGGGGAAAAGTTGGCTTAAAACTCAACATTCAGAAAACTAAGATCATGGCATCTAGTCCATCACTTCATGGCAAATAGATGGGGAAACAATGGAAACAATGACTGATTTTAATTTTTGTGCTCCAAGATCACTGAAGATGGTGACGGCAACTGTGAAATTAAAAGACACTTGCTTCTTGGAAGAAAAGTTATGACCAACCAAGACAGCACAAATAAAGCAGAGATATTACTCTGCCAATGAAGGTTTGTCTAGTCAAAGCTATGGTTTTTCCAGTAGTCATGTATGGATGTGAGAGTTGGACTATAAAGAAAGCTGAGCACCAGAGAATTGATAATTTTAAACTGTGGTGTTGGAGAAGCCTCCTGAGAGTCCCTCAGACAGCAAAGAGATCCAACCCATCCATCCTAAAGGAAATCAGTTCTGAATATTCATTGGAAGCACTGATGCTGAAGCTGAAACTCCAATACATTGGCCACTTGATGTGAAGAACAGTCTCATTTGAAAAGACCCTGATGCTGGGAAAGATTGAAGGCAAGAGGAGAAGGGGACAACAGAGGATGAGATGGTTGGATGCCATCACCAACGCAATGGACATGAGTTTGGGTCAATTCCAGGAGTTTGTGATGGACAGGGAGGCCTGGTGTGCTGCAGTCCATGTGGTCACAAAGAGTCGAACATGACTTAGCAATTGAACTGAACTGAACTGAACTGAACTGATGTTGGAAAACCTGTAGAGTGGAAGTAAGCCATGAAATAGAAGAGTAATTAATTGAGAAAGAGGTCAGTTTAGCTAAGGGCTGCTCTGGTATATAATTATAAGTCAGTAGGACAGCTGAAGAGAGGTGACTGTTTGCCCTGGACCTCTCCACACTTGAAGGAATGATGGAGTATGAGCAAGATTTTACAGGAGCTGAAAGATGAACTTTACAGGCAATGGAAAACAGCATGTACAGGTCTATCTTTTTAAAAGTGCACATATGAAGGGAACAAATGAAATGGAACAGTTACCATAGAGGAATGGGGGGATCAAAGAGGGTTTCATTTTATTTGGTTTCCTTTTGAAAATTATAGAAATTAATATATGTTTCTAGGCTCCTTGCAAAAATACCCCAGACATGAGAAACAGCAGGAGAGGATATCCGAAAAAGTGAAACCACTGAGAATATAAAATAAGAGATGCATTTGAGACGATGCTGATTTTGACAGGACAGGATACATCCCTCCCTTTTATCAGTTGAGAAAAGGCATCAGTAACACAAACACAGGAAGGATAGATTATGGATGGGAAGAGGGATTTCCTATGTCAATCCCTAAAAGATTAGAAAGCAGGAGGAAATTTAAGGTGAACAGACTGCTGTGGATGTGTGATACAGTCACAATATGGGTAAAGAATGGAGCTTGGAAGCTGTAGTGATTGGACAGCCCATGAGAGAAAAAGACTGTTCAATCACAGTGAGAGGTAGTTTACAGAATTTCTGTTCTTAAAATTATCACTATTGCACACTCTTGCTGCTGGACATGCCACTTTTAGAAACTGTATAAATTTCCTTTTAAACAGTTCCTGTAGTGTTTAAAATTTTCTTTTTAAAGCGGTAACTATCTTCAAGGACTCAATTAAACTGCTATTCAGTTATTCCAAGCTTGTTTAATGAGTACAAATTTTTAAGAATATATATCATTATTTTTACAATCAGCTGAGATGATCAAACTGAATGAGAACAATGTGAAAGTGACTTGGAGAAAGAGGTAGTATATACTAGAAGAAATGCCTCAGTGGGTTGTTTTTGTAATCGTATAAAAAGGGGAAATAGCAAAGGTGAACTATTTCCAATTTTGTTGAAGCTTAAACCAGGAAGACAATAACTAGAAGCAAATTTAGTAGTATAATTCACAAATTGTGACTCAATGATTTATAAAATGGTATATTATAATGATGGGATCCAGATTTCTATATTAACAAGCATTAAATATTTGTATACAGTATTGACTAGAAATTAATAACTTTATACTTTTATTTTACTTCCATATACTACATATCTTGTCAGTCACCAGGGAAATCCATACTACACAGCTTATAAAACTATATTCTTTATAACTATAACTTGTTCTCAGAAATGCTAAATAATTTTCTAACAAACAGAGTTTTTGTATTAAAGTACCTCATACTATATCATCTTTCTGAGAATTCAAGGGGATACGAATGTAAACCCTCATTTAACTTCTGTTTCTTTGTAACAAATATTAAAACATTTTGCTATCACCAGGTGCATTGTTTCTGTATGAAATCAATTGATTCATCAATTGCAAGTTCATCTGTTACTGTTTTCATTTTTCTCAAAGCTATCCTTGGAACTCAAAAGATGTAGACAAGCTAGAATAAATGAACTAAATTCATTTTCTCAAAAGGAACTTGTATTTTTTTCTTCATGACATAGAAACTCATTTCCATGGATTTAGAATCCATTTTCTTCACTCTATTCTCAGATTCATATAAACCCGGGTGCCCATTTACTATTATTATTTTTTAATTTAATGAAAATTATTTCATTAATTTTATGAAAAAAATAATATTTAAAACACTTCTTCCATTTTAGGTTTAATTGAAAAAGATCTTTTAAAGGTGTTTTAAGAAAGTCTGAAGTGAAGTGAAGTCACTCAGTCGTGTCCCACTCTTTGCAACCCCGTGGATTGTAACCAACCAAGTTCCTCAATCCACGGAATTCTCCAGGCAAGCATACTGGAGTGGGTAGCCATTTTCTTCTCCAGGGGATCTTCCTGACCCAAGGATCAAACCTGGGTCTCTCGCATTACAGGCAGACACTTTACCATCTGAGCCACCAGGGAAGCCCTATTTAAGAAATTCTAATTGCCCTGAATTTTCAAATTTTACTATCTAGGGAGTTAGGACAGGTTAATGGGGAAATCTAAGTCAGTTGGAATTATTCAGATGCAGATTATTCAAAATTGTTTATAGATACAAGTTTGTTCTCCTTTTAACAAATATGATACTGACTTGGTTGGAAGTAAAATTAGGTTAATTTTCTTGAAGTGTCTTCATTCACTTACCAGAATGTCTTAAAATTATCACTCTAGGAAAAGTTGAAAGAAATTTAAAAGTGGAAAAATTTTTAATCTCAAAAGAAAGTGATATGGAACAAAATAACAAATATTTGGAAACTGAATGCTCTTCTTATAAGATGTTAGGAAAATGATTTTGATAGTAGTAATAAAGTACTTGATGATATATTATGACCTACCATCTTAAGCCAGAGCTACTTACTGTTTAATAAAATTCAAACTGGAAAAGATAGTCCTGTTATGTTTTGTGGCAAGATATTTCACACCGCCTTTCCCTCCACCGTTCCTTCTAAGATATTAGGGAATTTGAATGTTTTGGCTTTATTTATTATTATATTCTTTTCAATAAGAGCATATTTTAGTAGCTGTCAGAAGAAAAACACAATGTTTGTCAGCTCTCTTTGAGAACAAGGAAAGAAAAATTTTTGGAAGAGGCAACACGTTGTATGTACAAATTATGTAAATAATATGGAACTGAGTAAAGTGGACTGAATTGTTACTCACTCAGTCATGTCTGATGCTTTGCAACTACGTTGTATCTTCCTACAAAATTCATGTGTTGCAACCCTAACCTTCATGTGATGGTACTGGAAATAGAGTAGAGGAAGTAATTAGGTTTAGATGGAGTCATGAAAGTGAGGCTCTCAGAATGGGACTGATACTCATAAGATGAGACACCAGCGAGTTTGTTCTTACTCTTTTTCTGCCATGTGAAGACATGGTAAGAAGGCAGCCATCTGTAAACCCTCAAGAGAGCTCTCACCACATCTCAATCATGTTGGCACCCTGATCTTGGTCTTGTGGCCTCCAGATAATATATTTCTGTTGTTCACGCTACCTAGTTTTTGAAATTTTGTAATGGCAGCTGAAGCTAGGATACCAAGCAAGTTTCCTTTCTGCTTTTGGGAGTATCTAGGGTGTGATGTAGCAAGACCTCAAAAAAGATACCTGTGATGCATCAACAAAGATTGGACTCAACAACCAAGACTTGAATCATCAAAGTTACTTAATCTTAGTCATTTCATAAAAGCAACAGAACCACCACAACAGGAGGCACCCAATTAAATCAATCATGGTTATCTCAGTAATAACTGTCATGAAAAAAAAATTTTTCTTGGTACTCTTGAAATTATGGATTATGAATTGAGAGTCATACCCTTCTAAATTATACTGATTACTTAAAATATATTTTTATTCAATATTGTTCATTGGGTTTATCTTTCTATAAACCATTAAGTAGGTAATTGAGATATAGATAACAAGTTGATAGATAGGAAAGAATATTGTGGATAGTATTAAATCAGATATTATATAATATAAAATTATTTAGCAATTAACTTTTCAAATTCATGCACATACTTCATATTTTAGTGTAATATTTCTATTCTATGCAATTACAACTTCAATCAAGAATCTTAGGTTATTAAAATTAGTTTAGAAGAGAGAAATGTAACATAAATTATATACTTAATCTTAGTTATTAAAATAAGAGCAAAAAGACATTATTCAATAAGCACTGAGATTAATATAAAGTGAAATTTTCCAAACTGGCTAAACTATAGTTAATAATGATTTAGGTCTAATAAACATTTTATTTCCTGAGAATTCTCTCCATGGTGTCATGTGTGTTCAACAAACAAATATATTCACCAATAGCATCTATACATTTACATAAATATACATAAATTTATATGCCCATAATACTTTTCTTTATAAAAATCCTTAAATACTGCATATAGCTATGCAATAATTATGGCTATTTTCACTGAAAATCATAGACAAAAATGTTGACATGACTGTAGAAGTTCACAGAACTAGAAATCCTGCCATACTTAATCAGATACTTTCTTAATTGTTTGACATACATGAAGTCATTTAATAAACTTGTGATGCATTATCCACGTATATAAAACAATATGATTTTAAATACCACTCCTTCAAAATTACATATTACTAAAGTTGGAGAAAGTAGATCTTCCTCACAATGTATATGCCTCACAACTATCCTCAATTCAGCTAGTGAATACATATCTTGTGCCATGTAAGATATGACCATTTCAAAAATAATTTTATTTAAAACATGAATTTGTGAGTTCTCTCTTATAGGAAGAGTGTTCCCAAAATTCTACACAGGGAAACAATGAAACAACATTCTAATGCATGATAACAAGAAAAGTCAAAATTTGTTGTTGGTCAGTCACACAGTCATCTCTGAATCTTTACAACCTCACAGACTGCAGCACATCAGGCCTCTCTGTTCTTCACCATCTCTCAGATCTTGCTCAAACTCATGTCCATTGAATCGATGATGTGACCCAATAATCTCATCCTCTGTCATACCCTTCTACTCTTGCTTTCAATCTTTCCCAGCATCAGGGTCTTTTCTAATGAGTAGGCTCTCTGCATTAGGTGGCCAAATTATTGGAGCTTCAACTTCAGCATCAGTCCTTCCAATGAATATTCAGAACTGATTTCCTTTAGGATTGACTTGTTCGGCCTCTTTTCAGTTCAAGGGACTCTCAAGAGAGCCTGCTCCAACACCACTGTTCAAAAGCATCAATTCTTCATTGCTCAGCCTTCTTCACAGTCCAACTCTCACATCCATACATGACTACTGGAAAAACCATAGCTTTGACCTCTGTTGGCAAAGTCATGTGTCTTCTTTTTAATATGCTATCTAGGTTTGTCATAGCTTTTCTTCCAAGGAGCAAGCATCTTTTAATTTCATGGCTGCAGTCACCACCTGCAGTGATTTTGGAGCCCAAAAAAATAGTCTCGCATTGTTTCCATTGTTTCCCCATGTATTTGCCATGAAGTGATGGAATTGGATGCCATGATCTTCGTTTTGTGAATATTGGTTTTAAGCCAGCTTTTTCACTCTCCTCTTTGACTTTCATCAAGAGGCTCTTTAGTTCCCCATCACTTTCTGCCAGAAGGGTGTTGTCATCTGCATATCAGAGGTTATTGATATTTCTCCTGGCAATCCATATTCCAGCTTGTGCTTCATCCAGCCCAGCATTTCGCATGATGCACTCTGCATAGAAGTTAAATAAGCAGGGTGACAATATACAGCATTGAATACTCCTTTCCCAATATGGAACCAGTTTGTTGTTCCATGTCTGGTTCTAACTGTTGCTTCTTTACCTGCATACAGGTTTCTCAGGAGGCAGGTAAGATTGTCTGGTAATCCACCAGGCTCCTCTATCCATGGGATTCTCCAGGCAAAAATACTGAAGTGGGTTGCCAGTTCGTTCTCCAGAACTTCCTTACATAGTGTTCAAACCCGGGTCTTCCACTTTGCAGGCAGATTCTCTACCATCTGAGCCACCAGGGAAGCCCAAATGGTTGCTATGTTCCTGGTTAAAATCCAAGTTCCCTTAATTTGGTTTATAGGGTCCTTTGGGCTTACCTGGTGGATCAGACAGTAAAGACTCTGCCTGCAAGTCAAAATAGTGAACTTGATGTCTCACAAGGCTTTTATAAACAATGACAGAATAGCACATTCAGAACAGATGGGGAAGGCAAACATACAATAGTCTCCAACAATAAATAAATAAAAAGGACTCTACAGACTTAAGTTATACTCTTTCATTCTCATCTACTGTGTATTGTGCCATACAACTCAGTAACATTGACAAATCTAGTTTTCTAAAAAGCTGGAGGTTTTTTTTTGGTGCAACACTGACAGCAAGGTTTGCTGGTGGGCATCTAAATCCAGTGAGTCTTGTATTACAGCAACAAGGAAGCAAACACAATGAAATGAATTCTGGCCAAACTGTTCACTTTTATATCCTTAATAATGTTTAGATACCCTTAATAGTGTAAATATCATTCTAGGTTTTCATTGATTTTCTATCCCATATGTTAAAATGTAGACCTCAGTCTCAGGTTTTAAAGTAATTAGAGGTAAGCTGAATTATGTGTGGTAGGTGATTGAATAATGGCATTAGGAAAGTATTGTTTGGTTTTAAAAGGTATAATGAATACCATGAGTAGAAACTTCATTTTAAATCTGAAATCATTAAATGGTTGCCCAAGGCCATGTGTCTAGTTACACTGTTTGAAACAAAGGCTGACACTCATTAAATTTTTACCACAAAAAGCTATAAAAAAAGTTCTTTTAAATATAATAGTGGTGAAAGAGTTAATATAGGAACCCAGAATTTTACAAGTTTGCTTTAGGATCAGCTGAAACATTTGGCTTTTATAACAAAGAACTTCCTTTTGGTAATACTTGAAATCACATATTAGTTCAATCATATTACAGTCTGAGAAGTTATATATTATACCAACTAGTTGGTCAAGTAACAAACATATCCATTCAAAATACAATGCTAGTTTTCAGGAATTCTGAAATAAGTATTCAGAAAAGACTGAAAACATCCCTGCCATAATTTACATACAAAATTCAGTAATTTAAGAAAGGAGACATTACTCTTCCTTTAAAATTTTGGATAACATAGAGAAAGTATTTACTTTTCTATTCTTCAATCCACAGAAAAATACAGCAATATTTTTCAAAAAAGGGGAAACTAAGATGTGCTCTACAGAACAGCATGAATTATGGGGAAAGAAAGAACAGGGCTTGATCAGCACCAAAGCATAAAATTTGACAAAGATTTATCAGGTGTATACTACATCTATTTTAGATTAGATGGATACTGCAGAAAACAAAACTTACAGTAAGGTAGAAAATGTAAATATAAAATATTTTGGAAGGAGATAAGCGTTATGAAGGAAAACAAAGCACAAAGTTAGAGAAGCACCACTTTTCAATAGGTTGAACAGGAAATGTCTCTCAGATAAGGTAGTGGAGCAATATGAAGGAGATAAGAACATAAACTATGTGGATAACAAGTGCTGATACCAAGGAGAATAATATTCTAGGGGACAGAAACTGCAAAGTTTCTTACATTTTTTTTTCTTTTGAGACTGCCATGTAATTTGTGTGTAAATATGTGTACAAATATAAATCTACTAAAATAAATGATCAATATATGTAGTTTTACAGTATGAGACATTCTTAAAAGTGAGCAATTGTACCTGGGAATTTGATAATGCTATTGAGTATCTAAGATTATTTTGTAACATATATACATGTATCAAATCATTATATTTTATACCTGAAACTAATATAATGTTATATGTCAACTAGATCACAATTTAAAAAAATATCAAAGGAAAAACGACTGTCCCTAAATTAACAGGATAGACATAAATATGCATCACATATGCAGATAGTAACTTGACAAATACATTTATTAATTATACCAGATTATTCAAGATGATGTCTCATGTACCAAGCAATTCATACGTATACAATTATGTCTTTCATATTAGCATGTAACAGGAATTCAATTGTATGACTGTTTTTCTGGATCCTTCTACTTTTCATCAGATATATATATATATATGGATATAATTATAGATAATATTTTATTATTATTCCTGAATATTTACTGGAAGGACTGATGCTGAAGCTGAAGCTCCAATAGTTTGCAAGAAACTTACTCATTAAAAAAGACCCTGATGCTGGGAAAGATTGAAGGCAGGAGGAGAAGGGGATGACAGAGGATGAGATGATTGAATGGCATCACCAGTTCGATGCATATGACTTTGAGCAAGCTCAGGGAGTTGGTGATGGACAAGGAAGCCTGGTGTGATACAGTTCATTGGGTTGCAAAGATATGGACACAATTGAAGGGACCTGAATCAAATTATAATGTTCACTTAACAGAATTACATTTTATAAAAACAACTGTCACTGAATACTGTAGTTTTTGTAGTGTATAGATAGGGAATCATATACATATATATGAGAGGAGCATGGCGACCCAGTCCAGTATTCTTACCTGGAGAATACCCATGGAACTAGCGTGGTGGGCTGCAGTCCATGGTATAGGAAAGAGTCCGACATGACTGAGCAACTAAGTGAGCATGCATACATATATATGTATGTGTTTGCTTACTTGCTCAGTCATGTCCAACTCTTTGTGACCCCATGGATGGGAGCCTACCAGGTCTGCTGTCCCTGGGGATTCTCCAGGCAAGAGTACTGGACTAGGTTGCCAAGCCCTCCTCCAGGCGTCTTCTCAACCCAGGTTTCGAACGCAGTTTTCCCACATTGCAGCTGGATTCTTTATGTCTGAGCCACCAGGGGAGCTCATATATATAGTATATGTGTGTGTGTGTGTGTGTATTAATTGTATGTTAAATGAAAAATGGAAATTGTTACAACTAAATTTCATATTCGATCTACTATACAGATGTGAGCAAAAATGTTGAAGTAAGGATCTCTGAAAATTTCTGCTCCATGAAAGCAACAAGAAAACTAGCAAGAATTACTGGAATCATCTTTTTCAGAAGTCTAGAAATTCCTTGGTGTTTCAGACAGTAAAGGATCCACCGGCAATGTGGGAGACCTGGGTTTGATTCCTGGGTTGGGAAGATTCCCTGGAGGAAGGTTGGCAATCCATTCTCGCCAGAATCCCCATGGACCGAGGAATCTGGTGGGCGACAGTCCATGGTGTTGCAAAGAGTCAGACATGACTGAGCAACTAAGCAAAGAAATTAAACAAAGACTTGCAGCAATCTATGACTGTTATTTCCAGAAAAACGACTGAATCTTTGTTAGAACTGAGAGGTTTGCTTTATTTTTACTTTCTGTAGTCCCATTCCCTGTTCTCCAAACTGTTTGTGAGCCTTGAAAACTAATAATCTGCACTCATGGTGAAAATCAGCAGTCTTGCAGGCACTGAAGGGAAAAGACTAGTGCAGGAGCTGCTTCAAAAAAGCTCATTCCAGGAGAATTGTCATTATTTTATCCATTTCTGGTTTCCTAAAAGACCTCCACCGGCCAGGCCTCTCTGTATCAGACTTTACTTAGAGACTAGTCTGTGTGAAAGTCTTTTCCCCAAAGGTATTTGTCAAAAATAATTACAAGCAATTATTAAATGTCACAGCCTAAAACTGTAAGCAAGAGCTAAGGCAAATATCTAATAACAACAAAAAAATCTGTAAAGGAAAATGATTGTAATGATGTGTTATACTCATTTGAATGTAGAGTTCCAAAGATTAGCAAGGAGAGATAATAAAGCCTTCCTCAGCAATCAATACAAAGAAATAGAGGAAAAGAATAGAATGGGAAAGACTAGAGATCTCTTCAAGAAAATTAGAGATACCAAGGGAATATTTTATGCAAAGATGGGCTGAATAAAGGACAGAAATGGTAGGGACCTAACAGAAGCAGAAGATATTAAGAAAAGGTGGCAAGAATACACAGAAGAACTGTACAAAAAAGATCTTCATGACCCAGATAATCACGATGGTGTGATCACTCACCTAGAGCCAGACATCCTGGAATGTGAAGTCAAGTGGGCCTTAGAAAGCATCACTACAAACAAAGCTATTGGAGGTGATGGAAATCCAGTTGAGCTGTTTCAAATCCTGAAAGATGATGCTGTAAAAGTGCTGCACTCAATATGCCAGCAAATTTGGAAAAGTCAGCAGTGGCCACAAGACTGGAAAAGGTCAGCTTTCATTCCAATCCCAAAGAAAGGCAGTGCCAAAGAATGCCCAAACTACTGCACAATTGTACTCATCTCACACGCTAGTAAAGTGATGCTTAAATGTCTCCAATCCAGGCTTCAGCAATATGTGAACTGTGAACTTCTAGATTAGATGTTCAAGCTGGTTTTAGAAAAGACAGAGGAACCAGAGATCAAATTGCCAATATCTGCTGGATCATAGAAAAAGCAAGAGAATTCCAGAAAAACATCTATTTCTGCTTTCTTGACTATGCCAAACCTTTAAATTCTAAAAGAGATGGGAATACCAGACCATCTGATCTGCCTCTTGAGAAACCTACATGCTGGTCAGGAAGCAACTGTTAGAACTGGACATGGAACAGACTGGTTCCAAACAGGAGAAGGAGTACATCAAGGCTGTATATTGTCACCCTGCTTATTTAACTTATATGCAGAATACATCATGAGAAATGCTGGGCTGGAAGAAGCACAAGCTGGAATCAAGATTGTCGGGAGAAATATCAGTAACCTGAGATATGCAGATGACACCACCCTTATGGCAGAAAGTGAAGAAGAACTAAAGAGCTTCTTGATGAAAATGAAAGAGGAGAGTGAAAAAGTTGGCTTAAAGCTCAACATTCAGAAAACTAAGATCATGGCATCCGGTCCCATTACTTCATGGCAAATAGATGGGGAAAAAGTGGAAACAGTGGCTGACTTTATTTTTCTGGGCTCCAAAATCACTGCAGATGGTGATTGCAGCCATGAAATTAAAAGCCACTTACTCCTTGGAAGGAAAGTTATGACCAAGCTAGACAGCATATTAAAAAGCAGAGCTATTACTTTGCCAACAAAGGTCCATTTAATCGTTATGATTTTTCCAGTGGTCATGGATGGATGTGAGAGTTGGACTGTGAAGAAAGCTGAGCACTGAAGAATTGATGCTTTTGAACTGTGGTGTTGGAGAAGACTCTTGAGAGTCCCTTGGACTTCAAGGAGATGCAACCAGTTCATCCTAAAAGAGAGGAGTCCTAGGCGTTCATTGGAAGGACTGATGTTGAAGCTGAAACTCCAATGCTTTGGCCACCTGATGTGAAGAGCTGACTCATTTGAAAAGACCCTTCTGCTGGGAAAGATTGAGGACAGGAGGAGAAGGGACGACAGAGGATGAAACGTTTGGATGGCATCACCGACTCAATGGACATGGGTTTGAGTAGAATCCAGGAGTTGGTGATGGACAGGGAGGCCTGGCATGCTGCAATTCATAGGGTCACAAAGAGTTGGACATGATTGAGCGACTGAACTGAACTGAACTGATGTGGTCACAGCAGCTTTATGAAGCTCTATATATTCATGAGAATATAGATGGCCACATGCACAGAGGACATCTTGCCTTCCCAGGGCTGTACGCAACTTAGGAAAATCTGAGAAGACCCTAATGTTTCCTCTCTAGCTAACTTTAAGGACATGCATTGAGTAAGAAGTCAAGTCTAAGGCAGAGCTGTCAACTACCAATGTGAATACTAAGGTATGATAAATCAAAACATTCACATGGAATTTTTTCACAAAGTTTGGGAAACTTACAGTTTCCTGGGAGTTAAGGTACCTTCTATGTTATCATTAGCTGACTGCTCAATTGACTAAACAGACTGCAGTAGATATATATGACAATGAATACATATTTGGCAGAATTATTACAGTAAAGTTACTAAACAGAAAACAACCAAAATAATCAGCAATAACAAGAACCTTGGGGAGGCATTGATGTAAAGTATAGCCACTTTAAAAGTGTTCTCAGCCAAAATTTACAAGTCATGCCAAACAGCATGAGAATATAGCCCATATACAAGAATAAAAGGTACTGCATAGAAACTGAGAAGATGCAGATGTTGAATCTATTAGAGACTTTAGATCAATTATTTTAACTATGTTCAAAGAAGTAAAAAAAAAAAAAAACATAGATCAAACTAAAACAATCAGAATAGTGCCTCACCAAATAGAGAATATTAAGAGATAGAAATTATTTTTTAAGGAACCAAGTAGAAATACTAGGGGTTAACAAGTCCAATGACTACAATGAAAAATTCATTAGATTCACAGACAATAGGAGCTGACAGAAAATAGTGAACTTGAAGATAAGTCAATTGAGATTATCCACAATGATAAATAGAAAAAAAGATACTAAGAAATCTACAATAAACAGAGCTAACAAACAAGTTCATCAATTTTGCTGAATATAAGAATTATATATTAAATTCATTTGTATTTCTAGATACTAGTGAAAAATGAAATTAAAATTAAAAAAATAATTTCAATAATCATAGTATCAAAAATAAAGTAGTCAGGAATAGATGAATCAAATTAAGCAGTAACTTGTATTCTTATATTCTTCTTAAAACTATAAAACATCATCAAAGAAATTGAAGAACATATAAATAAATGAGAATATACACCATGTTCATGATTGGAAAACTTCATATTGTTAAAATGGTAAGATATGTCCCAAATTAATCTAAAGATTTTATGCAGTGAGATGTCAGAATAAGAGTAAAAATATAGATTAATGAAATAGGATTGAAAGTCCAAAGATAAATCCTTATATTTATTGTCAGTTGGTTTTTACCAAAGATGCCCAAGATAATGCAAAGTGGAAAGAATAGTCTTTTTAAGAAATGGTGCTACAACAAGTGGTCATCAACATGCAAAAGAATAAATTTAGACACTTATGTCACATTAAGTACCAAAATTAACTAAAAATGAATTATGTTTCTAAATGGAAGAACTAACTTTAAAAAACTTAAAAAATATATAGGAATACATGTTTATAAACTTGTTTTATGCAATAGTTTCATGATACGGTACCTAAAGGAAAAGAAACCCAAGAAAAACAGATATACATCAAAAGTTATTAAAATGGAAAACTTTTGTGCTTCAAAGGACACTACTAAGAAAGCAAAAAGAGAAAAATTGTACAATGGAAAAAGTGCTTACAAATTATATGTCTGAAAAAGGTCTAGTAGACAGGATAAATAAAGGCTATTTACAAATCAACAATTAAAAAACAAGAAACCCAATTAAAATGGGCAAAATATTAAATAGGAATTTTCCAAAGAAGTTATACAAATGTCCTACTAGCACATATCAAAGAACAGTGGCTAAATTGCAATGAAGGATTCAGTTGCAATCCTTAGAATTCAGGTGTTTGATGAGCATGATATGCAATATCATGGCCTTCCCTTGTGGCTTAGCTGATAAAGAATCTACCTGCAATGCAGGACACTTGGGTTCAATCCTTGATTTGGGAAGATCCCCTGGAGTAAAGGAAAGGCTACCCACTCTAGTACTTTGGCCTGGAGAATTCCATGGACTGTATAGTCCATGGGGTTGCAAAAAGCCAGACAAGACTGAACACGGTTCACTTTCATGCAATATCATACTGGCTTTTTTTTTTTCTTACTAGAATTATCAATTTATTAATATTTTCCCAATAGTTATCTTCCAGCAATAAATAAAACCCTAGCATGATAGAAATTGTATCCATCTGTTTGTATTTTAGTTCTTGATTGTATGTTATGGTATATGTTCAAATATTTGTTAGCTAAATATGTGAACTAGAACAAAAGTCTTATCACAATCAGGATGATTTGGGAAACCACAGGAACTTGCATATCATCAAAATGTGATTACAGGCAAGATGTCAGTTCTTCCCAACTTGATCTATAGATTCACTGCAATCCTAATCAATACCCTAGGCAGTTATTTTATGAATATTCACAAACTGACTTTAATATTTATAGGAAGAGGGCAAAAAACACACAACAGTCAACAATACTGAAATTTTAAAAATGGAAAACTGATGCTACCCAACATCAAGACTTTCTGTAAAGCTACAATAATCAAGACAGTGTAGTATTGGCAAAAGAATGGACAAATACATCAATGAAATAAACTAGAGATCTCAGAAACAAACCCCCAAAATCTAGTTAATTAATATTTGACAAAGGAGCAAAGGTAACACAATAAAACAAAGACAATTTTGTCAACAAATCATGCTCAAATAAGTACAAATTCACATGCAGGAAAGATGAATCTAGATTCAAACCTTACCTCTTTCATTAAAAACTAATTTAAACTGTATAAGAAGAGATCTAAATGTGAAATGTAAAACTATAAAATTCCTAGAAGATAACATAGAAGGAAATTACATGAGTTCAGTTCAGTCGCTCAGTCGTGTCCGACTCTTTACGACCCCATGAATCGCAGCACGCCAGGCCTTCTATAGGCTAATTTCCTAAATGTAAGCATCTCAAGTGGTACTGCTGTCCAGAAATAAATATACATTATAGATATAATTGAAAATGAAAAACTTAAAATGAAAATGTACGCTCTGCAAAGACAATATAAATAGAAATAGAAGACAAAGCATAGCTAGCAGAAAACAGTTTCAAAAGACACACTGATAAAAGCTTGTCATACACAATATACAAAGAACTCTTAAAATTCAACAATATGAAAACATGAAACCTGATTAAGAATGGGCCAAACACCTTAACAAACACTTCACCAAAGAAGATGTACAGATGGTAAATAAATATAGGAAAAGATGCTCTATATCATGTCACTGGGGAAATGCAAATTAATGCAGAATGGGGTGCCAGTACTCACTCATTCAGTGGACAATATCCAGAACACCGACAATGCCAAATGGTGGTAAGGATTTGAGGCAACTGGAATTCAAATTCATTGTAAACTATGCTACATTTTAGACAAAGAATTACTAGGGTTAAAAAAGTAAGCTATCAAGTAATGGAGAGTATTAGGAAACTTAAATGCATATTACTAAGTGAAAGAAGCTGATCTGAAAGACTACATATTGTATTATTCCAACTACCTGACACTCTAGAAAAAATAAAACTGTGGAGACAATAAAATATCTTTGGTTGCTATGGGGTTGGTGTTGGGGAAAATGAATAGGCAGAGCACTGTTTTTAGGGCAGTGAAATTACTCTGTATGATATATCGATGGATATATGTCACTGAACATTTGTCCAAGCCCATAAAATGATAACAAGAGTAAACTGTTAAGATCCACTATGGACTTTGTGTGATTATTATGTGTCCATATAGTTTAATCCTTGGTAAAAATTGTACCATTCAGGTGAATGATGCTGATAAGAGAGGCGGCGATGTAGGCGGTATATGAGAGACCTCTGTACTTCCGTTTTAATTTTGTTGTAAACTTTGTTAAAACTCCCCAAAAAATAGTCTCACAATTGTTACATAATGTAACAATGTTTCATTTTTAAGAAATGCAACTATTAACTATTTTAGAAATATTCAAATGTATTCTCTCAATTACCTGTGGAACCTTAAAAAATTCTATAAACCACTTTGGGAGTCATGTTTGTCACACAAAAGAGAAAATGAATTCATATCCAGAAGATATCTCCAGACTGAATAGTCTCTTTGTTCTACTTTAGAGAAAGTCTCTCTCTCTCTCTTTTTTTTTTTTAAAGACAGACAGCCTGCCATAGGTAGCACCTTATCTGGATGTGTCTGGAATTTGAAAGCTTAACTGCCCTAAATTCTCCTACAAATGGATCTTACAGAGCTTTTTGGTATTCTAGAAGGGAGAACTAGAACTCTTACAACTCAGCTTTCCCCAAAACATCCACTATATGTTTGCATTTTCTTTGATCACATTTTTCCATCGGCCTGTCATGTGCTCCAATATGTCATAGTTTCTCATTTTCAAGACTAAGTTGTAAAAACCCTTTCTTAACATTCACAAAAATAAAGGACTTCTCATTCCTCATAAACCCAAAAGTATATGTATCCTCATGCCATTATATTATGTTAGTTAATTTATCTTCCTTTTCAAGACCAGAGACTTAGAGGATGGTATTTTGTCATGTGAATAGTTGGCTTATTAACATTTAGCATTAATAAGTGCATAGTAAATATTTATATATTTGTGAGTAATAAGATAATTAAATTAAGAAGTAATTTTGTATGGTAATTTATTCTCAAACATTATTTAAATAAATAAATAATTGTTACATCTAGGGCTTCCCTTGTGGCTCAGACAGTAGAGTCTGCCTGCAATGTAGGAGAGCCAAGTTATGGAGACCCGGGTTATATTTGTAAACTATAAAACTTCTGCTCCAATAGAATGGAAAGTATTGAAGATAAATGAGAGAAAAGATCACAGATCTAACTCTGAAATGCTAATGACTTAAATAAGCATGAAAAACTAGAAAGCTTCTTCATTATTACAACAACTACAAAATATAAATAACAGAAAGTATTCTCAACACATTAACTCTAAGGTTAAAAGAAAAAAATTGATAATGGGAGAAATTACAGTGCAGTTTGTGACACTGTATTTTTAAGACAACTACTTGCTACTCATATTAGGCCCCTGAAAAAAATCTCTTTTTCCTCTCTGACTATTTCATATTGAATCTCAATTTTTTTATATCAATACATGCATTTTTTAGCTTCGTTGGGAAGTAACAAACAGAATTAGCTTAGTTCTGTATAAGAATGTTGCCACAGACATTTTACTGACAATCGCTCATTTCACCACAAAACATGAAGAAAGTTCCATATTTTAAATCCAGCCTATAATTCTGGGCAGTTCTGAAAAGGCCAGTAGTACTTAGCAGAGAGTTTCTATGTTCAGTTTATCTTAAATATGCCCCCTTTGCAGTTGCCATCTGCTTTTTAAAATTTTTTTTCAACTGAAATGTAACCAGTTTTCAGAGATCCTGATATCTCACTTGTGTAACTATTGACATTTCTGGTTCACAATACATCTACATATTTACCTTGAAGGCCACAGAAGATAATGAAACAAGAGGGAGGGAATAGGAAATATTTAACTTTGACAATTGCCCTCTGGACCTGTGAATATCATTTCAGGTCTGGGCAATGATTGTGCAATGTTAGCCAAATATTAACATAAACTCTGTTGGACCCATTTTATTATTTATGCTTTTTAAATTTTCCTTTTTACCTATAATCCAAAGATCATTTTGCATTCTTAAAATCCTGTATAGTGTTAGATACTAAATGGAATATTCTCTCCCCGCAAATATTGTGACCATCCGCCCTCTTACTATCAAATTGTTGGCTTATTCGTCCCCCAAAAAACTATTTCAAACAACTATAGTAACTTTTTATGTTCTGATGTACTTTATCTCCCCAAGGAAAAACAATATCTAGAAGTATAAAAGGAAGGTTTGAAAATGTTGGACCAAGGAAGCTCTGCAGGGTGTGTAGAGAGAGGAGCTAAGTGACTCCTCTCTATTCCTCACTTGCCAGGATGTGTGCTGTGTGTAGTCACAGAGGGACCTATTAGTAGAGACATAGTCTCTGCTTGAGGTTCCTAGTGGTGTCTATTAGCTGGACGCTGAAAGGTTATCAGGTTATTTCTCTGTATTACTCAAATTCTGTTCCTGTCATATCTTCTCTTGCCTTTTTCGAGAGCAACTCCATGATGTTTTCACTATTAGTCATTTGTTATGTTCTTCTCTACAGGGTCACCAGGTTGTTCATCACACTTGAGAATTTCCTTCATGTGTGCTATTTGTTCATGTATGTGTATGGTATATACCTTAGGACATGGTTTCAGAGCATATTCCCTTATGTGGCAGCTTCAGAGACAAAGGATTTACCATTAGGAAATAAAACTACATGTGATATATACCAGGGCTTCCCTGTAGCTCAAACAGTAAAGAATCTGCCTGTAATGCAGGAGACCAGGGTTTGATCCCTGGGTTGGGAAGATCCTCTAGAGAAGGGAATGGCAAGCCACTCCAGTATTCTTGCCTGGAGAATCCCATGGATAGAGGAACCTGGCAAGCTACAGTCTGTGGGATTGCAAAGAGTCGAATACGAATGAGCGACTAACACACATGGTATTTACCATCCATGTCAACTGAATCATAACCAAGACATATTTTTATTTCTGCATCAATGTAAGATTTATTATGCCAATTTTTGTTGTTGTTGTTGTCAACTCTCAGACTGCCATTGCTTAAAACAGTGCCTGTCATATAGTAAAGGCTTAATAAATATGTTTAACAAATACATTTCTAGACTTCTAAACCAAAACATTTTTTTCTAGGTCTGATCCCATGGTGGCTCAGACAGTAAAAAATCCACCTTCAGTGAGGGAGACCTGGGTTTGATCTCTGGGTTGGGAAGATTCCCTGGAGGAGGGCATGGCAATCCACTCCAGTATTCTTGCCTGGAGAATCCCTATGGACAGAGGAGCCCAGCAGGCTACAGTCCATGGGATCACAAAGAGTTGGACATAGTTGAGTGACTAAACACATTCTGTTTATGGATCTTATATCATTAAACATAAATTATCTTTTGTTTATAACTAGTACTAACACATGATCAAATACAGAAAACTGGTATATACATGCTTTCTGAATGTTATCTAATTGAGTTCTCATTTGTAATCATATTCAAAGGCATTTTAGAGCAGTTAGCTAAATAATTCATGTAGGAAAAGTCATCAGAATATCTTACTTACAGAGTTAGCTTAATAAATAATCTTGAGATGTTAACAGCATTTAAAAAAATTTTCAATGTTGAAAATTTCTCAACTAAATTTCTCTAAAATTTCTCAACTAAATTAAAAAACTCTCAACTAAAATTTCAAAACATTATGTTTTGGCATGGTTTACTGTTGTTGGATTATAATTTTTATACAGAGCTTCTTGGTGTAATCATTTTCATATCACATAAATAGTAATATTTATTAGGTCAATCTTTTCAGTGACAAGTATCTATTGCAGAAATTAAGAGCTAAGAGAAAATGAATATAAGAACAAAATGCACTAAAAATTTCTTCGATGGGACAAATGAGTAAAAATGTAAATATATTTTTAATTTTTATTAAAATATAGTTTACATGGTATGAAATACACAGACCTGGCATGTGCAGTTTGATTACTTTTGGTGAATGAAAACACCTGCCAACCATTCCACTATCTACTTATAAATGTCTGTCACTACCTGATTTTTTTAACAGTTTTTTGAAGCCAGAGTTTATTTTTCTTTAAAGATTCTCAAGAATCTTTAACATGTCTAGAGCCCATAGGATATCCAAGTTTAAGATGATATTATAGTCAGGTGGTGACTGATGGTTTCTGAACTGCTATATATAGCCTCAGAAGGATCCTGGGTAATCTGCTGCTGCTGCTGCTGCTAAGTCGCTTCAGTCGTGTCCGACTCTGTGCGACCCCATAGACGGCAGCCCACCAGGTTCCCCCGTCCCTGGGATTCTCCAGGCAAGAACACTGGAGTGGGTTGCCTCTACCTCCACATTTTTTTCTTTTATGAAAGCTGATATTTGATGTCTAATATCTTCCAAGAATGAAATGGGTCTGATGAGAGAAAAAAGATATAAAACCATTGCAAGGTCATAGTATTATTATTTCAATATAGAAAAAATATAAGCATATGCAGAATATATGTGAAAATCTTTCTTACATTATTCTTTGAAACCAGGCCCTCAAAAGATCAGTTTCAAAAGCTGGGACCATGATGAATCACTGATATTAAGTGCAGCTCTTTCATAACTGATATAAGCTAACACCCCTCAAGATAAAAATCATTACCTGGATTTTTTTTTTTTTTAGCCAAAATCAGATCATCAATATTTTTATGGTGAAATCCTCCATTAAAATGCTTCAGCTAAATTTTTCTTATCAAATTTTTGATAGGTTTATGGTATAAATGGTCTAACATCTTGTGGTAGCTTATGTGGAAGTTTGTGGATATTAAAAGAAATAACAGCTTGTACAAATTGTATGTATCTAAATGACATATAATATTAGAAAAATAAGCTTCTTCTGAACAAAAGCTTTTATTTTTGAACAGGAAATTACAGTATTGGATGATTTAACTTGGATAAGATAGGTTCCCTAAGATGAAAAGATCTGGATATCCATTTGAGTAACTTAGAGAAAGGAAAAAGACCAACTAGCAAATGTGGCTTAAAGCCCTAGAAACTGTCATATCTGGTTAGTTCTCTTACACTTTGAAAAGAACAGATGAACAGGTTTTCCCTGCCCTGCAAACTTTGCTAGAGCTTATGAATAATTATCCATTAGGCAATTTTTAATATTTAATGCAACCAAATTTTTGGCAAGTTCTCCACTCACATGTTCAGTTATCCTATATCTATATTATACTCTGACAAAATGTATTTTTGGATTTTTAATTCACACTTTGGCATAGAAGTGAGGTTACACTACTGTGAGCTACAGTGGTATTGGAATTGTAAGAGAACTTAATTTAAAATGATGTAGTTCTCCAAGTATGTTAGTCATCATCCTGTATGTGACAAGAAACTCTTGAACCCCCAACAGCTTTCACAGCATATTTGAATAATGCCATATAATTAAACATTTAGGTAGATCAATCTGGACTTCCCAGGTGGCACCAGTGGTTAAGAACCCACCTGCCAATGCAGGAGACCTAAGATATATGGGTTTGATCCCGGGGTCAGGAAGATTTCCTAGAGAAGGAAATGTCAACCCACTCCAGTATTTCTGCCTAGAGAATCCCATGGATAGAGAAGCCTGAGGGGCTACAGTCCAAGACAAAAGAAACTATTTCAAAAACACAAGAGATGATATGGACAAGTTCTTGACAAATACCTGAAAATGAAGAAACTTTCCTGAACTAGTAGTTTTGTGTGTAGTATGTGTGGGTGTGTACCTGTAGACTTTACATATTTTTCTAAATATTAGCAGTATCATTGTAAGTGTTTCAAAATAAAACTAAGGGAAATGAATAAAATAACCTCAATGTTTTCTAAGAAATATGAGAAAATATGGGAATTTTACTGAAATAAACGGCAACTTGAAATGTATTCAGATACTTATAATAAAAAATAATATTTATAATATGAAATAATAAAAAGGCAGGAGGGACGGATGCTAGTAAAGAAATCAAATGGCCAAATCACCAAGGGAAATAAAATTGAAAAGATGAAAGTAACACATACAAAGCTACAAAAGGAAATTTAATCCCCATATGCCCTCCAAGCCCTCATTTTTGGTTATCTGCATGATATCTCTACTTGACTATCCTGCTGACACTTAAAACGTAACATGTCTAGAGCCAAGCTCATTAGTTTCTCTGTCTTTTCTGTGTTCCCATCACTGTCAATATCATCGTTATACTCCTAGCTCATCAGGCTATTAAATGTATAGTTATCTTTGATTTCTTCTTGTCCTGAGTCAGCCATATCCCATTTATCAAAAGTCTTCTTCTAAAGAGTTTTTTCAAATTGTGTACCTACTTTCAATTATTACAATCAGAACCCCTTCATGTGTTATAGCTACTCTTCTGGAGTAACCACTATAAAACTGTGTCTATAAAAACCACTGTTAAATTGTATCTATCATCTTCATTTATATAACTTTTTAAGTAATAGTAAGAATTAGTTTCATGATTTAATGACTTCTGAAGTCCAAATGTGATCTCAACTTATAGTTTTAATCAAATTAAAATCAGGGGCTGGTACACGGGGATGACCCAGAGAGATGTTGTGGGGAGGGGGGTGAGAGGGAGGTTCATGTTTGGGAACTCATGTACACTCGTGGTGGATTCATGTCAATGTATGGCAAAACCAATACAGAATTGTAAAGTAAAATTAAAAATAAAAAAAATTTAAAAAAGACAAAAAAAAATAAATCAAATTTAAATCGTAATGAATTTCCCAGGTTTCACCCTTTGTTCTCCTTCTACATTTTATTCTTGATAATTCTGTGTACTTCCAAATACTCAGCCTACTAACTGAATAGTGATGACAACAAAGCAGACTTCCATCTAAATTATAGCTCAACAAATAAAAGCTAGCAGTTGATCTTAGTTTGTAATCACACTCTTTTAAACTCTTTACATATAATATTCAACTTTGTAAGTTAGATATTATCTCTAGTACCGAGAACAGAACACTAAGACCCAACTTGATTAAACTAATATATGGAGGAGCTTGGATTAGGCCCATGGGGTTGCAAAGAGTCAGACACGACTGAGCAGCTTCACTTATGATGATTCAAGAGCCAACATGCTTTTAACATCTGTGCTTTTCTTCTTTGTGCTGTGTGCTCAGTCATTCAGTCATGTCTGACTGCAACACCGTGGACAGTAGCCTGGCAGGCTCCCTGTCCATGGAATTTTCCAGGCAAGAATACTGGAGTGGGTTTCCATTTCCTGCTCCAGGGATCTTCCCAAGCCAGGAATCAAACCATGTCTCTTAGCTCTCCTGCACTGGCAGGCAGGTTCTTTACCACTAGCGCCATCCGGGAACCCATGCAATAAGCAACCACAATTCAGAAAATGTACTGGTAAGTATTATTCAGAAGCATTTCCTTTTTGACAATATTATTTTTTCAAATTTCAACAATAGTTATTTATCCAATAAATGCTTCTTATTTTTGACTTAGATTTATTTTGATAGTTTTCAAATTGTGATTAAAATTAGAGAGGAAAAAGTGAAAATACACTGAGCTGATTATACAAGAAGCACTGACCAAAGCATTTTACTCATACTCTAACATCTAATCCTGAAGTAGGCACAATAATAATTTTCTCAATTTCTCTGATGTTGAAATTTAGCCAAAGATAAAATAACTTGCTCAGGATCACATAATAGGTAGTAAAGCCAAGTTTAACCTTCATTTAGTTAGATTCTGTGGCCATTATGCTATGACATTTGGAGGTATAAACATTAAATCTTCATTTATTCTTCCATTTAGCAAATGGTCATTATGTATATCATATAAGTCAGGAATTGTGCAAAGTCCAAGCAAGTTTATGCAGATATAAACATTTCAGCTTCTTTAATGGGGTCCCAGTACAGCATTGCATTAGTTTTTATCAGTTCTCACTCTAAAATTTCAAGTCAGATTGTAGGAGAAAGAGAAATGAAAACGAAATTTTAAAGATGACATCCAGAATAAAGGACCAGTAAAGTCTAGGATGTTTCTATATTGAAGGAATTTATTAAATATACTTCAGTTATTTGGTAATTATCAGTCTCTGTGTGAGTGTGTGTGTGTGTGTGTGTGTGTACGTTTATAGAGAAAGCCTTATAAAAGCCTTTAATCATCACAATCATTTTAAAAATGAAACTGGAATACTTGCATCAAAGAATATATACTGTCACTTTTCTTGTATGATAATGAAACTTGAATACCTTTATTTATTATTTTCAAGTAAAATGGAACAATCAGGTGATTACATACTGGAAGCCAAAACATCATCCTACCAATAAGATTATAATAGTAAAATTTACTTGATGATTGATGCTATGCACGTTTTAATAACCTTTAATCACATGAGAATATTTAACACTTTAATTACAAGTTTGAATGCAATATAAGTTGTTTTAAGTGCTCTATAATATGCAATATTGCTATATGCTTCTGGTAACTTATTTTTCCTCTTAAAAAATCCTTCATAGTCCAAAGAAAGAGTAGGATAATTTTATGCAATTTGTTATAATCATAATGAATTTTCCTTCTCAGTTTTCAAATCTTCCTTTTCAGCCTTAACTTTTTTTTTCCTTAAAATCACCATGCTAATACTTTTCCTTTTTAAGAGGATTTTATAAGATAGAAAAGCTAAGAATGAGATAAGTAAACAGAAGCTGGGAAAAAAAAAAAAAAAAGCTAACCTCTGGGGCATCCAATTATTTTCACTGTGGGATAACCTCTTGGCATACATCTATAGACCCTCAAATCAGTGTTTTGTACTGCGTAGTTCCAAAATAAGTGCTTTTAATTTTTTAAGTTTATGAAGCAGTGAGAATAAAGAAAGCATATGGCTTTAAATAAACCTTATCTTTTCACAAACTACAGAACAATCTGCCACTGTGAAATGTTTTCTGCTCTTTAAACTGATTTTTATCTTACCTACTCTTCAAGTATAAATGAAACTTTATTGAAATGCTCCTTGATACTAAATAATTTATCATTTATCATTACACTTAATAAAGTCAATATTAATCTTGATGTTTCATTTGGTTCACGTCAAAGGAGACTTATTTCAATAGGATAATTTTTTTTCTAAAAACCATAAATGAACCACGATACTAGAAATTACCTATATCACTTTTTTCCTACAGCTACAATAGGCTTATAAGATATGAAGTGCCCAAACATTAAGTCAAAGATATTCACTAGTAAATCTAAGCAGGTTTATTTTTAAAAGACAATCTATGGTATGAGGGCAATTTATCAGTATCAGTTCAGTCACTCAGTCGTGTCCGACTTTTTGCGACCCCATGAATCGCAGCACGCCAGGCCCCTGTCCACCAACAAATCCTGGAGTCTACTCAAACTCATGTGCATCAAGTCAGTGATGCCATCCAGCCATCTCATCCTCTGTCATTCCCTTTTCCTCTTGCCCCCAGTCTCTCCCAGCATCAGGGTCTTTTCCAATGAGTCAACTCTTTGCATGAGGTGGCCAAAGTATTGGAGTTTCAGCTTTAGCATCAGTCTTTCCACTGAACACCGAGGAGAGATCTTTCTTAGAATGGACTGGTTGGATCTCCTTGCAGTCCAAGGGACTCTCAAGAGTCTTCTCCAACACCGCAGTTCAAAAGCATCAATTCTTCGGTGCTCAGCTTTCTTCATAGTCCAACTCTCAACATCCATACATGACTACTGGAAAAACCATAGCCTTGACCAGACAGACCTTTGTTGGCAAAGTAATGTCTCTGTTTTTTAATGGGCTGCCTAAGTTGGTCATAACTTTCCTTCCAAGGAGTAAGTGGCTTTTAATTTCATGGCTGCAATCACCATCTGCAGTGGTTTTAGAGCCCAGAAAAATAAAGTCTGACACTGTTTCCACTGTTTCCCCATCTATTTCCCATGAAGTGATGGGACCAGATGCCATGATCTTCGTTTTCTGAATGTTGAGCTCTAAGCCAACTTTTTCACTCTCCTCTTTCACTTTCATCAAGAGGCTCTTTAGTTCCTCTTCACTTTCTGCCATAAGGGTGGTGTCATCTTCATATCTGAGGTGATTGATATTTCTCCTGGTAATCTGGATTCTAGCTTGTGCTTCTTCCAGCTCAGCATTTCTCATGATGTACTCTGCATATAAGTTAAATAAGCAGGGTGACAATATACAGCCTTGACGTACTCCTTTTCCTATTTGGAACCAGTCTGTTGCATGTCCAGTTCTAACTGTTGCTTCCTGACCAGCATGCAGGTTTCTCAAGAGGCAGGTCAGGTGGTCTGGTATTCCCATCTCTTTCAGAATTTTCCACAGTTTTTTGTGATCCACACAGTCAAAGGCTTTGGCATAGTCAATAAAGCAGAAAGGTAGTTATTCATAAAAAAGAATAAAGACATACACTGGCCCTCTTAGCAAATTTTACTTGCATATTAATTATTGCTTGCATATAATTTCAAATATTTTTGGAGAAATAGTTTGTATACATTTTTAAATCATTGCTATTTAGAGTTCTTAGCACTATTTGCACAATAAGTACTAACTTTTAAAATTAATCTTATTTTGACTTCTAGGAGACTGTACTTTTCATTTCCTTCTGTGCTCTCAGACACCTTGTGGGTTTGACATGCATTTTTCTTACCTAATCTCTAATGACTTTTTTGCTTGAGATTCAGTTCTGAGCATTCTATCTTACTTTCCATAGTCCTCAAATTCCACATGAATTCATAACAACTAATTTTCAACAACTCACAGTTATAGCTCCAGATCATATCTATATTCAGCTTCATATCTACATATTTAGCTGCTTATTAAATATCTCCACTCATATGTATGTAAAGTACACCCAAACTGTACTGTTGACCTATATATTGGATTGGCCAAAAAGGTCACTCAATTTTCCATAACATCTTACAGAAAACCGGAATCAACTTTTTGGCCCACACAATATGTTAATATACATGTACTCCTCATCTTAGTAAATATCATCTTTATATATCCATTTGTGTACCCATTTGCATAAGCAGAAACCTAAAACGTATATTTCCCTTTCCTTCTCCCTCTCCTTGACTACCATACACACAGCCTTCTAAATGTTCTGATTCCCATTTTCCTATCCTTTGAAATTAAAGAACGAAAACAAAAGCAACTGTGTGTGGACGAGAGTAATTGCTCACCAATCTTGTTTTATATTTTGAAGAAAATAGAAAACCTAGATTTCTAAGCTTCCTTTACAGATGAAAAGCTCTCTTTGAATGATATCTGTTTAATGGCGTGTAGGATAAAATGATGCACCTCACTTCTGTACTGGTCAGGACCCTATGGTCTGTAGCCCATCAGGGTCCTCTGTCTGTGGAATTCTCCAGGCAAGAATACTGGAGTGTGTTTCCATTTATTTCTCCAAGGGATCTTCCCATCCCAGGAATCTAACCCACACTTCTTAGGTCTCCTGCACTGGCAGGCAGATTCTTCACCACTGAGCAATGTGGAAGCCCAATATAACATCCTACTAGATATAAATGACTCCCTTTCTTTGTAGGCTGGACAGAGGGAGGGATTCCAGGTGTAGAATTTTAGGATATTCCTAAATCAGAGAAGTCTGAATCAGAAAATTTTCTGTGGTGAAGGCAAGATTCTGTATCTCTACTGTCCAACACACACACTGCCAGCCACACATGGCTACAGAACACCTGAAATGCAGCTGGTGGGACTGAGGACTGGAAAACTAATTTTTACTTTAAAAAAATCTAATGAATATAAATGCAATTTATATAGCTGCACAAGGCTAGAAGATACTATAGTGAACAACATAGCTTTAGAGAATGGTGGGCCATAGAATTTTAAGGGCATGAATCCCTCAGTCACCACTTAAAGGAGAATTTTCCATAATCAAACCTGCATCTCCCGCAGCTCCTGCATAACATGTGGATTCTCTACCACTGAACCACCCAGGAAACCCATTTCTTATTGCAGCTTTAATTTACTAGTATAATAAATCTTTTGGAATGGGGTAGAATAGTGACCAAAATATAAATAGGGAGCTCAGGGTTAGCAGTTGGATTATGGTGAGGGAGGCAAGGAAATCAACCTAACAGGTTAGAAAGCTAGATGTCCAAATCACACCTACAGTGGCAAAACAGTAAATCCTCATTGCAATTCTTAAGACAGAGAATATAGATCTCTGAGCAGCTCACTCAAGGGAAGGTTGTTGGAAATAACTTGGGCATTGATATAAATGTTGGTTGTTACTGGACCTTTTCAACATGGTGTTCCAAGAAAGAGCTAAGAATTGGCAGAAAGAAATTTCAGATAAAGCAAATGTTGAAACTTGAAGGACATAAACACATAATGCTTCTTGACTTCAAAGAATAAAGTGTGCTATATTAAAATACTTCAAAAGATTTCTACCGCAAGGATGGCAGAGAAGTTTGTTGAGACATAGTGAAAGTGAAGTCGCTCAGTTGTGTCCGACTCTTTGCGACCCCATGGACTGTAGCCTACCAGGCTCCTCTGTCCATGGGATTTTCCAGGCAATAGTACTGGAGTGGATTGCCATTTCCTTCTCTAGCAGATCTTCCCGACCCAGGGATCGAACCCAGGTCTCCTGCATTGTAGACAGGCACTTTACCGTCTGAGCCACCAGGGAAGTCTGTTGAGACATAGTCCCCCAGTAAATAATAATCCTAAAAGCTAGAACAATAAACAAAACAGAACAAGGCTTTGACGGTTTTGCAGAATATTTAGCAGTCAAGATATGAATGATTAGGAGTCTATAGAAAAAGGTGATATATTGAGATAAATTCTGCATTCACTACCACTTTTCTATTCAGGTCATTTGCTAATATGAAATACTAAAGGCATAGTCATAAACAGAAGCTTAGAGCTTCCAACAGTACCATCTGTCACTAGGGAGACAAACTTTTGAGATGAAAACTACTAAAATTACTTGAATTGAGGACCTGTGGACCTGGATAATAGGGAATCACAGAAAACAATTTAGTCCACTGTTCTGTGTATACTTCCCCTTGAAGAATTTATCAATTTGAACCTTCACATGTAGAGACTGACAAAAGAATCAAGCAAAAGGCAATGGCTAAGAGGCTAAAAAAGCTATTAATAAATATATAGATTGAAGTAGCAGGGAGACTGAAATTGGAGGAGGTACACCATTAAAAGAGATAAAAATTCCCCAGATTCCTAGTAAATATCCTTAAATAACTATAGTCTTACAAGTGAAAACTAGTTTTAATTACATAGTACTTGCAACAGTTTATTTCCCTTGACTGGATCAAATTATACAGTAAATTATATAGTAAATTCCTGACTGAAAAAATGCTGTCCTTTGTGGAAAAAGATATCATAACTGGCTATTTTTGACACACTGCTTAGCATTAAATAAACCATTGCCAGGAACATCAGCGACAAGAACAAATAACTGAAAGCAGAATGAAAGAAGAACAGGCCATCAGGTGATCTAAATTTGAAGACAATCAAATGTGGGAATGAAAATAACTATCGCCATTAGATATAAGACCATACACAAAAATTATTTTTCACCAAGAACTGAATATTCACTCTATTTATTTTCTTTTCAATTTAATGATTGCATTCACATATTAGAAATGCTATTTTTAAAAATTAATTGAAAGCATATTTAGAAAAGTTTCCTTTTCACTTCTGGTAATAATATTTGAAGATCCTATGAGAGGGTCTTCCCATAAAAAACTCCTAACCCGTATAAATAAACTGGAGAAAGAACAAAAGTAGAGAGAATCTGGTATATATCTGGAGGAGGAAGGACTCCTTCTATAGGAAGAACTCTAAGGAATAACTTTCCCTATTAAGCAGATTTGGGTCCAGGGTTGAATCCACTGGAGTAAACTTACAGAGGGACAAATATACCAGTAAAAGAAAAGAATAGAAAAATTGTACTCTCCTTGCCATGAAAACCTAAATCAGTCAATAAATCAATTAATCTGTGGCTGAAGGACATTCTTGAATGAAAAGAGCTAGCTATATTTGCCTATAAACATGACATTTGAATTACAACATATACAAAAGAGAATCAGATATTCTCAGATAAAGACAAATTTAAGAAATCTTTGTGACATTGGGTATGAAAATAATCTCTCAAACATGACACAAAACAAAATTTTAAAAATATAATTAATTCTATCAATATTAAAATTTCTTATCCTCAAAATCTAAAAACAGACTATATAAGCCACAATGAGAACAGATTTGCAAAGCTATTTTTGCAAAATGATCAAGTACAGAATATATAAAAATACAGAAAAGGAAAAACAAAACTTGCATTTTTTAAAAAATTGATAAATTTGAATGTTAACTTTATAAAAGCAAATGAACAAATGGCCGATAAACACATGAAGAAAAGGTCAATATCTCCTGTTGTTAGGGAAATGAAAATCAAACTATGGTAAAGTACTTCTACACATTCAATAAAATGGTTAAATTTGTAAAGATAGACAAACACAAGTGTGAATGAGATGTGGAACTATCATTTATCATTTTGCCTGGTGAGGATCATCTTTAGCAACTTTAGAATATAGTTATCATTGTCGTTGTTCAGTCGCTCAGTCATCCTACTCTTTGGGACCCCATGGACTACAGGACGCCAGCATTCTCTGTCTTTCGACCCCATGGACTACAAGATGCCAGCATTCTCTGTCTTTCACTATCTCCCAGATTTTGCTCAAACTCATGTCCACTGAGTTGGTGATGACATCCAAACATTTCATCCTGTTGCCTGCTTCTCCTCTTTTCCTCAATATTTCCCAGCACCTGTGTCTTTTAGCAATTTACAAAATCAAATGCTCATTTACCTTCCATTTTTTTTAAATAATCAGAAGAAATATAAACAATACCTGTCACACACAAATTCTTCTACACAGATATTCTCAGTAGTATTATTAGTAGTCAAAAATTAAAAGGAAGCAAAGTATCCATCAACTGGTGACTAGCAAAATTGTGGGCCATCATTTCTGTGGAATACTATTAATAAACGGAAAAAAATTAAATACTAACATATAAAACAACAATGAAGAATCTCAAAAGTATTTCTCTAAGCTAAGGTTGATCAAAAACTATACAGTGTTTGGTTTTATTCGTGTGAAATTTTAGAAAAGACAAAAGGAGGGTAGTAGAAAAAAGATCAAGTGTCGTCCTGGCTAGGAGTTAGAGAATTGATTGCAGAAGGGCCTGAGGAAATTTTTACAGTGATAGAGCTCTTCTGTATGTTACAGTGGAGGTAACATACAGTGGAGGTAATTAGATAAGCTTACCAAATTTAGAAAACTATACTCTTAAAATGAGTGAATATTATTGAATGTAAATTATATTAAATCTAAAATTTATCATCTACTGGTTAACTTCAGTGGACTCAAATTTTCCATGTCCAAACAACTTCTCCTTCAACAGAAATCCTGTCTTCTATAATTCTTTCCTCCTCCTGCCTCCCCCCTCCCTTCCCCATCTCGTTCTCTCTCTTTCTCTCTCTCTCTCACACACACACATACAAACACACACGCTAGAATTGTATGGGAAATCAAATGCATATATTTTATTTCATCTCATATTAGTAATTCAAAGAAGACAAATATCATTCATTCTTCTTTCAACACATATCATATTGACAAATTCATTATCATCCTTAAGACCATAAATCTGCAGAAATACAGAGTAGTATATTAAGGCTTCTAAGTTAAACATGTATTTTTTATATTACATTTATCCTATATCACTATATATTTGCCTTTGTTATCCAATTATTTTAAGATAGTGGTGCTGTAGTTCAGTCACTAAGTCATGTCCAGCTCTTGTAATCCCATGGACTGTAGCCCACCAGGCTCCTCTGTCCATGAGATTTCTCAGGTAAGATTACTGGGGTGGGTATCCATTCCCTTCTCCAGGGGAATCTTCCCAACCCAGGGACTGAACCTGGGTCTCCTGCATTGCATGCAGATTCTTTACTGATGGAGTCACCAGGGAAGCTTTTCCGATGATAGTTTGCCACTTGTTAATGTTTATATGTGTATTCCTAACATGTTTCTCACCTGCTTTCTCATTCTATACGGACAGCCAGTTATGAGCCTGTGCTAAGCCCCACTTACATAAAGGGCGATTAAGTTTGGTCTTTTTTGATATTTGTTTATCACTTAAATCATATTTTCCATTTTGATCTGTTCTAGATTATTACTGATTAGCTAACTTTGACAGAATCTTTACATCTGGACAAATGAATATTATCTGAAATTCATTATTAATATTATCATCACTAGTAGTAGCGTTGGTTTAGAGTCCATCGTATAAATGAATAGTAATAGCATGTCTGAAGGAAATATATTCATTTTATTAGCATGTACAGTTTTATTTAAATCGGGCTTCCCATGTCATGCAGTGATAAAGAATCCACCTGCCAATGCAGGTGACACTAGGAAACACGGATTTGATCCCTGGGTCAAATGGAGTTGCAAAGAGTTAGACATGACTGAGTACATGCACGTATACACACACAAACATGCTCACAGCTTTATTTATTGGTATCATAAATTTCCAATGTTTAACAATCATTATATTTTTGATTAGAGAATATGCATTGTTTTTACTTTACATTTGGAATATATAAAAATAAAGCTGCTGCTGCTGCTGCTAAGTCACTTCAGTCGTGTCTGACTCTCTGCAACCCCATAGATGGCAGCCGACCAGGCTTCCTTGACCCTGGGATTCTCAAAGCAAGAACACTGGAGTGGGTTGCCATTTCCTTCTCCAATGCATGAAAGTGAAAAGTGAAAGTGAAGTCACTCAGTGGTGTCAGACTCTTAGTGACCCCATGGACTGTAGCCCACCAGGCTCCTCCATCCATGGGATTTTCCAGGCAAGAGTACTGGAGTGGGGTGCCATTGCCTTCTCTGAAAAAAAATAAAGTTATTTTCCCTTAATATTTCCACTTTTGAAAATAAACATTTTGCTTTAGTAAATACTTAATGTTTATATTAATACCTCTAATAATTTCACTACCTTATTTATAAATAAAAGTGATATTTTAACTTCAATATCTCTATTCAAGCACCTTTAGAAAACAATGGATGGGAATATTTGGTATACTTAGAGATAAGTCAAAAGGATAATTCATCCAATTTGTTTAAATTCATTATGATTTTTAACAATATTCATTAAATTATTTTCAACCAAAGATTTGCTATACATATGATTGTGACCATGAATTTCACTTCAGGTTTCATGTGTGCTGTGTTATGCTCAGTCACTTCAATCATGTCTGACTCTGTGTGATCCCATGGACCATAGCCCACGAGGCTCCTCTGTTCATGGGATTGTCCAGGCAAGAATACTGGAGTGAGTTGCCATGCCTCCTCAAGTTTCATAAGAAAAAGAGTCATTTCACAAGAAAATCTAAATTTGGAGGGTCACATTGACTATTTCCAATTACTATTTTATTTATATACTTTTATATTGGGAATGTTTATTATTTATTACTTCTAACAAATGTCTGCTAAAAAGTATATGTGTAACCAATCCAGTAGCCTACAAAACAAAAAATAACCCATTAGAGTGAACTTTTGAAGAAGTATGTGGGGAATCATATGCTCAATAACTTTTGCTTTTATTAATATGATTCTCCATGCAAAGCTTTGGATGATGTCTCACAACATGAAAATCTTTTGCATTACATGTCATGTCAGCTCATGATCATGACACTTTGATGTCAAAAAGGAATATAAACATGCTCCATAATCTTTCCTAATTAAACGCAACAAAGCTCAACAGAAATAAATTTCTGTCCAAAAGCTGACATTTACATTTTATAAAGTAGTTACTTTTATAAAACACTCAGAGAGAGCTTTGTGAACTTAGGGTACTATCATTTTTACAAATCACAATATATTTACCACTAATAAGAAAACTTCATAAAGATGCATTGCAAAATTCTAAATATAAAGGATAATTTTTGAAAACACAATTAAATGGGAACTAAAAAGTATAAATCACACATTATTTATCTCTGGCTTCTCATTCCTACTTGTCACCATTGTATCCACTAGCCTAGTGTCTGGAAAAGAATAGACACACAGATAAGCTTTTGAATAAGTGAATGAAAACAAGTATAAATTGTTCCTTATTGAAAGATCTCTAAATAATTAGAAATTACAGGAACATATAACTCACTGTACTTCAAAGCTGATTCTGTCATACAAAACAGATCTGGATACAAGAAGAAAGGTACTTAAAAGCTGTGTCTCAATTTCATCATCTATAAAATCGGTAGAATACAATAATCTGCCTCACATGGTTACTTTAAAGATTAAATAGAAAATATAATTGCAATTTTGCATCTCAAATATATGTTCTAAATATATGGGAACTTGTTTTATATCTATTAGTCCATTTAATTTCTTGAGTGATAACTCATTTCATTGAAATGGAAAAAATAATATTTAAGAGAGGAGAGAGAGAAAAACAGAGATAAACAGAGAACTTAACTTTGAAATTTAAACAAATTTTATCCAGGGAGTGAAGGGAAAAGTCTGTAGGTTCACTACCATGAAATTGCAATTGGCTGCAGGGATGTAAAACTCTGTCTCTGCAGAGTGATGCACTATCTCTAGCTTTAGTACACAATTTCCATTAAATCAGTTTGTTAGTGCCCTTTCTTCAGAAAGCCTAAACCATGCAGAAACTTGAACATATTCGTAAGATGTGACAACTACCTTGTATAACTTCAATTGTCTTAATTCTGGGATAAGGTTTTGAGAATAAATCCACTGCATATGAAGATGATATCTTTATTCAAACAGTCCTTTGAGCAACAGGAAATTGCCACAAGCTATAAATAATAACTGTTTATTAATCTAATCCACAAGGTTATGTCTCCTCCCAGAGTATTCATGTAGTTCTCTCTCTTTTCTCTCTCTTCACCCTCCTTTCTTTCCCTACCTCCACCCTCTCTCTCTCCCTATTCCACTATGTATTTGATATAGATACGCCTAAAATGTAAGTTTAAAATTATAAATTTAAAACTGCCATTTAAATTTATACTGTACTCCTTCCCAAGGATCAACTATCCTGTATATTTTACTTGCAGCTAAATATAAGTGAAGTCACTCGATCATGTCTCTTTGCGACCCCATGGACTGTAGCATACCAGTCTCCTCTGTCCAGGGGATTTTCCAGGCAAGGGTACTGGAGTGGGTTGCCATTTGTTAATATATATTTTGGACTTGCCTTTATGTGTGTGTGCATGTATGTGTCTGTATAGGTATACAAACATCAGAATCTAGATGCATCTGTCTATAATATATCCATCTATTCATATTAGCTTGCAAATAGGGCATCGTTTCCTTTCACTTTGTTATCTTCTAATGTCACTAATAGAAAATTTAAAATAGCATATGCTTACATTATATTTCCATTATACAGTGCTAGTCTAACTCTTGTCCTTATGAAAGGACATTTTGGGTATAGGGAGTAATTCTATAGCACTTCATGTTGAACACTTTTAATACTTGCTGGTAACATTAGCACAGTAATGGCTTGAAGAAATTACTATTTAATTATTTTGATCTATCTTATGGGCAATACTTGTTATAATCATACTCATTTTTTCTTCACTTTTGTTTGGATTTACACAAACTAAAAATATCACAGAAGACACAGAGACATTTGAGGGAAAAATTGAATTGAAAGAATAGAAGTTGTGGCAAAGTGCAATCAGGAATCAAGTTATTTTGAGTATTTTATAATAAAAGTTATATGCCTTAATTTCCTGGTAGAAATTATAAAAACAACTGATTTTAGTCACTGTGAGAGTTAAATGTCATATTTTTTTTAATCTTTAGAATCAGCAAGTTAATATTGAAAAGAGAAGCAAGAGACTGACTTTTAATGTGGCAAAGGTAGCCTAATTGAAGCCACCAAACAGTCAACATTTATTATTTTCCTCCAAAATTGTTTTTACTTTAAATGTACCTTCTCCAATTGACAGAGTAACTCTAATGTCTTTTTCAGAAACAGTATTTTTCAACACTTTAAAAAAAGAGTCAGATTGCCAAGAAATGGAAATAATAAGCACTATTAAAAAGGTAGTAAAATGAGTGTTTATGACACATTGGAAATTATAGTAAATATGGAGGTCTAGTAAATATAAAGTGATATATGTGTGCATGTGTGTGTATCTCACTGTCTATGCCTTAATCTAAAAATTGTGGCAGTTTTAGAAAAGAAATTTTTAATTTATGTGTTATTATCAGGTTCCAACGGAGTGCCAATATTGATGGTAAAAATTCTCCTTCCTCAGTGAGAAGGCTTGTAATCAAAAAATAAACAATGTCCATGCTACCTTAAAAAATTCACAAGTGGTAAAAGCCCTCAGTGAGAAAAATATTACTGAAATAAAATTAAAAGTTCAGAGCATATTGATCCATGCTTTGTTATGTGAAGTGCTTTAAGGAGCTCATAGCAGAATTTTAATCCATATGCTTCACACTGTTTGTGCCAAATTCAGCTTTTAAGTAATTTATGAGCATAAGTTTTTATGAAATTAGATTTATTGGGTATAATGAAAAATAATTCACTAATGGTAAGACTTTGTAAGACTTCTCTCCTTGTATTGTGATTTTAAGTAGATAAGGTGATATTTTTAACATGGCATCTTGTCAAGATTCTTCTAAAGGATTATAATTTTCAGTTTTGGTATTTCATAATGGTTACTCTGAAGTGTTTATACTGGAAAAGATTTCAACTTAACCTTACAGTTTTGTATGTTCACATATACAGCAAGCATCTATACTAAAACTATTTTTTTATATCATAACATACTTAATATTTCATCCAAGAAAAATGGCATCTAAAATGCTAGATCAGTTTTTAAAATAATTGTTTCTCAATACCTCTAAATTAAAAAAATGTATATCAGAAAAGGAATTATTTCAAATCCATATATGCAGAATCCGAAGGCTTATTTGCCTTTATCTTGCAGATCCTATTGATAGTTTCCATAGACACATGGTGGTATCCTGTACCATGTAATGTAACCATAACAGACATGGTTGTCTCATCAGTTGTCCTAATAATAAATTAGATCAATTTAATTTTTAGATACCATTCTTAGAGTCAACATAGTTATTAGATGACATTTTGCCTTTTAGTAATACTCTTTATTCATTCATTCAGTAAATATTTTGAATGTTTACTATGTGTTAGCATTTTGCTAGGTGCTAACGTTATGGCTTTGAATGAATATACAATTTTCAGCCACATAGAATTAAATATTTAGTAGATTGAAAATAACAAATGTTTCTATTTTTTAAATTGTATTTTACCAAGTTATTTAGTTATTTAACACATAATTTTGGCTTAGGTATTTCAGGATCAAAATACAGAAACACTGACTTTGTATTCTCAGAAGAATGACTACTCCAAAGTGCTGCTGTTCACTATATAATTCTCCACCTTTCATCTAACATATGTGTACCATTTAATTTTTTTTTTTTAATTTAGTTGCCTAATCATTTCTTTTCTTTTTTTTGGGGGGGTGGGTGGTTGTTTTCCATGTTTTCCATTTCATTATTTTTTTAAATTTTATTTTACTTTACAATACTGTATTGGTTTTGCTATACATCAACATGAATCTGCCACAGGTGTACACATGTTCCCAATCCTGAACCCCCTTCCCACCTCCCTCCCCATACCATCTCTCTGGGTCATCCCAGTGCACCAGCCCCAGCATCCTGTATCCTGCATTGAACCTAGACTGGTGATTCATTTCTCATATGTTATTACACATGTTTCAATGCCATTTTCCCAAATCATCCCACCCTCTCCCTTTCCCACATAGTCCAAAAGACTGTTCTATACATCTGTGTCTCTTTTGCTGTCTCACATACAGGGTCATCATTACCATCTTTCTAAATTCCATATATATGTGTTAGTATACTGTATTGGTGTTTTTTTTTTCTGGCTTACTTCACTCTGCATATTTGGCTCCAGTTTCATACACTTAGAACTGATTCAAATGTATTCTTTTTAATGGCCGAGTAATATTTCATTGTGTATATGTACCACAGCTTTCTTGTCCATTCATCTGCTGATGGACATCTAGGTTGCTTCCATGTCCTGGCTATTATAAACAGTGCTGCAATCAACACTGAGGTACACATGTCTCTTTCAATTCTGGTTTCCTTGGTGTGTATGCCCAGCAGTGGGATTGCTGGGTCATAAGGCGATTGTACTATATATTTCCTGAGGATTACCTATCTATTTTACTTGCAATGCAGTGAATTTTGGACTGAGTTTGATCCATGTTAGATAGCATTATCTCCATCTTTACTTCCTTAAACTATGTCTGGAAACTATTCTTCTTCTGGCACTAGCAGAAACAGTTATTGTATTTCTCCCAACAACTTAATTCTATAATCAGTAAATACTTTGTATACCCTTAGACATGCCATAGATTGGATGAAATTTCATTTGCTTTATTTTTAAACATAAATGTTATTCCAATAACACTTTCTGCCTAGAAGGAAATACTATCCCAACAGAGACTATAGTTGACCAAGTTTCGGAGTTCAGAAATGCAGGGTGTTAGAAAGAGGCAAAGAGGACAAAACAATACATTCACTTTCAGATTGTGTAAACCCAGGCATCCTCCAGCAAAATACCCTACTTCTCACTTGTCTGTTGTTGTCTAATATCTACCTCCATTCCTCAGTCCTGACAAAAAGAATCAAAGAATTTGAGGTATTTAGACAACTTTCTCACCATATCCCCAGTATATTCCCTGAATCCATTGCTTTTATAGAGAAATCTGTAATTTTCAGATGGAGACGGTCAGGTTTGCTTCTAAGAATACCAACAGTCCTAGTTAATGTGTAGATGGTACTTACTAGTCAGCCAATACACGGCAAGCACTCCACATGCATTTTTCACATTTAATCTTCTTGCAGTAAGACCATGAGACAGGTAATATTCAGTTTTGCAAATGAGGAAACAGAGGTGTTGGAAGAAGAAATAACTTACCCTGAATCACAGAGTTAGTATCGGAAACCAATATTTACTTTATACCTATTAAGACTACTGTCAATCACTACAATTATGGCACATATAACCTGCTATCATTTACCAGCATGTAAGGAAGCTCACATTTACTTCAAAGCCACAAGAACCCACTTATCGGCAGGTCACTTTAGAAGGATCTTAAAATTTGGCAAAATCATTATGTCCTTATATTCAAGTTACTAGTTGTCCGCCTCTGGAGAGAAAGCACTGCAGGGCACATGCAATTTAAACTAGTAGGATATACATATAGATGATATTGACATAGCTATATCTCATCAATTACATATTTTCAGTTTTTGTATTAATGAATATATAAAATATAAATAAATATGCTTATTAGTATGTGTTTCCTTCTCTTCTTCCCTTATTTCTTAATTCAATTGTTTATTTAAATCCATCTGGTGCAACAAAATTGAGTAAAGTTTAAATGATTTTTAGAAATATCTAACAAATGTTTTGAAAGTACAAAAAATTGTTAAAAAAAAAAAACACACTACCTAGAAAAATTGAGTAGGAGACTGTCTGAATATGAGTCAAATGATTCAAGATGAATTATGCCTGAAAGATCTTCTCTAACGTGTGAGCTTTTCAAATATATTTTGGAAGGAGCAAAATGCACAGTGTATTACACAGAACCAAGAGTATATTTAGTGGAAGGCTGAAATTATAATGTGAATTTAAAAGAATGGCTGGTCACTGGTTCAGGGAAGGACAATTACAGATTGCTGAGTGTCCAAGAGCATGGAGTGTGGAAGTAGGATTATTTACATTGGTTAAGATGTAGCTATAATTTTTAAAATAGGAACCATTATAAGAAAATGTTTTAGCAACAGGATACAAAAAACAATAGTAAGAGTAGGAAGATTTCAACTTTTCTTAGAGTTTTAAGACTTTTGATATTTTTATCATCTATGTTATCTTCTCACCATGGTATGTTTGGAGAAATGAAATTAAATATCTTGCATTTCCTAACTAATCAGTGAACATAAAGAGAAGTTCAAAGCACTGGAAAAAGAAGGATCATCAAAAATTATGTGACGTGGCCAAAGAACATTATCTTCTAAGATGATCACTGAAAAACAATAAGCATAAGAGTACAAAAAACTTAAACACAGTGTATTAAATAAACATATTAGCATTTCTTTTCAGACAAGAAAGACATTTATTTACTAAATATTTGTTTACAAAAACAACAGAAATTCTGCTTTAGTTCTAGTCTAATAGATCTTAGCTGAATCTTAAACCATGAGCAAATTCCAAAATGAAAACAAAAAAATATTCATTTAAATTAGAGCATGTTTAATAATTTATTACTGAGTTAAATAAGTGACTGAAATATTTTTTCATTATGAAAGGAGAATTTACAAGGTAAATTTTTAAAAAGTCTATATTCCAGGACATGAAATTGAGGAAAAATATTTGAAAACATGTCCTAACATTTAACATTAAGGAATTTATGGTAATATATACTTATTTTATGACAATTCTTTATAAAACTATAATTATAAAAGAATTTTCTTATCTTTTAACCTATAAAGTATTTCTCATAATTAACAGGAACAAAATTTAAGAACAAGGGTACCATTTAAAAAGTTAATCTACTTCTAAATATTTCCAATCTATCCTGTATGGACATATTAAAAATCAACAGCAATAATCTCTCCAAACTGAAAAGTATATGTTAGGCCAAGATTTCATTATAAATAAAAGATAAAACAAGTTGTCCACTTAAAAACAAAATCAAATATACACTTTGAGTATTTCTACTTGCTTGTTTGAAATTTACTTCTGTTCATTTTTTCTCTTTTTGATTTTCAAAACTAAAAAAATTCTAAATAATTTTTAAATACCGAATTTGACTCATGAAGGACTTCCCTGGTGGCTCAGATGGTAACGTGTCTACCTACAATGCAGGAAGACCTGGGTTCAATCCCTGGGTTGGGAAGATATCCTGGAGAAGGAAATGGCAACCCACTCCAGTGTTCCTGCCTGGAAAAATCCCATGGACAGAGGAGCCTGGTAGGCTACAGTCCATGGGGCTGCAAAGAGTTGGACATGACTGAACGATTTCACTTCACTTGGCTCATGAAAATATTTATAGACTTCATTCTATGTACAAAGGCATCAACTGATATACTTCTATCTTGTTTCATTTTCATTGTTCACTATGGTAATTATTTCAGTTAAATGACACTGAGAGCTTCTCCCATTTAATCTATGTTGTTAAACTCAGTGGATTAATCACTTTACAAATCAGGAAAGATGAAATAAATGAGGGAAAGGTTACAAACTGAATATTAAATCTCTAAATAGCAATAAAGTCTTAGAGGAATTCTGAATAGCTGAGAACAATAATTTTAAAACCTGTTAAATACTTTGTAAATGGTTTTGTAGAAAGTTTTTTATATATTTCTTAATGACCTCCATGGTATAAACAAAAGTAAGGAAACTGGATTAATAGAAGTGGTAATTCAATACTATCTAATTTTGAATTATTGTCTACTTTTTCCTGTTCACATACCATAATTTGGTCTCAAAAGCATATTTTTAACTCTCTCAAGTATTCTAAATGCCAAAATTTTGGCTCTTGAATAAGCATGTTCCTTTCTTTTTTTTTTTTCCAGTTTTATTTATTTATTTTACTTTACAATATTGTATTGGTTTTGCCATACATTGACATGAATCTGCCATGGATGTACATGTGTTCCTTATCCTGAAACCTCCTCTCACCTCCCTCCCCATCCCATTCCTCTGGTTTCATCCCAGTGTACCAGTCTTGAGCCCTCTGTAGCATGCATTGAACCTGGACTGGCGATTTGTTTTACATGTGATAATTTACATGTTTCAATGCCATTCTCCCAAACCATCTCACCCTCACCCTCTCCCACAGAGTCCAAATGACTGTTCTATACATCTGTGTCTCTTTTGCTGTCTTGCATACAGGGTTATTGTTACCATCTTTCTAAATTCCATATATATGTGTTAGTATACTGTATTAGTGTTTTTTTTTTTTCTGGCTTACTTCACTCCGTATAATAGGCTCCAGTTTCATCCACCTCATTAGAACCGATTCAAATGTATTCTTTTTAATGGCCAAGTAATATTCCATTGTGTATATGTACCACAGCTTTCTTATCCATTCATCTGCTGATGGACATCTAGGTTGCTTCCATGTCCTGGCTGTTATAAACAGTGTTACAATGAACATTGGGGTACATTTGTCTCTTTCAATTCTGGTTTCCTCTGTGTGTATGCCCAGCAGTAGGATTGCTGGGTCATCAGTTCAGTTCAGTTCAGTCGCTCAGTCGTGTCTGACTCTTTGCAACCCCATGAATAGCAGCATGCCAGGCCTCCCTGTCCATCACCAACTCCCGGAGTTCACTCAGATTCATGTCCATCGAGTCAGTGATGCCATCCAGCCATCTCATCCTCTGTCGCCCCCTTCTCCTCCTGCCCCCAATCCCTCCCACCATCAGAGTCTTTTCCAATGAGTCAACTCTTCTCATGAGGTGGCCAAAGTACTGCAGTTTCAGCTTTAGCATCATTCCTTCCAAAGAACACCCAGGGCTGATCTCCTTCAGAATGGACTGGTTAGATCTCCTTGCAGTCCAAGGGACTCTCAAGAGTCTTCTCCAATACCACAGTTCAAAAGCATCAATTCTTCGGCACTCAGCCTTCTTCAAAGTCCAACTCTCACATCCATACATGACTACTAGAAAAACCATAGCCTTGACTAGACGGTCATAAGGCAGTTATATTTCCAGTTTTTTAAGGAATCTCCACACTGTTCCTTTCAAAGGACATGCTCTACATAATAAAGACTATAAGAATGTTAATTTATGATATTAATTTTTATAGTAATATGCTTTAATAGATTTAAATATGACATATTCTAAAATTACAAATCACACAAATAATGATCTACATAAAATACATATACACAAAAACATGATTACTACGTGATAGTCTTTTCAGCTGATATTTCAAATCTTTGAGCAGAAAATGAAAACTGAAATTACAAATTAAGTTGCCTACTCTTCAACTTTAATTAGGTGGTTTTATTTTCAATTAATCTACTTAAACTCTTTTACCTGGGTAGTAAAGATTGAAATAATGCATTAATGATTAGTATTTTTCAACTTTTATAGGACCTGCATTATCACTTGCTATTTCCTTTATGCCTAGCATTAACAACTATAATCCATTAATATTCTTACCTGAGCCAAAGATAAACCAGAATTTTTTTAAATATCTAAAGCTGCTGCTGCTAAGTCACTTCAGTCATGTCCGACTCTGTGCAACCCCATAGACGGCAACGTACCAGGCTCCGCCATCCCTGGGATTCTCCAGGCAAGAACACTGTAGTGAGTTGAAATCTCCAAATAAATCTTATAAATATGTAGTATGTGCAGAAAAAGTATGTTTATTAATTACAGTATTTTCATTGTGTATCTATTCTACTATGTATAAGACAATCAGAAAATAACTAACATATGATGAATGTCCTTATGTCTATATCCCAAAACATCTATTATTAAGAATCCTGAATTCTGACTTTAATACTTAATATATATAAAATCATACTCTTCCATAAGATAGAGACTGCAAGTGTCATTGAATTGGAAGTCCATGGAACTTTTTCTGCTACTGATCAAGGTAGAACATTGTTGGCTGGTGGATGTATTTTTTACACACTGGGATACAGGAAGCACATGGCAGTGATCCCTGAGAAAAGGTCAAAAAGTAATTCAGGGTCTACCAGTGTTTCAACTTATTATATGTAGAAATTCTGTAGGGTAAGATCAAAGAAGGAAAACACAAATAGATTCTGTTAGTGTCCATGAATTGAAGACAGAAATGCTGAAGATTCAGATTGGCCAAGCTGCTACAATTTTCAGGACAGATGATAGGATAGGAGAACACTGCACTAAGAGGAAGGTGATGCAGACAGATGATGCTGAGAGGAGCTACAGAAGATTCCACTGGTCTTCAGCTGAGAACTGATCACCAACAACATGGTGATCTACAAGGGAACTACAAATAATAGAAAGTGAACCACCAAAAAAGACCATATAGAATATGCACAAGTGCTTACAGAAAGCTAGAAATAATGGCTGTGTTAATCAGAGATCAAATTGACAACATCTGCTGGATCATCAAAAAAGGAGGAGAGTTCCAGAAAAACATCTATTTCTGCTTTCTTGACTATGCCAAAGCCTTTGACTGTGTGGATCACAAAAGACTGTGGAAAATTCTGAAAGAGATGGGAATACCATACCACCTGACCTGCCTCTTGAGAAACCTGTATGCAGGTCAGGAAGCAACAGTTAGAACTGGGCATGGAACAACAGACTGGTTCCTAATAGGGAAAGGAGTACATCAAGGCTGTATGTTGTCACTCTGCCTATTTAACTTATATGCAGAGTACATCATAATAAACACTCTGCTGGAGGAAGCACAAGCTGGACTCAAGAATGCCGGGAGAAATATCAATAACCTGAGATATGCAGATGACACCACCTTTATGGCAGAAATTAAGAGGAGCTAAAAAGCCTCTTCATGAAAGTGAAAGAGGAGACTGAAAAGTTGCCTTAAAGCTCAACATTCAGAAAATGAAGATCATGGCATCTGGTCCCATCACTTCATGGCAAATAGGTGGGGAAACAGTGGCAACAGTGGCTGGCTTTATTTTGGGGGGCTCCAAAATCACTGCAGGTAGTGATTGTAGCCATGAAATTAAAAGACACTTACTCCAAACTAGATAGCATATTAAAAAGTAGAGACATTACTTTGTAAACAAAGTTCTGTCTAGTCAAGGCTATGCTTTTTCCAGTGGTCATGTATGGAAGTGAGAGTTAGACTATAAAGAAAGCTGAGCACTGAAGAAATGATTCTTTTGAATTGTGGGTGTTGGAGAAGACTCTTGAGAGTCCCTTGAGTTGCAAGGGGATTCAACCAGTCCATCTTAAAGGAGATCTGTCCTGGGTGTTCATTGGAAGGAGGGATGTTGAAGCTGAAACTCCAAGACTTTAGCCACCTGATGTGAAAATCTACTATAACTATATTATCTGCTCTAGTTTAAAGAAGAAATAAATAATAAAATATCTTACTTTTTATATTGCAACCTAGATAAATTTAGGTCCCCTTGTCCCTTGGAGAAACTCCAATCCCTGCTTCTTTCAATGACTGTGAAATTTGAAATCCACCCATCCCTGAGACTTTTTCACATAACTAAAGGTTGATATTTTCTTCTGCCTTTTTTTCCTCCAACTTTGGCCAACAGTTCGGTTCAGTTCAGTCACTCAGTCGTGTCCGACTCTTTGCGACCCCATGAATTGCAGCATGCCAGGCCTCCCTGTCCATCCCAACTCTCGGAGTTCACCCAGACTCACATCCATCGAGTCATTGATGCCATCCAGCCATCTCATCCTCTGTCGTCCCCTTCTCCTCCTGCCCCCAATCCCTCCCACCATCAGAGTCTTTTCCAATGAGTCAACTCTTCGCATGAGGTGGCCAAAGTACTGCAGTTTCACCTTCAGCATCATTCCCTTCAAAGAAATCCCAGGATTGATCTCCTTCAGAATGGACTGGTTGGATCTCCTTGCAGTCCAAGGGACTCTCAAGAGTCTTCTCCAACACCATAGTTCAAAAGCATTAATTCTTCGGCACTCAGCCTTCTTCACAGTCCAACTCTCACATCCATACATGACTACTAGAAAAACCATAGCCTTGACTAGATGGACCTTTGTTGGCAAAGTAATGGGCCTTTGCAGTATGGATATAGTCATTTGTCTCTTCTGTGCTCTCATAGTAATTATGCATGTGCCTTACAAAAGCTCCAATACTTTGACCACCTGATGCAAAGAGCCTACTCATTGGAAAAGACCCTGCTACTAGGAAAGATTAAAGACAAAAGAAGAGGGTGGCAGAGGATGAAATGGTTAGATAGCATCATTAACTTAATGGACATGAATTTAAGCAAACTCCAGGAAACAGTGAAGAAGAGGGGAGCCTCATTTGCTACATATAATCCATGGGGTCTCAGAGTCGGGAGGCAACTTAGTGACTGAACAACAACAACTCAGAAAAATCAACAACCCCTTAAATTAATTATCTCAGTCAAGTTTTAATAGTTTGCCTTTTCAGATGATTTTACATAAATACTCCAATACACATATGTACATCAATTCTGATTTTGCATTTAAACTTTTAATAATGATCCCTTATTATTAAGTGTATTTGGGGAGATTAATTGTATAGGTTCCAGAATACTTCATCAGGGATTTTGTAACACAATCTTAAAGCATATATATCTGGAATCATGTCTCAGGTGCTGTGTGCTCAAATATTAAAGTATTTTTCAAGGAAAAATTACAGTTATCCTCCAAAGAAAATTATCCTCATATAATCATTAACACAACTGGAATTTTTGACAAGTCAGGCACCATCCTGTTCTCTTATTTCATTATCTAATTTAATATTTACAATACTATTGTGGGTGGTCTGTATTATATCCATTTCATGCATGATAGATCTAAGGCTCATGGCTATTAAGCAAAATGACTAAAACATAATCAGTTTCAAATTTGTTTTCCTGACATAAAATCCCATAATAATAATGTGTTTATTGTTTCCCCCAACATGGTACTACTGATGCGTATATGTGCATTTTAGGCATTTGTTAGCTTTATTTTCACCTTAGGGGATATTAAATTTACCTAATCAGTTATATAAATATCAAGTATGGTGAGTGTTTATTCAAATGTCCACAACTTTAGACAGAATTATACTATCAGTTTAATCTTTTTCTTGGATCGTTACCAGCAGTCTCAACAAAGTCTTAACTAAGCCTAATGATGTTACAGACACTGGATATCATTGGCAAAATGAATGGCTTACTTAATTAGTAAACGGATGTGAGAAAAGTGTTTCTTTGGCAAATGTAACAGGAGTTCAAAAGCTGTGAACTGACCGGACATATTGTAGAGTTACATTGTTATTGCACATGAAAAAATGAGTTTAGTTCAGTTGGCAAAAAATTCTGTTAATCATATGACACACTGCTTCAATGTGGAACTAAATGATAGGTTAACAATTCAATTATTTTAGTTTATTTTGATGTGCTGTTCATATAAATTTCTAGAAAGAAACTACAGATCAATATTTTTTTTTTAATTTTAAGCAATTTACCACAAAGAATATCTTTCCCCAGTTCCATTAATTTGTATGGCTGATTTCACTTTTTTTTTTAATATACTTAGGTGCAATTTGGAAGTTCTCCAATGGACTAAACACATCTCAATGTGTACAGGGATTTCTAAGTTCTCTTCTTAATGTTGTGCTAATAACTCAAGGACTACACAGGGTCCTCTGAGTTGTTTATCATACATATTCTGCAGTTACCAACTATTATTCTGCTGGCTCACATACTAACACAGGGGGATCTCAAAATATTTTGATGTACATATACTAATATCTTCCATCTGAAAACAAAATTAAAATACTGTAAATCATTCAAATCTCTATTCCTTCTTAAAGCTGAATATCTTACATAATTTTTAATGAGTAATTTTTATCTTCTATTCAAATCTACAAAGATAAGCAAATTTTCCTCACAGCATAATTTCATTTTTCTACTTGAATAACTCAGGCATATTTTTGATCCTTGAAATAAATAAAAAATTGTATTTGATCTTATGTAATGAGGACTCATCAATACTTTTAACTCAATTTGTCTTTTATAATTGAATTTTTTATTAAATTGAATTTCTATTATTCCTGAGTAAGATACATTTTTCACAGAGAAATCTATTCTCATTTCAACCACTTTAGTGTTTCTTTTTTTTATAGGGGAAAATTTCAAGTTTTTCCTCCATGTAATTAAATAGTTTCTATTATATTTATTGAACAGTGAGCATAATAATTTTTACAGCAAAACATTTTTAGCATACTATGTTTTCCTCTGTATTATTTAGCTTCTATCTAAACACATACATATGCATACACACACTATTTTCAAACTGTTTATGTCCAACTCTCAGATATAAATAAAGGCTAAATTACATGCAGATAGCATGCATTAATTTCTGTAAACCAAATAGAGTGTCCTACTCACATCACACAGTTCTGTTGACAAGCTAAAATAGTGGTTAACTTAAAAATCTGCATTTCCTGGAATGCTTAGCTATCAGAGTGCTGTTTTAGATTTAGGATTTATTTGTTTGCTTGTTTGTGTGCTCACTTTATTTATTTATTTATTTTGCTTTATTTAGTGAGTTATTTTTTTTTCCTTTTGATTGGCATGTATTCCTGTGTATAATGGAAACACCATTGCCTCAAGATATAATGTGCCCCTACCAAGACCAATTTCTATGTAACAATCCAGCACTTTTTTTTTTAAATGCTATCTTTTGAGTTAGAATTTCTTTGTATACTGGGAATATGTCCTGATTGAAATAAAAATAACAAGAGCCATGTTACTTATTTGTTTCTTTAAACCCAGGTTGGTGACTGCAGGATTGAAAGGCATTAAGTATTACAATATTCTGCTTTTTCTCTGAGCAGCAGGTCTCCTCTATTTTCTGAAAAAGCTGCTAATTATTGTTATTAATTTTATTAATGATTGTATTCTTAACCTAACTAGTTAATCTTTTGTTAAGGGGACATTTTTCAACATTCTGAAAAATACTTTAGTCTCTTTTCTCTTTTTCAATAAGTGAGCCATTTTTTAAGAGTAATCTGAGAAGTGGGCTTCTAGGCTAGTCCTCATTTAGCTCAAATAAAATTCTTTTCTATTCTTTTTATTATGTTTTTATTGATTATTTTCACTGATAGTACTAAAGTTGAGCCACCATTATAAAAGACTATGTTACAAGAATGCAATATGTTAGAATTATATTTTTGTGTCCTTAAAAAAATAGAAGAATCTACTAGACTAGAAATTGTTTCAAACAGTACAAACTAGTAATTCAAATTATATCTAAGAGAAAACAAAGAACAAACTTTTTTTAAAATAAATCTTTTAATTTCATGCATATAAAGATAATCTGCCTTTGGGAACTTTCTCTTAGAGTCAGTAGAAAAAAATCAGGAAAGATAAAATTTACAGGGATAAGTCTGAACTAAAATAGTTAATATTTAAAAAGTTGAATTGAGTTCAATAGTAATAAAGTAAATATTAGACAAAAATGAGACCAAAACAATCTGATCTACTTGAAAAACAGTGAACACAGCCCTAACTAAGCCTTTGAAAAAAAAAAAGTTTAAAGATAAATCAAACAGAAATATTAGTAAATATTATGATGAAAAGAATAGATTTATGATGGCTATAAAAAGATTTACAAATCATGAAGAAAAATACAAACCTCATAGCAAATAGATAAAACATATATAAATGGATAGGTCCCAGAACAGAACCCCAAATGAACAAAATAACATGTACAAAAATGTCCAACATTTTTAGTAATCAGAGAAATGCAAATTAAAGTAAAACCGGGATATCACTTTATACTCATCAGACTGGCAAACATGTAATAGACAACAATTTATTTGTGCCAGGGATCTGCAAAAAAAAAAAAAGGTCTATGTTTACATACCATGTCAGAAATATGAATCATTACACAATTTTGTGAAAGCAACTTGATAACATCTATTACAATTAGATGTATTTGCATACATTCTATATCAGTCAATCCCATAATGCTATAAATAACATACATTTACATATATGAGGATATTTTATTTACTGAGACCTCTTTATAATAGTAAAAAGATATGTTGATTATATACTTGGATAAAAAAAAAACAATGGAACATACAAACTGGTGGATATTATGCAGCCATGAACAATAATTAATTAGAGGATCAGATCAAATTAATACGGTGAAACATCTGTGAAGTTAAAAACTAAGAAATTGGTGCTACATAGTAGACAGAAATATCCGTTTCCTACCTATGTATAGAAAATCAATAATTTAGAGGAGCTGAGACAACAGATGAAGATGACTATTCAAATATTTTACTTCTGCAGATTCATGACTTGCTTTGCATAGTAAAGTAAGTGAAGTGAAGTGAAGTTGCTCAGTCATGTCCGACTCTTTGCAACCCCGTGGACTGTAGTCTACCAGGCTCCTCCATCCATGGGATTCTCCAGGCAAGAATACCAGAGTAGGTTGCCATTTCCTTCTCAAGGGGATCTTCCTGACCTAGGGATCGAACCTGTTTCTCCCATATTGCAGGCAGACGCTTTAACCTTTGAGCCACCAGGGAAGCCCTTGGAAATAAAGTAAGACAAAGCCCAGAAACATAACACTTATAGACAGTTCTCATAGGGAAAGAAATTGAAGTTGCTTAGTCGTGTCCGGCTCTTTGCGACCCTATAAACTGTAGCCTACCAGGCTCTTCTGTCCATGGGATTTTCCAGGCAAGAATACTGGAGTGGGTTACCATTTCCTTTTCCAGGAGATCTTCCCGATCCTGCATTTTAGACAGACGCTTTACCGTCTGAGCCATTAGAGAAGTCTCTCATAGGGAGGGGGATTAAAAACTGGCCTAACACATCACATAAACATTATCAAGAAAAGGATAGTTCAAAATATCAACATTTTGATTAGTTTTATGACACAACAACAAACAATAATAGAAAGGCCCCACATCCTTCAGCTAAAATTAATTCAAGCATAGCGATTTTCTTCTTTGCTATTAGCCTTATAACTCTCAAGTTTTGTAACAAGTATAAACTTTAATACGAGCAGAGAGGGTTTAAAAGTATTATCTAGCTTCTGACAAAGCAGCAAAGAAATGGTAGGGAACATATTTCATGTTTTACTAAAAGTTGTACTTATACAATGTCTATAAAAGCTAAATAAAGTTTCTCATTTTAAAACTTTTTCTTACAGAAAGATATATCTAATAGATATATCTAAAGATAACCCTAACCCAATTACTAAAATTGGAAGCAGATTCCCCCTTTGCAGTGTTGGTAAGAATACATAGAAATATTAAAGATAAGTAACAGACAAACCCTCCTCCCTGCAAAAATAAAGAAAGATAATAAAATTAAAAATATTTTTTTTCTCTAGTGAAACAATAAAATAAATTTGGAATGAAATAATTTTTAAAACTTTTTTTTGGTTAAAATCTTTTTTTATTTTTTAGTTTATAAAACTTATTGCTGTCAAAGTTAAGGGCAAAAATTGGTACCATCTTTTGGAGGAAATATTGCAGTATATTTAAATTTTTAATGTCATTAACCATCAATTTTATTGCAAAGAATTTAGCCTAAGGCAATAATAAATAATATAAGCCAAGATATACTTGATGAGCAAAGATGTTCATGACTTTATAATCGATTTATAATAAAATTTTTAATAAAATATAGAAATTCAATATTATGATTTGTCTATAAAATATTAAAAATCATTTCAAAATTATAATGACTTGGATAAAATTAATAAGTAATGCTAAATTCAGATAAGTACTTAAATTCATGTCTGCATATATAGAATAATACTGGAAAAGATGTATAAATTTATGGTTGCATTCAACTGAAGGTAATTTCTTTCTATTGCTTTAATATTTTAAAATCTATTCCAAAGAATACATATAACTTTTGAAATATGAAAGCATTATTTGTGAAAAATGAAGATTCAGATTGGGCATCTCAATTCAAAATTCCCAACATCAAAAGGCTATTTTATGTGATTTTATTTTCAGTGATGTCTCTTTACTGATGTTTAGAGTGGCCGTGCCTAGCATTTCCCTACTTTGATAAGCTTTTCCTTTTAGACCAGTTGAGGTACAGTGAATAATTTCTTTCAGCTTATCTCACATTAAAGTGTGAGGTTTCCTTGTGGGATTTAAAAGCCACAAAACTTTATAAACATAAGAATTACTTCCACATTAAAGGACTAAACACAGCAGGATAGTACTACAGGCCCAGGGAATGACTTAGTCATTGAATTGAAATGGAATATTCCCCTCAGGTGATTTAGAAAATGTCATAATCTTTTCAATATGATGAACTGAACAGGCTTAGGGAGATCAAGGTAAAAGCCAGTTTGGAGGCTAAAAGGTGCAATCATCACAATTTGAACTTTTAATCTGAGAGACCTTCAATTTCCTCTCCCATTGGTGTTCACCGGATAGCTTAACTATAGGATTCACCTAATTCTAGCTCAACTATTTGAAAGTACTTTAAAAGCATCTATAAAGCATATGGGATCACTCAAGCAGCTGAGAGATTTGGGCACTCAAATCTCCCAATGCTAGCATCACAGATTGTAACTTCTAACTACCTTCATGCTTCAAATATAAGGACAGGCTCCCTTAAGATGATTCCCAATAAAGACATAAATGTCAAAATCTGTTAGACACTTCTAGGACTGCTGTAATTGATGGGATGTGGATAAGGCCGAGTAGAATGATGTATGAGATTTGTGGTCTTTTGGATGACAGTGTTCAACTGCTATAACTGTGACCCATGATTCTTTAATTGGAACGCAAAACATAGCAAGTCAAATGAAATAGTGAAAAACAGCAGCCTTTCAGGGGACACAGATTAAGGATCGATGTGCAAATCGCAGAAAAATACAGAAGGGCTACAGTGACTGACAGGTAGGTTCCTCTTTAAACAATGGGTAAAAGAGCCCCCTCCAAAGCACAGAACCTGCATACAAAGACATAAAGGGATCTTACCAAACTGGCAGGAAAATGGAGCATCAGGCACATTGTTCAACTCTGGGAAACTAGCAAAAGTACATCCATCTAGTTACAATAAAAGTTCTGCTTCAAAATTAGGAGACTGTGCCAATGACAGACGGGAGGTTGGAAAATTCCATTTGAACAAAAGGATACAAGAATTCTAGGATTATAGGAAATATATACATCTCAAGCAAAAATGACAAAATATCATTCTATAGGTTCCCATGCAAATCAATTTGAAGTTTTAGATATTTTTAAGGAATAAGGGCATGAAGTCTATTCATGCAATTCTATTTAAGAACGCATACACTACTATTTCTAGCAATGGATCCATACAAATCAGAACTGATGTTAAATATCGCTACTTTTCATAAACCTTTTAAATACCACTACCTTAAAACTGTTAATTTGTTTAATCCTTGCTACAAACTTTTAGGTATCATTGATTCTCCCTTTTACAAATCAGCAACAAAGGCAAAGAGATACTAAGTAACTGGTTTGTGTCATACAGATATTAAGTGGGAGAGTCAGGAGTTAAGCTCAGGCAGTGTTATTTCACTGTCCAGGTGCTAAACAACATACTAGCATCCACCTCTGAGGAGACATAAAAGCCTGTCTTCACTTTACCAGAATCAGTATCCAGCATCATCACATCCTGGCTATGAGAAAGGAAACTGAATTATTGATAACCTGATGGATTCCAGATTTCATAATATCTGGGACATGAAGGTGTCATTACCTTTGATAATATTCACTTACTATATTATTAACTTGTATATCTATGCACAGGGTAGCACATGTAGACACACACACACACACACAGATATTACTCATTCTTTAGTGGTTCTTAGATTGGGTGCATAAGAAATACACAGGAGGCTTTTTCTATAACCACAGCTTGATCTTATTACTCTAAGAAAATTTGATTCAGTATACATGAGGTGGATCTAAGAATTTTCATTTCCAACAAATTTCCAGATAATGGCAATGCTGCAGGTCTACAGATCTCACTGACCAGAGTTCTAGCAGAAAACTCTCCAAGGACATCTTTGACTTTGTTTCAGTTCTGATTTTCCATGGCTGTTAACTCTTAGTATCTGAAATTGCCCCCTTTACATTTCTTCAAAAATCACTGAAATCAGGTACAAGCTGCACTCATCCAATAGTATTCCTGTTTGTTTCTGTTTATTCTTTTATTTTAGCCAAACAATGAATGAAACAGTTAGATTCCAGCATGGCCACCTGAAACTTTTAAATAAGTTTACATCATGAGGTTGTTAAAAGTTCTTTTTATATTTCTAATAACGCATCACTGATTAACAGCTTTCTAGGTGATACTTTCTAGATGTCTACTCTATTCCTTTTATATATATTATACTCTTGGAATATTTTCTGTTTTTCTTGCTCATTTATTTCTGACACATTTTTGGTCTTCATTTTTGTTTACTCATCATAAACTGTTGGAAACAAATGAACTATAAACAGCCAACATGAAAAATAGACAAAGACGAAGACGAAATGTAATGTGATCCACAACCTATCATAATACTAAATACAAAAAACATACAACAGTCATAATCCTATGCAGGAAGAAACATTATATATTTGTTGACTTTTAAATTCAATTAAATATTATTGGAAAAACAAAAAATAAAATGAAAGCTTAAAAACAGACTTATGGAGTCAGAATGAGCAAAGGAACTCAACTCATTTCTACAAAGCTTCTGAACTCAGATTCTGGAGAAGTACATAGTTGCAACCCAGAAATCATAATAATGGGATTATCAGACACTGCATGCTTAAAAATACAACCATAGGAAAGAAATAAAGGAACTGAAGGAGGTTTTTAACAGAAAAAGAACATTTTACAAATTAGATTTATAATAAAAGAACAGTTATGTCACATGAAGGAGGATGTCCTAAACTTGATAAACATTATACTACTTCCCAGCGCCAGGCAGCCAACACCATGGCATAATTATCACCCAGCAAGCTCAAATAAATTCAACTAAAATAGCAAATAATTAAATTGGAAAACAAGGGAAATTATTAATAAGAAATATAAAAATAAAATTATTTAAACATAAAGTATAATAAACATCATTAGAAAATATATCAATAGAAAAATAAAAGGTTTAGGTAAAAAAAAAGTGGTAACTCTCTAAGGGAAAAATATGAACAACCCAAACACTAAGTAATTATGAATGTAATATTTTATACATCTCAGACACTGAAAGAGTAAAATACTAAAGCATAAAGCAACATTTGACATTTTGATCTTTCCAGGATTTGCAAATATTTCTAGATTGATATTTTAGACATGTTGTTATCCATTAGGTCTGTGAAATAGATATCTTCTTAAGAAATATTTCTATGAAGTATCCAATTCAATGGTCATTTATAAAATAAAAAGAAAAAGAAAATATATGGTTTTCTAAATTACTTGAGATATACAGTTAATTCTCCTTACTCAGAGTTGGTTTTTAAGAATCTGAATACTCACAAAAATGTATTTGTAACCTTAAAATCAGTGTTCACAATATTTTCATAGTCACCTGTGGACATGACACAGGGCTGCAAAAAAATGTGAATTCCCTACACTGCACTTCCCAGCTGAGGTGGTTCTTGTAACAGTACTCATTCTGTAAATAAGTCTCCTTTTTGCTGTCTATTTAATACCACTTAACACACTTGTGTGCTTTTATGGGCATTTTATTTCTTAAAAATGCCCACAAGTGTGGTGTTGAAAGGCTGACAAAGTGCTTCTAAACACAAAAAGGCTGTGATATGCTTTATGGGAAAAATGCATGCTAGACAACTACTTAGGTATGAGTTATAGTTCTGCAGGCCTTGAGTTCAATGTTAATGAATTAATAATATACACAAAATGAGGTGTTTTTAAAGCAGAAACAGACATAAAAGCATGTATTGATGAGTTGTCTAAGTGTTGTAAACAGAGGTTCTGCAGGAACCTAACCCTGAATTTACATGTTTGTTAATATAATATCCACACAACGTGATAACATATAACTACCACTTGACAGAATAACAAGAACTATCTGTAATTTTGTCACTGTCCTCTTTTCTTTCATTATTTGTTTTCATGTTTACAAAGTTCCTTATTTCACTTTGGTAACTAGATTCTATTTTCTACTCGTGAAAGACATCAAGAGCAAACAATTATCAGGAACAAAAAAATAATGAAAGTTTCATTATAACAGTTGATCAATTGTATACCAATAATTTCTGGCAGAGGCTTAAACACAAGATTTATAATATAGACTTAGAAACAGAATGACCACTCTACTTAGGAGTTCATTAGATCTAAACTAGTATTCTAACTAAAGGTTCTGCACAATACCACATAAAACAGAGGACAAAATACAGCCTGAATCTTGAAAAGTAACATTATAAAAGCACTACAAGGATTTCATCATTTTTTTCCTGCTTTCTTTTTCTATTTGTTCAGGGAAACCTAAAGACATGCAGATTTAGAACCATAATTCCTTTTGAAATAATATTTGATATGAGCAGAAACATTGTGTTGCCCAACAGGGATTATCATTTTAATGATAAATTATTGTCCACATGATAGCAAAGTGAAGCCATCAGTTGTTTTAATGGGCCTCACAGAAGTTAAAGTCAGAACTAGTTTTTCTTTCAAAAACCTTATGATAAACTTGGGGCTTTGTGCATTTGAGTTATTGATATGAACATCAGACCCTTCAGGATCTTCTGGGAATTCTATAATTTGCTAAAAGAAAACCAAAGCTCCAAGGAGAGTTTTGTACTGAATTTGTAAAGGTGTATTTTCAGAGGTTTTCTGTCTTTTGCATTTACTTCCCAGTCTTGTCTAGGGCTTTAGAAAGGACATTAAGTAAGGTTTTTAAATGGCTCTTGAGCATATCTCCTTTATTCAAACAAATAAATGCATGCATTTTGAAAGCCTACTAAGAGAGCCCTTTAAAATACTTCGCTATTTAACAGGAAAAAAAAAAAGATACTTTGCATCTCTGGATTTGTTTTTAAAATAAGATGGTTTCTGTGAAGAATTCCACATTTAAGGAGAGTATTAGCATCCAAGGAGTGCATTTTTTTATCACTAATCATTAATGTGACTCAAAATACCTGCAACAGGAAAGAATAACATGCTGATTTGAAATATAAGAATCAAAGTCATCTTACAGACAATTTAAAAATGACATGAAGGCCAGAGCAAGTGAAAAAATTCAGAATATTCATAGGGACACTTCTTTAGGCATTTATCATTTGCTAACATAAGGCTTTGACATAAATTAAATCTCTGAAATTCCATTTCCATTAATTGAACTCCCTCCCCATCCAATACAAGTTTAATATAAAGATAACCAAGCTACATTTTCCTCCATACTCCTTTCCCTTGAAATGATCCTTTTTCTTTCCTCCTCCAACTCTAAATTCATCTTCAGCACTTTTACAAGTCCCAATAAGCCAAATAAATGTCCTTTAACTTTAGCAGTTTATTTATTTATTTTTTTGACTGAATCCCTTCCTCTACATCTCTGGCTAATCCAGTTATATAGTTTTTAGAATTAAGCATAAATCTTCATTCATTAGCACTGTGTATTTATTTACCCTTATAGAGAGTTTAGAACTCAACCACCAAGGCTAAGAGGAGAAACCAAGAATTTAATCTAAAAAAGCAATAAATACATATATATATATACATACATTTTTATAAATAAATTTTTCAAAAAATCAGCTGAGCAGCTAAGACCACATAATTGGCTAAAAGTTTGAAATATGAAATTTAATAAATGATGGTAACTCTAACTGCTGATGCTATGTAACCACTTGCATTGTGAGTGCAGAGGGATACAAGAAAGAAAAAAACAAGATATTAGAACCCAAGTAATTGATGGTGAAATTCCCATAAGAGTAAGAACAATTGTAGCACGAGGCTCTTCGAAAGGGCTAGGTGAACTCCAAGAGGAGGAAATGTCCTGTCTGTACCAGGATGTCAGGCTGTGTAGATCACTACACATAATATAATGTTAAATTTTTAATTGCTAAACTAAATCTGTACCCAGGGAAGAGTCAGGGTTTGCTTCAGTTAGTGAGGTGGAATACTGAGAAGGCAAGGGTCACTAATGAGGAAATTCAGAGAAAACCCAAGAAAAGGGATTCTGAAGGTTCAGGTGTTCAGTGAGCAGTGAGGAAAGGAGAGTCAGGGTCAGGTCTTGAAAAAGTATTGCAGGTTAGGAAACTAAGTGATGAGTCAAGACAAACTAAAAGAAAACAGTGGGGTGGAGGTGGAAGGCGCTATTAAAGTATAAATTGGGTTTTAACTTTTATGTGTAAAAATGAAAAATATAAATATATATACAGAATGGATTCATAAGCACTAGTATTAATAGCATTGATACATTCAAATTGTAGTGCTGGAGAAGATGCTTGAGAGTCCCTTAGACAGCAGGGAGATCAAGCCAGCCAATACTAAAGGAAATCAACCTTGAATATTCGTTGGAAGGACTATTGCTGAAGCTGAAGTTCCAATATTTCAGCCATCTGATGTGGAAAGCTGCCTCATTGGAAAAGACTCTGATGCTGTGAAAGACTGAAGGCAGAAGGAGAAGAGGAAACAGAGGATGACATGGTTGCAGGGCATCACTGACTCAATGGACTTGAGTTTGAGCAAACTCTGGGAAGTAGTAAAGAACAAGGAAGCCTGGTGTGCTTCAGTCCATGGGGTTGCAAATAGTCAGACATGATTTCACAACTGAACAAAAGCAACTATTTTGACAGAAGCAATTTTTTAAATGTATGTATAAGAGACTATTAATCTCTTGCTAAAAAATAGTTCATGTAAAATTTGACAGTCTCTACATTAGCAAGGAAGCTTAGAACACTGAAGACGTGGCACTTATAAACACTGTATTTCTAGCAGAGGCTTATATATGATGTTCAGAACAGCTCCCATCCCTGCCATTCAAAGCAGGCCAATATTTATTATTAGCTAATGTAATCTGAATGTATTTACATGAATTAATTTTCTTTGTGTAATAAAATTCTTAAGAATTTTTAAATTCCTCTTTCTGACCTTTACACTATTTTGCAAGAAGTAAACTCTTAATCAGTATGAAAATGACTTTGACAATTATCTTTCAATGAATCTAGCTTAAAATCACTGATAAACCTACATGTTGATGACTTTAGTCTATGCAAATAGTCAACAGTGATCTTGAAGTTGAACATAAAACTTCCTTGTTCAGTACTAAAATAGTCCTGCTGATGTACTAAATGACAAATTGAACGTGCTTTCATTAAGGTACATTTATTAGACAATAACTTGATATTGGTTTGCTTGTTTGATTTCAGTAAGCATTTCATCTTTCTCTTGCAAAATTAACCACAGCATGTAATTCCAAAATCATTTATCTATAACAAAATTTCAATAATTCAGCAACAGTAAGCCCTGTTCAAAATCATAAACAACAGAGTTTACATAGTACCTAAATGTCATTAGAACTCTTCCTTCTCTGAAACTTGTCATCTGACCATAATTGTTTTAGAGTCATAGTTTCTCAAAATGACTTTTAATGTGTAACAAAACTTTAGATATCTTTACTAGTCAGTTATTATCTGCTAACTTTTAATTCAATGATCTTATAAATCTGGATTATTTGGGGGAGAGTGATCAGTGACCAGATTGAAGATATCACATTACAGATACACAGATGGCAAAGGTTTTCTCAAAAATAAATTTCAAAACTAATGAACAGTCTCTCTACTAAGGAAATGGAAACTGTTTCTGTTCTCAAATAATACTGTCTCGATGTTTTCTTTCCATAACAATTGCACGATTATTAAAAGAAGAACACTTAAATTTATAAGTTACTAAAGCATTATCCCCAAGGATTAGGAAAACCTGGCACACATACCTAATTTAACATAAAGACTGGAACATAGCCATCCAATATGTATTTTCATTGTTTTTTGTGATCCTGATGCTACTGTTGCTGTTACTAACATTCATATTTACAAAGGACAAAGAAATCATTATTAGAATCATAAGAATAAGCATGTATTGTTAACTACATGAAAGCTTATAACTTTTAATTTTAATTTCCATTATGTAAATAAGAAAACATTAAATTATTCCATCTTGGTGAAGATTTTTAAAACTTCCTGTACTTCTCTGGAAACAAACAGGGATCATTCTGTAATTTTTGAGACTTCAGCCAAGTACTGCATTTGGGACTCTCTTGCTGACTATGATGACTACTCTATTTCTTCTAAGGGATTCTTGCCCACAGTAGTAGATATAATGGTCATCTGAGTTAAATTCACCTATTCCATTCGATTTTAGTTCACTGATTCCTAAAATGCTGATGTTTACTCTTGCTATCTCCTGTTTGACCACTTCCAAATTGCCTTGATTTATAGGCTTCACATTCCAGGTTCCTATGCTTCTCTTTACTGAATCGAACTTCGCTTCCATCACCAGTCACATCCACAACTGGGTGTTGTTTTTGCTTTGGCTCTGTCTCTTCATTCTTTCTGGAGTTATTTCTCCACTGATCTCCAGTAGCATATTGGACACTTACCGACCAGGAGTGTTCATCTTTCAGTGTCCTATCATTTTGCATTTTGATACTGTTCATGGGGTTCTCAAGGCAAGAATACTGAAATGGTTTGCCATTCCCTTCTCCAGTGTGCCACATTTTGTCAGAGCTCTCCACCATGACCCATCCTTCTTGGGTGGCCCTACATGGCATGGCTCATAGTTTCATTGAATTAGACAAGGCTGTGATCCATGTGATCAGGTTGGTTAGTTTTCTGTGATTGTGGTTTTCAGTCTGTCTGCCCTCTGTTGGGCAGCTGTGTGGCACTGAAGCAGTGGCTGCGAGGTGTCACAGTGGCTGTGAGGAGACATCCCACGTTGAAGGTCAGAGAAGCACGAGCAAGACGGTAGGCATTGGAGCAGTGGCTACGCAGTGCTGGAGTCACTGCAAAGAGATACCCCACATCCAAGGGCAAAGGAGAAGCCCCAGCAAGATGGGAGGGGAAGTGAATTCGCATTTATATCAAATCCCATTCCCATCAGAGACACCCAGAGAGCTCAAACAAACCTTGTTTGCACCAGGACCCAGAGACCCCACAGAGACTGAAACAGAACTGTGTTTGAGCATCTCCTGTAGAAGTACGGGTTAGCAGAGGACTGCCCCAGGGGTAAAGGGCTATAGGTGCAGCAGACTTGGGTATGGCTGGGTGCAGTAGAATTGGGTATGGCATAAGCCCACTTAGAGGAGGTCAGCATTAACCCCACCATAGAGCTGCAAGAACTTAACACAGGACTGGGAAATAGACTCTTGGAGGGCATAAACAGAACCTTGTGCACACCATGACCCAGGAGAAAGGAGCAGTAACCTGACAAGAGACTGACCCAGCCTTGCCCGGGAGTGTCCAGGAGTCTCCAGCTCAGGCATGGGTAAGTGGTGGCCTGCTGAAGGGTTGGGGACACTGAGTATAGCACCGCATGCATGGGACATTTTAAGGAGGTCACCATTATCTTCATTACCTCCACCATAGTTTAGCCACAGGTAAATAACAGGGAGGGAACACAGCTCCACCCATCAAGAGAAAATTGGATTAAAGATTTACTAAGCATGGCCCCACCCATCAGAACATGACCCAGGTTCCCCCTCAGTCAGTCTCTCCCATAAGGAAGCTTCCATAAGCCTCTTAACCTTCTCAATCATAGGGGAGACAGACTGAAAACCACAATCACAGGAAACTAACCAATCTGATCACATGAACCACAGCCTTGTCTAACTCAATGAAACTATGAGTTATGAAATGTAGGGTATCCAAAAGGATGGGTCATGGTGGAGAGCTCTGACAAAATGTGGTCCACTGAAGAAGGGAATGGCAAACCACTTCAGTATTCTTGCCTTGAGACCTCATGAACAGTATCAAAAGATAAAAAGATAGGACACTGAAAGATGAACTCCCCAGGGCAGTAGGTGCCCAACATGCTACTGGAGATCAGTGGAGAAAAAACTCCAGAAAGAATGAAGGGATGGTGCCAAAGAAAAAACAACACCTACTTGTGGATGTGACTGGTGACAAAAGTAAAGTCTGATGCTGTAAAGAGCAATATTGTATAGAAACCTGGAATGTTAGGTCCATGAATCAAGGCAAATTGGAAGTGGTCAAACAGGAGATGGCAAAAGTTAACATCAGCATTTTAGGAATCAGTGAACTAAAATGGACTGGAATAGGTGAATTTAACTCAGTTCAGTTCAGTCGCTCAGTCGAGTCCGACTCTTTGCGACCCCATGAATCACAGCGCGCCAGGCCTCCCTGTTCATCACCAACTCCCGAAGTTCACTCAGATTCACGTCCATCGAGTCAGTGATGCCATCCAGCCATCTCATCCTCTGTCGTCCCCTTCTCCTCCTGCCCCCAATCCCTCCCTGCATCAGAGTCTTTTCCAGTGAGTCAAAACTTCCCATGAGGTGGCCAAAGTACTGGAGTTTCAGCTTTAGCATCATTTCTTCCAAAGAAATCCCAAGGCTGATCTCCTTCAGAATGGACTGGTTGGATCTCCTTGCAGTCCAAGGGACTCTCAAGAGTCTTCTCCAACACCACAGTTCAAAAGCATCAATTCTTCGGCATTCAGCCTTCTTCACAGTCCAATTGTCAGATCCATACATGACTACTGGAAAAACCATAGCCTTGAGTAGATGGACCTTAGTCCGCAAAGTAGTGTCTCTGCTTTTGAATATGCTATCTAGGTTGGTCATAAATTTTCTTCCAAGGAGTAAGCGTCTTTTAATTTCATGGCTGCTGTCACCATCTGCAGTGATTTTGGAGCCCCCCAAAATAAAGTCTGACACTGTTTCCACTGTTTCCCCATCTATTTCCAATGAAGTGATGGGACCGGATGCCATGATCTTCATTTTCTGAATGTTGAGCTTTAAGCCAACTTTTTCACTCTCCTCTTTCACTTTCATCAAGAGACTTTTTAGTTCCTCTTCACTTTCTGCCATAAGGGTGGTGTCATCTGCATATCTGAATTTAACTCAGATGACCATTACATCTAGTACTGTGGGTAAGAATCCCTTAGAAGAAATGGAGTAGCCATCATAGTCAACAGAAGAGTCTGAAATGCAGTACTTGGATGCACTCTCAAAAAGGACAGAATGATCTCTGTTCATTTCCAAGACAAACCAATCAATAACACAGTACTCCAAGTCTAAGCCCCAATCAGTAATGCTGAAGCAGCTGAAGTTAAATGGCTCAATGAAGACCTACAAGACCTTTTAGAATTAACACCCCCAAAAGATGGCTTTTTCATTACAGGGGAATGGGATGCAAAAGTAGGAGGTCAAGAAACACCTGAAGTAATAGGAAATTTGGCCTTGCAGTACAGAATGAAGCAAGGAAATGGCTAATAGAGTTTTATAAGAGAATGCACTGCTCATAGCAAACATCTTCTTCCAAGAACAGCAGAGAAGACTTTATACATGAACAGGACCAGATGGTCAATACCAAAATCAGACTGATTATAGTCTTTGCAGTCAAAGATGGAGAATCTCTATACAGTCAGCAAAAAAAAAAAAAAAAAAAACAAGACTGGGAACTTTCTGTGGCTCAGACCATGAACCCATTATTGCCAAATTCAGATTTAAATTGAAGAAAGTAGGGAAAAGCACTAGACCATTCAGGTATGACCTAAATAAAGTCCCTTATGATTATACATTGGAAGTGACAAATAAATTCAAGGGATTAGATCTGATAGACAGAGTGCCTGAAGAACTATGGATGGAGCTTTGTGACATTGTACAGGAGACATGGATCAAGACCATCCCCAAGAAAAAGAAATGTGAAAAAGCAAAATGGCTTTTTCTGAGGAGGCCTTAAAAATAGCTGTGAAAAGACGAGAAGTGAAAAGCAAAGGAGAAAAGGAAAGATATAACCATTTGAACACAGAGCTCCAAAGAATAGCAGGGAGAGATAAGAAAACCTTCCTCAGTGATCAGTGCAAAGAAATAGAGGAAAACCTTGAATGGGAAAGACAAGAGATCTCTTGAAGAAAATCAGTGATACCAAAGAAACATTTCATGCAAAGATGGGCACAGTAAAGGACAGAAATGGTATGGACCTAACAGAAGCAGAAGATATTAAGAAGAGGTGGCAAGAATACACAGAAGAACTATACAAAAAAGATATTCATGTCCCAGATAGTCATGATGATGTGACCACTCACCTAGAACCAGACATCTTGGAATGTGAAGTCAAATGAGCCTTAGGAAGCATTACTTTGAATAAAGACAGTGAAGGTGATGGAATTCCTGATGTGCTGTTTCAAATCCTAAAAGACGATTCATAATTGTGCTACACTCAATATGCCAGCAAATTTGGAAAACTCTGTAGTGGCCACAGGACTGGAAAAGGCCACTTTTCCTTCTAATACGAAATAAAAGCAATACCAAAGAATTCTCAGACTACCACACAATTGCACTCATCTCACATGCTAGTAAAGTAATGTTCAAAATTGTCCAAGCCAGGCTTCAACAGTACCTGCACTGTGAACTTCTTGATGTTCAAGCTGGGCTTAGAAAACGCAGAGGAACCAGAGATCAAATTGCCAACATCCACTGGATCATTGAAAAAACAAGAGAGTTCCAGAAAAAAAAAATTTATATATATATATATATATATATATCTGCTTTATTGACTGTGCCAAAACCTTTAACTGTATGGATAACAACAAGTTGTGGAAAATTCCTCAAGAGGTAGGAATACCAGACCACCTGACCTGCCTCTTGAGAAATCAGTATGCAGGTCAGGAAACAGTAGTTACAACTGGACACGGAACTAACGCATATATATGGAATTTAGAAAGATGATAACAATAACCCTGAATGTGAGACAGCAAAAGAGACACAGATTTATCGAACAGTCCTTTGGACTCTGTGGGAGAGGGAGAGGGTAGGATGATTTGGGAGAATGGCATTGAAACATGTATAATATCATATAAGAAACGAATCGCCAGTCCAGGTTTGATGCAAGATACAGGATGCTTGGTGCTGGTGCACTGGGATGATCCAGAGGGATGGTACGGGGAGGGAGGTGAGAGGCGGGGTTCAGGATTGGGAACACATGTACACCCGTGGTGGATTCATGTTGATGTATGGCAAAACCAATACAATATTGTAAAGTAAAAAAAGAATAATAATAATAATAATAAACAAACAAACAAACAAAAAAAGAACTGGACATGGAACAACAGACTGGTTCCAAATCGTGAAAGGAGCACATTAAGGTTGTATATTGTGACATTGTTTATTTACATTATATGCAGAGTACATTATGAGAAACCTGGGCTGAAGCACAAGCTGGAATGAAAATTGCTGGTAGAAATATCAATAACCCCCTGTATGCTAAAGACACCACCCTTATGGCAGAAAGTGAAGAAAGACTAAAGAGCCTCTTGATGAAATTGAAAGAGGAGAGTGAAAAAGTTGGCTTAAAACTCAACATTCAGAAAACTAAGATCATGGCATCTGGTCCCATGAGGACCGGTGGAGACTCACGGGGAAACAATGGAAACAGTGACAAACTTTACTTTTTGGGGCTCCAAAATCACTGCAGATTCTTGACTACAGCCATGAAATTAAAAGACACTTACTCCTTGGAAGAAACATTATGACCAAACTAGTCAAGATATTAAAAAGCAGAGACATTACTTTGCCAACAAAGGTCTGTCTAGTCAAAGCTATGGTTTTTCCAGTAGTCCTGTATGGATGTGAAAGTTGTACTCTAAAGAAAGCTGAGCTCTGAAGAATTGATGCTTTCGAACTGTGGTGTTGGTGAAGACTCTTTGAGAGTCCATTGGACAGCAAGGAGATCCAACCAGTGCATCCTAAGGGAAATCCGTCCTGAATATTCATTGGAAAGACTGATGTTAAAGCTGAAATTCCAGTACTTTGGCCACCTGATGCAAAGAGGTGAGTCATTTTAAAAGACTCTGATTCTGGAAAAGATTGAAAGTGTGAGGAGAAGAGGATGACAGAGGATAAGATGGTTGGATGCTATCACCTACACAATGGACATGAGTTTGAGTAAACTCCAGGAGTTGGTGATGGACAAAGGAGGCCTTTCGTGACGCAGTCCATAGGTCGCAATTAGTCAGACACAACTGAGCAACTGAACTGAACTGAAGTGTACTTCTCTGATTCTTATGCATTAAAAGTTTCAAATGCAGAACACAGATACTTTATTGTTTAATGTGAAACTATAAATTATCATAAAATATACAACATATACTGTTAAAAGGCTCAATTCAACTTCTAAAGGAAATTCTCCAAGTATATTACTAATGTAAGATCTGTTATGCTAGAACTTATCTTCAAATGATTTAAATGATATACTTCTGATAGTCTACTTATTTTCAATATACTTTCTTCAGATATAATTCTCATATGCAGCTATAATTTGCGTGTATTTATGTGTGGTGTGTGTGTCATTTCTAATATCATATAACATAAAGGATATTTCCATTACTTCATTAATATACTTTTAGATTTTTTTTCAATGATTCTATTTTATTGAAATTCTTCAAGTTAAAAGTATAGTTAAATAAAAATTTTAAAATATTTTCATAATTAGCCAATTGTCCTAAATTTGGAAGCAAAAAAAAAAAAATGTTAGTTGCTCAGTTGTGTCAGACTCTTTGTGACCCCATTGACTTTAGCCCATCAGGCCCTCTGTCCAAGGAGTTCTCCAGGCAAGAATACTGGAGTGCATTGCCATGCCCTTCTCCAGGAGATCTTCCTGACCCAAGGATCAAACCCAGTTCTCATGCTTTACAGGCTGATTCTTTAAAATCTGAGTTACCAAGGAGTGTAAAAAGCCTATAAATTATCAATGAAAACTGTTACAGGCATATTGATATAAAGTAATATATTATTTGGATTCTAGAATTCACCCTGACCATATCAAAATGCTATAGTGTAAGCATCAATTCATATCTCAGTCTAACAATACATAGTAATAAGTGCCTCTCACAGCTCATGAGCATTCTGACCATCTGGTTTATCCTCTGTTATCAAAAGTCAACCAAAACCATATAAACAAAATCTCATTTTTGGAAAGCAATCAAGACACAGATGCTGGATTATCATTCATTCATTTACTTATTTATTTGATGCCAGAATCACTGTTCTGGGCTCTTGAAAGGCATCACTGAGCAAAACAGATTGAAAACAAAAACAAAAACAACCTCTTGCCCTGCAGAGATTACATAAGAAGCATAATAAACAGTAAACTGTATAGCAAACTAGGAGGTCACAGTGTTACTGAAGGGAAAAAATTGAGCAAAAGTAAGCAGAATCACACACATCAATACGTAAGAGGAGTACAGGTCTCAGTTTGAAATAGAAAGCTTAAGGTGGGGCCTCTGTGAGAAAATGACACTTATGCATGATTTGAAAGAAGGTGAAATCAAGATTTCCAGGAGAAATATCAATAACCTCAGATATGCATATGACACCACCCTTATGGCAGAAAGCAAAAAAGAACTAAAAGCCTCATGATGAAAGTGAAAGAAGAGAGTGAAAAAATTGGCTTAAAATTCAACATTCAGAAAACTAAGATCATGGCATCTGGTCCCATCACATCATGGCAAATAGATGGGGAAACAGTGGCAGACATTGTTTTTTGGGGGCTCAAAAATCATTTCAGATGGTGACTGCAGCCGTGAAATGAAAAGATGCTTACTCCTTGGAAAGAAAGTTATGACCAACCTAGACAGCATATTGAAAGGCAGAGACATTACTTTGCCAACAAAGGTCCATCTCGTTAAGGCTATGGTTTTTCCAGTAGTCATGTATGGATGTGAGAATTGGACTATAAAGAAAGGTGAGTGCTAAAGAAGAGATGCTTTTTTAAACTGTGGTGTTGGAAAAGACTCTTTAGAGTCCCTTGGACTGCAAGGGGATACAACCTGTCTATCCTAAAGGAAATCAGTCCTGAATGTTCTTTGGAAAGGCTGATACTGAAGCTGAAACTCCAATTCTTTGGCCACCTGATGTGAAGAGATGACTCATTTGAAAAGACCCTGATGCTGGGAAAGACTGAAGGCAGGAGGAGAAGAGGATGACACAGGATGAGACGGTTGGATGGCTTCACCGACTCAATGGACATGAGTTTGAGTAAACTCCAGGAGTTGGTGATAAACAGGGAGGCATTTTGTGCTGCAGTCCATGGGGTCACAAAGAGTTGGACACAACTGAGCGACTGAACTGAAAGAAAATAAGGCGCTAACTATGTGAATATTTGGAAAAAGATTGTCTCCACATAGAGAGAACATAAAGTTCAAGGGCTTTATGGCTGGGACATACCTAAATATTTAAAGCACATCAAAGAGTTGATGTTGGTGAACCAGTGATTAAGGAGAGAATAGTAGGAGATTAATCAAAGAGAAGATTGAGGACCCTATTGTGGTCAAATGCTGCATAGCACTGTGAGGATCTTGGCTTTGACTTTGAATGAAATGGGGAGACTTTGGAGGATTTTAAGCAGAAGAAAGTCTTGATCTGTCTTTGAAAGAGTTACACTGGCTGATATATTGAACATGATTTATAGAACAATGAGAATAGAAGTGGACTGATCAGTTGAAAATGCTTAGTTTGAATGTTAGCAATAGAATAGCAGTAGAGGTTATGAAGTGGTAGGACTCTGGATACAATTTGATGATTGGAAATATGATGTGAGAGAAAAAGAAGTAAAGAAAGCCTGATTAAATGGAAAGACAAAATGTTCATTAATTGAGATGTGGAAGAATGAACCACCAAGATTTCTGCACTGTGCCAGATGAGATTATCAACATTTAATTACATCAAATAATATGAATATAAAAATTAATATGATAAATAGTATTGACACTTTTTTGAGGTCTGCTATGGATGTGAGAGTTGGACTATAAAGAAAGGTGAGTGCTGAAGAATTGATGCTTTTGAACTGTGGTTCTGGAAAAGACTCTTGAGCGTCCCTTGGACTGCAAGGAGATCCAACCAGTCCATCCTAAAGGAGATCAGTCCTGGGTGTTCATTGGAAGGACTAATGTTGAAGCTAAAGCTCCAGTATTTTGACCACCTGATGCAAAGAGCTGACTCATTTGAAAACACCCAGATAATAGGAAAGATTGAGGACAGGAGGATAAGGGGATGATGGAGGATGAGATGGTTGGATGGCATCACCGACTCAATGGACATGAGTTTGGGTAAACTCTGGGAGCTGGTGATGGACAGTGAGGCCTGGCATGCTGCAGTTCACAGGGGCACAAAGAGTTGGACACAACTGAGAAACTGAACTGAACTGAACTGAAAACTCATTTTGTGGATGCTGGACATTGTGTGCCATTAGCACTGTGAAGATGTGGTATTTCCATGATCCAAATGAGTAATTCAATTAACTAATGGGTTGGTAAACTTTCTATATGACATTTTTCTAGGTTGTAGATCTGAAAGTGAAAGTGTTAGTCACTCGGTCATGTCAGATTCTTTCCAACCTCCTGTACTAGCCCATCAGGCTCCTCTGTCCATGGAATTCTCCAGGCAAGAATACTGGAGTGGGTGGTCACCCTTTTTCAGGTGATCTTCCCAATCAAGGGATCCAACCCAGGTCTTCTGCATTGCAGGCAGCTTCTTTACCATCTGAGCCATCAGCAAAGCCTATGTTGTAAATCTACAGGGATATTATTGATCATAGGTTCAAGTAGTCTCACTGGTACTGTTTAAAATGCTTATATTACACCTTCAAGCTAGATGATAAATATAAAACATTCACTAGAATACTAATCAGTGTGCTGCAGACCTCTGTAGTGAGACATTAAATGTGTGCTTCAAATTTAAATTTTGATAATCAATTACTCTTTTGAAGCACATAATCACTTTTGTCATGATATATGTGTCTCAGTTACTAATATATAATGAAAAAGTGCTTGAAATAAAAAATATATCTGGAGATTTTGTTTTGCTACTTGAAATAATCTTTTGTAAATTTTATCAATTTCAATATTGTAAATGACAACTGACATCATCTCACAATATAATATCAAACAGTTAAATATGCACCAAAGGAAATGGCAGAAAGTAGTATAAACTGTAAAAATAATATTCCAATCAGAACTTTTGTCTATTGAAAATTATAAAGATAAAATATATTTTTAAAAAACCCAAAGAAACTTAAATGAGAGGGGTGTTTAGTCAAATGTAATTTACAGGCAGCTGTTCAGTTCAGTTCAGTTCAGTTCAGTTGCTCAGTCGTGTCCAACTCTTTGCGACCCCATGAATCGCAGCACACCAGGCCTCCCTGTCCATCACCAACTCCCAGAGTTCACTCAGACTCATGTCCATTGAGTCCATGATGCCATACAGCCATCTCATCCTCTGTTTACCCCTTCTCCTCCTGCCCCCAATCCCTCCCAGCATCAGAGACTTTTCCAGTGAGTCAACTCGTTGCATGAGGTGGCCAAAGTACTGGAGTTTCAGCTTTAGCATCATTCCTTCCAAAGAGCACCCAGGGCTGATCTCCTTCAGAATGGACTGGTTGGATCTCCTTGCAGTCCAAGGGACTCTCAAGAGTCTTCTTAACACCACAGTTCAAAGGCATCACTTCTTTGGCGCTCAGCTTTCTTTATAGTCCAACTCTCACATCCATACATGACCACTGGGAAAATCCATAGCCTTGACTAGATGGTCCTTTGTTGGCAAATGTCTCTGCTTTTGAATATTCTATCTAGGTTGGTCATAACTTTCCTTCCAAGGAGTAAGCGTCTTTCAATTTCATGACTGTAGTCACCATCTGCAGTGATTTTGGATCCCCCCAAAATAAAGTCAAACACTGTTTCCACTGTTTCCCCATCTATTTTGCATGAAGTGATGGGACCAGATGCCATGATCTTCGTTTTCTGAATGTTGAGCTTTAAGCCAACTTTTTCACTCTCCTCTTTCACTTTCATCAAGAGGCTTTTTAGTTCCTCTTCACTTTCTGCCATAAGGGTGGTGTCATCTGCATATCTAAGGTTATTGATATTTCTCCCAGCAATTTTGATTTCAGCTTGTGCTTCTTCCAGCCCAGTATTTCTCATGATGTACTCTGCATGTAAGTTAAATAAGCAGGGTGACAATATACAGCCTTGATGCACTCTTTTTCCTATTTGAACCAGTCTGTTGTTCCATGTCCAATTCTAACTGTTGTTTCCTGACCTGCATATAGGTTTCCCAAGAGGCAAGTCAGGTGGTCTGGTATTCCCACCTCTTTCAGAATTTTCCACAGTTTTTTGTGATCCACACAGTCAAAGGCTTTGTCATAGTCAATAAAGCAGAAATAGATGTTTTTCTGGAACTCTCTTGATTTTTCAATGATCCAGTGGATGTTGGCAATTTTATCTCTGTGGCTACAATGGCATACAAGAGCAGGAGGCTGCGATGGTGCACAAGTGCGGCCCAGAGGAGCTACCCCACGTCTGAGGTCAGAGTAGCAGCCGAGTGTGCCAGGCTGTGATGGCGCAGGAACAGCCAAGAGAAATTATCCCACGTCCAAGGTTAGGGGCAGCAGCCGGGAAGAGCTACCCCACGTCCAAAGAGCGGTGGCTGTGCAGGCTCAGGAGGGCCTAGAGGAGCTATTCCACGTTCAAGATCAGGAGGGGCAGCAGTGAGGAGATAACCCTCATCCAAGGTAAGGAGCAGCGGCTGCTCTTTGCTGGAGCAGCCGTGAAGAGTTACCCCACGTCCAAGGTAAGAGAAACCCAAGTAAGATGGTTGGTGTTGCAAGAAGGCATCAGAGGGTAGACACACTGAAACCATAATAACAGAAAACTAATCAATCTAATCACACTAGGACCACAGCCTTGTCTAACAGACAGCTGTTACTATCCATATAAAGTTAACTCCAAGAAACCTGCTGATTTCCTGTGTGACAGATAAAGATTCATCTAAAACATAAAAAAAAAATTCTTAGACTCTTATATTATTCTGTTCACTCTTTTCCTAAAGTTATATATTTTTAGAGAGAATTTTCACTAGGGAGAGATTTCTCTAAAATTTCTATACAGATAAAAAAAAGTACACACACACAGACACTTCTCAATGGAGCTTACCCACATACACACACACACACACACACACACACACACACACACACTCGTCAATGGAGCTTACCCAGACTTACTTTATACTTTCTCCATCTGTTTGTCTGCTTCAACTCTGAGCACTAGTATCTTTAAAGCAAGTGATATTATTTGCCCAACAGAATTCTACAATCAGCAACCTCGTTTCTATATCTGTTCCACAACTGGGCCAAAGAGTTTTGCTTAAGATAAAAAATAAAAATAAAACACTGTAATTTTCCTATCCTTTTATCCGTATAGCTTTTCCCAAAAGGACATGTAAGAACAGTATTCAAAATTATTGGAAATATTAAGGGAAGGAGGAATATAGAACTTCCTTCTTTAAGAGGGTACCTAATCAATCAGAGAATAGCTAATACTAGGAATAAAGCTTCTCTATGAAACCAGTAAAATAACTAACCACAGAAAATAGCTACCTTTGTATTATTTTCCTCTGTGGCTTCTAAAAAGAAAAAGTTCTTCACCTACTGATATGGTTTCATATTTTTATATATATATACATATATATGTGTATATATATATAATGTTAAAAAAACTATTCTAGTTATATATATATATATATATATATATATATATATATCTCCTAACATTGTCTAAGATTTTAGATTGGCTTAATCAATTCTTAAAAATGTGGTTCTCTAACAGCATGTGTAACACAAAAGTTATTATCCAGAATGAATCAGGTTTGGTTCTCCATATGACTTCTAAATGCAGTTTTCACAGTCTATGTATTTATTTAATATCAATTACTAAAGTTATAGCCCTTTATTCCTACCCACTTGGTACATGGGCACTAATCTATTTAGTCATTCAATACATTTTTAAGTATCTAATATATACTAATTTTCAAGCTAGTTACTAGAGATAGAGCAGTGTAAATCACAGACATAATACTTGTCCAAACACAGCTTAAAATATGTAGGGCAAAAGTATTTTATACATATAACTAAGAATAATCTCACTTTTGAAATTCTGGAAACACAGATGTATAGCATACAATGGAAGTATGTACAGGAAAGATAACCTATTCTGGGAAATTTCAATACAGCTTTCCTAAGGAAATAGCATCTCAGCTGAGAACTGAAAGATAAAATCATGTAGGTTGAGTCAATAGTATATGCAGGGAAAAAAAAAAAAAGTAGAACATTGGACCTAGTAAAGAGGTAAGGTAATTTTGTTCTTTTTTAAAAAAAATAATTGGAGTTAACAAGTTGACAGAAGCTACATATTGTATAATTCCAACCATGTAACATACTGGAAAAGGCAAAACTATGGATACTAAAAAATTAGTGGTTGCCATCAGTTGTGGGAGAGGGAGAGATGACTAGGTGAATACAGAAGGTTTTCAGGGCAGGGGAACTACTTTGCATGATGCTATTAATATAATGGTGGGTACATGTTATGATATCCTTTTTCAAAACATTATAATGTATATCAGCAATAAGGGAACCCTAATGTAAACTTGGGCTCCCCTTGTGATTCAGCTGGTAAAGAATCTGCCTACAATGCGGGAGACCTGGGTTCGATCCCTGGGTTGAGAAGATCCCCTGGAGAAAGGAAAGGCTATTTGTTCCTGTATTCTGGCCTAGAGAATTCCATGGAGTGTATAGCCCACAGGGTCACAAAGAGTTGGACACAACTGAGCGACTTTCAAAGTTAACTATGGACTTTGGATGATAAAGATGTATCAATGCAGGTTTATCAACTGCAACAAATATACCACTGTGATGAGGATGTGAATAAGGAAGGAGGCTATGAATGTTCAGTAGCAGGGGTTATATGAGAAATATCTGAACATTTCATTCAATTTTGCTGTGAATCTAAAATGGCTCTGAAAAATAAAATCCACTAAAAACAAAAACAAACAAAATAAAAACTAGGTTAAGAGGTCATAAGAAAAAGGAGTTGTTTTACTGATTGGGACATAAATTTTAATAAATATTTTAGACCTTAAGAGAAAGGGAAGTCATAGTAAAGTTTAATTAGTATGGAGACATGCTCAAGCTCTTATTCACTTTGGGAGCAGATTTGTGAATGGATTGAAGGTGTTGAAAAAAAAAAAGAAAATAAAGCACGATCGGTTTTAAGAGGCTATAATACGAGAAAGAAATGAAACCTGAAAGCACCTGGAATTAGATTAATAGATTTGTGAGATAGCCAGGAGGAACACTTAGAATTTAGTGAGGAAAGGGGTAAGAAACAAAGGACTGAGTGGACTCAAAGATGACAGCTGAGGTTCAGGGATTCTCAGCAGTGTTTAGGCTGATGGCATTGGCCAAGCTAAGGGAACACTGTAGAAAAGGCAAGCTCTGAGGAGGGAAGGGAAGAGTCCAAGAGATCTCTGTTTATCTTCCAGCATTAATCATTAGAAATCCACACACAGTGTTCTAGCAAATAAAGACCACGGAGAGGATCTGAAACTGAAAATTAAATAGAAGAACTTCAATAAGAGCTTTGTTCTGGGGGAAGAAGCTCTGAACAAGGTATTTAGATGAATCAATGGCATCTAATGACCTTTGTCAAGACACTTAATTTCACCAAACATTATTATTATTTATGCTGAAAACCTGCCTGGTTGAACATGCAACTTAATCTTATTTTTGCTACTATCAAGCTAAGATTGAATCATTTCATCCATTTCAGTTTCTCTAATGAAAATGATAAATATAACATCTCTCCTTTTCAATATGCTATCTAGGTTGGTCATAACTTTCCTTCCAAGGAGTAAGCGTCTTTTAATTTCATGGCTGCAATCACCATCTGCAGTGATTTTGGAGCCCCAGAAACTGTTTCCACTGTTTCTTCATCTATTTCCCATGAAGTGATGGGACCAGATGCCATGATCTTCATTTTCTGAATGTTGAGCTCTAAGCCAACTTTCTCACTCTCCACTTTCACTTTCATCAAGAGGCTTTTTAGTTCCTCTTCACTTTCTGCCATAAGGGTGGTGTCATCTGCATATCTGAGGTTATTGATATTTCTTCCAGCAATCTTGATTCCAGCTTGTGCTTCTTCCAGCCCAGCGTTTCTCATGATGTACTCTGCATATAAGTTAAATAAGCAGGGTGACAATATACAGTCTTGACATACTTCTTTTCCTATTTGGAACCAGTCTGTTGTTGCATGTCCAGTTCTAACTGTTGCTTCCTGACCTGCATACAGGTTTCTCAAGAGGCAGGTCAGGTGTTCTGGTATTCCTATCTCTTTCAGAATTTTCCACAGTTTTTTGTGATCCACACAGTCAAAGGCTTTGGCATAGTCAATAAAGCAGAAATAGATGTTTTTCTGTAACTCTCTTGCTTTTTTGATGTTCCAGCAAATGTTGGCAATTTGATCTCTGGTTTCTCTGCCTTTTCTAGAACCAGCTTGAACATCTGGAAGTTCATGGTTCACGTATTGCTGAAGCCTGGATTGGAGAATTTTGAGCATTACTTTACCAGCATGTGAGATGAGTGCAGTTGTGTGGTAGTTTGAGCATTCTGGCATTGCCTTTCTTTAGGATTGGAATGAAAACTTACCTTTTCCAGTCCTGTGGCCACTGCTGAGTTTTCCAAATTTGTTGGCATATTAAGTGCAGCACTTTCACAGCATCGTCTTTCAGGATTTGAAACAGCTCAACTGGAATTCCATCTCCTCCACTAGCTTTGTTCATAGTGATGCTTTCTAAGGCCCACTTGACTTCACATTCCAGGATGTCAGGCTCTAGATGAGTGATCACACCATCATGATTATCTTGGTCATGAAGATCATTTTTGTACAGTTCTGTGTATTCTTGCCACCTCTTCTTAATATCCTCTGCTTCTGTTAGGTCCATACCATTTCTGTCCTTTATCGAGCCCATCTTTGCATGAAATGTTCCCTTCGTATCTCTAATTTTCTTGAAGAGATCTCTAGTCTTTCCCATTCTGTTGTTTTCCTCTATTTTTAAAAAAAAAATATAAATTTATTTATTTTAATTAGAGGTTAATTACTTTACAATATTGTATTGGTTTCACCATACATCAACATGAATCCGGCAGAGGTATACACATGTTCCCCATCCTCAACCCCCCTCCCTCTGCCCTCCCCATACCATCTCTCTGGTCATCTCAGTGCACCAGCCCAGGCATCCAGTATCATGCATCGAACCTGGACTGGCAATTCATTTCATATATGATATTATACATGTTTCAATGCCATTCTCCCAAATCATCCCTCCCTCTCCCACAGAGTCCAAAAGCCTGTTCTATGCATCTGTTTCTCTTTTGCTGTCTCTCATACAAGGTTATCGTTACCATCTTTTTAATTCCATATATATCTGTTAGTATACTGTATTGGTGTTTTTCTTTCTGGCTTACTTCACTCTGTATAATAGGCTCCAGTTTCATCTACCTCATTAGAACTGATTCAAATGTATGAGGAAGGCTTTCTTATCTCTTCTTGCTATTCTTTGGAACTCTGCATTCAGATGCTCATATCTTTTTTTTTTTTCTCCTTTGCTTTATATCTCCATTACAATGAAGATACAATGCTTATATCTCCATTACAATTTGTAATAAAGTAAAAACATCATTTAGGACTCACTTTCATGTCAAAGCCAGCTTAATGTGTTTGATGCATGCGTTGTTACTTGGAAGGATTCTGAAACCATGCCCATGCACAATAGAGGTTTCTTGATTATCTTTGAGTGTGAGGGGGAAATGTGGGGAAACATAAGTTGACTGTGCATAATCTAAGATTTTATGTCTCCATCTATATATTTTTGTGATATGCATCTTTATATAAATTTTGGACAATTCCAAGTACATGGAGCCAAGTAAAGAACTACATATTTTATAAGAGGAAATATTTTTAAAACTGAAGAGCACAAAGTACATTATTATCTGTCACCAAGGTTACAAGAGGTTACAAACTTGACTGCCCTTAGCAACAAGACTTGTATCTAAGGAAAACTTTCTACTGCGATGCAATTTTATTTCTCCAAAACTCATAATGAGGGAAGATGAGAAAATTGCCCCATTTGTGAATAATGGAAGAAGAAAGATAATCTTTTGAGTCTGTCCCAGTTTGTTGCCAACTAGCTAATCTTCTTTTCTCTTTAAGTATGTCAGCATCATCTGTAAAAGGGCATGAAATAGAACTATAGCATCATCATTTGCTGATTATATTCCAGTACCTTAATATCTTTGAAATAAGCAAAACAATATATAAAACTATAACATACATAATAGAAATGAGGTTTATCTGAATAATACCCTAAGAATTAACAAGTATGTATAAACTGAACACCTGGATTTTAAATGACATTTATAAGAGTGTGTGTGTATGTGTGGAGATATATATATATATATATGCATATATATATATATCAGATATATGGTGCTTATGTGATAGATTTTGTTACATGCAGTGATTTTTTGCTTAATCAATAATATAAAAAAAATCATACATGTAATTTTTTATAGGAATATATAGCTCATTTCTATATGCAAACGACAGATACTGAGTATAATACAGAGACTCTCTGATTTCCCTCTGCAGGAAAAAAAATGAAGTCCTTAGGAAGGTGTATGTAGCAAATATACATAGTTCTTAATTTGACTCCAGTTTTGTTTTGTTTTGTTTTTTGCTTTCTGTTTGTTTTTTCTTCTTTAAGCATTCTTAGTGTCATTTTGTGGCTCAGGCTATTTACTTCTCATGCCAGTTTTGTGCTGGGTTATGCTTTTCTAGGTAGAAGTTTCCTGGTATTTAATTTATACTAATAATGTTTATTTTTTTAATCCTTCAAATAACTTTTAATAATTTCACTTTCCAGCATTCTTTACCTTCTCTCACTTTACACAATGTAATCAGGCTATCTCATCTTATCCCTCTATTTCTTAGTTGTTAGAAAACATCTATTTGTTCCTTGAATATCTTTCACCCAGGTCTCTTTCCCTGACATATTTTCTTTTTCAGCTGATTAATAGACCCAATACTTGGACGGACCAAAGACATTAAAGTTAACATGTACAGAAAATTACCATTTTCCTCTAAGTTGCTTTTCCTTTCATATTCTCATGTTTTTCTGTCATAATTCTAGGTATCTTACTTGGTGATTTGCTCTAAATATCTGTTCACAATATATGCAAAGCTGAGACAAATCTACTTCTGAAGACCTCTGGAATTCTTTTTCACCTGCACTCCTCCTATTCCAATCCTCATCATCTTCTCTGGCCTGAGTTGCTGTGACAGGAATTTATTAGAATTTATACTTTTTAGTCCAATCTCCAATAAACTAATTTCTATATAGCAGCTACAGTCCTCTTTATATAAAGAAAATCACTGATGTGTAGGTCCCGACCTTACTGTTGTATTTTTTAAAGATAATTGATTTTTTTGACATATCTTTTAAAAGATCTTTAGCATGATTTCTCAAGATTCTCTCAGTAAAGCTGTTTTACTTAAGGTTGTGTTATATTGTCCTATGAATAAATTTAACCTTTCTTTCAATTATCAAGCTTCATCTTTGTGCAAAGTTTGGTACTTTTAATAGATTTCCTATGTTTAATAAAATGGTTGTCAGTTTCCTTCTTATTTTTAGTTACTAATATAAAGCGAGATATCGACATCTATGGACACACTTCTAACTGTTCCTGGAGTCAAGGAGATTTGTCTAAATGTTGATCAAAGATTAAATCACTGAATTCTTAATTTAAAAACTGAGTTATAGGCGGTACTGCAGTTAAATCCTTAAAGGTAAACTATAGATCCAATAAACTGTTGTTGCTCAGTTGTGTCCAACTCTTTGCAACCCCATGGATTGCAGCACGCCAGACTTCCCTGCCCTTCACTATCTACCAGAGTTTGCTCAAACTCATGACCACTGAGTCAGTGATGTCATGCAACCATCTGGTCCTCTATTGGCCCCTTTTCCTCCTGCCTTCAAGTCTTTCTCAGAATCAGGGTCTTTTCTAATGAGTTGGCTCTTCATATTGGGTAGCCAAGGTATTGGAGCTTCAGCTTCAGTTCTTCCAATGAATACTCAAGTCTGATCTCCTTTGGGATTGACTGGTTTGATCTTCTTGCTGTCCAAGGGACTCTCAAGAGTCTTCATCTCTAGCACCACAATTTGAAAGCATAAATTCTTCAGCACTTTGCCTTCTTTATGATACAACTCTCACATCCATACACGACTGCTGGAAAAACCATAGCTTTGACTATACGAATCTTTGTTGGCAAAATGATGTCTCTGCTTTTTAAATCAATATAATGGTGGTTATGAATACTGGCTCTGGAGCCCGATTTCCAGAACAGACTCTGTTCATCCTGTATGATAACAGTTCCCAAACTGTGGCCCACATACTGTTGAGGATTTCTGACATTTTTTCAATTCTGATACTTCTATAATCATGGGCATCCTCAGATTTTGAAAATGGACCAATATATGCTTATAATTTGTGAATTTTTCTTGTTATATGCTATACTTCAATATCATTTTAATAAAAATAAAAACTATTCACATATACAAGAATGCAGAAAATAAAGTACATATGTCACTATTACTTTTAAAATACCTAAATTTAAATATATAAAGAATTTATGCTAAGTCAACTCAGTAATGTCCAACTGTGCAACCCTATGAACTGCCACCTACCAGGCTCCTCTGTCCATGGGACTCTTCAGACAAGAATACTGGAGTGGGTTGGCATTTCCTGCTCTAGGGTAACTTCCCAACCCAGGGACTGAAGCTGTGTCTCTTTCATCTCCTGCAGTGGCAGGTAGATTCTTTAACACTGTGCCACCTGGGAAGCCCATATAAAAATAGATACAAATAAGATATTACAACAGGATGCTTGTTTTAACTGAAATATTCAGCATATTCTGCTTTGACTATAAAACTGCTGAGGGATTTATTTTTGATAACAATGTTTACATGTTGGGTAATTGCCAGGAGCAACCACGGGAGATCCCACCCATGACAGGGTCATGTGGAAGAGAATTGTTAAGCAAGGCTTCAGAACTCAAGGGGCTTCCTAGGCTTTCTTGAGCATCTACCCCAAAACCAGAATCTGTCTGTTTTACTACTTCATGACTTTCACCAACTCCTCTGACATTAACAGGGGGCTATTCCTGACCACATTTCTCTGGAGAAAATCAACTTAGGGCCATAGCTAATAAGTCTCCTGGACATGAGAGGAATATTTCAAATCAAACCCCTTCTGTTAGCATTCTAGCTTGCTTGACAGGTCTATCCAGATTCTTGCAGCTATGCATATGATTGTTCACAGCCTCCCAACTGTAAGAGGCATGGAAAGCCTAAAACATAGAGCCTTTCAAAGAGTTAAAAGTTATTAGAGTAGTGCTGGTGTAGGATTTCATTATAGGGCCAATGTTTGTTGCTAAGTTCCCATATCTCTTATCCACTGTGCACCTGGGAGTGCATTAGTTAACATAGTTGGAATATAAGAAAAACAAGTGTAGCCTTGAAATTAACCACATCAGACTTTTGAGCTAATTGCTTCTTTCTTGTAACTCACGGCACTTTACTCTGTGAAATGTAACTCTGTTTGGCATTTTCTGAGGCTGACATAGATTAGAAATATAAGGAAAAAACACATTGAGGGAAAATAAGTTTTCTGGTTGAGCAGCCTTTATCAAAAGAGGGTCATAAAATGTTCACAGGCCTCCAAGGCCAGAAGATACTGTACACAACATCATTTGTGGGAAAGGTATGCAGAAAAAATCCTGGTTTCGATGAGGGCAAAACTGCTGGAATGTTTGGGCTGACTCTGTATGACTTTGCATCTTTCATTTCCTTCTATGTACAAGTAAAGGTATAAAAGACCCTTTTGAATTAAACTAAATGGGCCTCGCTCACCGAAGCAGTTTGGTCTCCCTGTGTCAATCATTCTCCCTCTCTCTCCCTCTCCCTCTCTTGTTCAGGCTAATCCCTTGGAGCATGGAGGCTTCCTCCATTCCCTTATCTGCCCGGTTTTCTAAGACCTGAAGGGGAAGATGTTCTGTGTCTTCACTCCCTCGGGAGACAAGGAGGGCACCTGTGGCCTCCGTGAACAGGGCAAACTTCTTGTTTCGGAGTTTTATTGGCTCTCTATGTAAACCAAGGAATATCAGCCTCTTTCTCTCCTCTATTTTCTTCTCTTCAACATTCTTTCCATATCTCTCTCTAAATCAATTGCCAATACAGTTTCTCCTTCGGGTTTCCCTGGATCCTGTGGGGGCTAGACCCTGGCAGGTAATAACAAAGAGAGATCTTTATTTTATAGGAAACATGCTTAAGATGTTTAATGAGTTCCTCAAGTGCTGATAATGCAATTTGAGTAATTTCTTCCTGCTTTAAAAGAGTTAATATCAACTAGTAGAGAATTTTACATTTTTATTTACAGATGAAGTGGCAATATGACTGGTATTACTGATTAGAATATCTAGAATCAAATGTCAGATGCATACAGATAAGTAACTTCAATTTTAATTTTGATTATATAATTCTTTTACTATTTCACACCTACAATGAAACTTTTACATAAATACATTTGTGTATACACACAAGAGAACATACAACATAATCATGCTTATGTGTCATCATAAGTAACATTTTATTCTTCTTTTTAAACAAAATTGGTATGGAACTAAAATGAGATTATTCAATTCTAGAGGAAGAAGTTGAAGTAAAATAAAATACAGTTGACCCTTGTAAAAATAAGGAAGGCTAAGGGTTCCAACTCCCTGCAGTTGAAAACCCTTGTATAACTTCACAATTGGACTTCTGCATCTGATGTTCCTTATCAGCAGATTCAACCACCTGCAGATCATGTAATATGACAGTATTACTGAAAAATAATCTTCATAAAGTGGACCCCCAAAGTTTAAGCATCTTTTGTTCAAGGGTCAACTGTATTCCCATTGGAGCTTGGGTCCTAAGACTAAAAAATGGCTTAAGTGGATTATGACTCAGGTTCCATTTGAGAGAAGTTGTTTGACTGTAATCCAACTCTCATCTAACTCTCACCTTTCTTTGAAACCATCCTAGGGCTGGAACAGTTAACGAATCAAATAAGGGAAACAGAAGTAAGGGGAGTCCAGTGACATCTTGACAAAGTAAAGTACAGCAGTTCCCAAACCTATTTTCATTTTTCCATCTATTGTAAAGAAAGAGGAAACCTTAAATGGAAATAATAAGGACTTAATATTTTATGAAAAAACAGCTTAGGACTTTGAATGTAAGAGATTCTGAACAAAGCAGACAGAATAAGACATTCTATCTTCCATATGAGAAAATAAATGGGCCTGCCCTATACTTAAGGCTCTAAAAGAGTAAGAGATCATAAAAAGAGAGATGAAATAAATTTTTACATGTTATGACTTTTATCTTTCTATTATGAAAGCTGTAACCCATAAGACTGTTTTCTAGTCTACATTTCAGGAATTTGATTAACAAAATTTGACTTTCCTCCACCCAGTTAACATAGAGTAAAGAAGTAGAAGAAACTTTGGCATTCTCATTTGCAATTCTGTTGGTAGTGACTGGGGTGGTGGGAGAGTTATATAATTATGAATTTAATTATATATATAATTTGATAAAGCAACATGAATATAAATTATTAAATCATCTATGACAAAAGTTCCAAATACATATAAATTAAGTAGAATAAAACATATTTATATTCCTAATATATTCATGAAATATAAATGATAGAAATATACTGCATGACTATAATACAGGATATATTGATAAGCTACAAAGATTAGTTTAAGACACTTACTATATCATGTAAAACATAGGATAAGTTTTAGAAATAACTGAAGGAATAAAGATCTAAAGGGAAAAATGTACTACTTTCTCCCAAACACCTATCTTTCATGAAGATAAAAGTCTTTGCCAAAGAGTAAAACTATCAAACAAAAAGTGGTGCCTTCATCACAATATATTCTTCTAAATGTTCTTATATCCTCTTAGGACAGGGTGAAAAACTAAGAAAATAATAAGATTTTGAAGTCCTTTTTATGGTTACAATGGGCCTCCTGCAAGACTTCTATGAAAGAAAGGTAACCAGATGAATCCATGAACAGAGCATGCAGCCACCAGTGAAAAAGGCAGGTGAAAGAAACAGAAGGTGAATCAATAAAGAGATTCCTTGTTGATAATAAATATTTGTTCTAAATCCCCGTTATTTGTATTTAGTCAGTACTTTTCTTCCTGAAACATGGTCTGTACTTAGAAGCCAAATTGGGAGTCTAGAGGATGTTTGATAGTATTTCCTTTCATAAAGTAGAGCAATCCGAATTTAATAAATTTACTTTTTACTTTTACTTTATTTAAAAAAAAAAAGGAAAATATTTGAACTGTTAACTACGATTCTCAAGTCAGTCTCATTGCCGTCTGTGTGCACGATTCTCTGTATCTCATTAGACAAATGGAACATGCTATGTTTACAAAATTCCTAGAAAAGATATGTCTATAAGATTTCCCTAGTGCTTGTGAGAGATATGTGTCTATAAAAGTACACAGGGATCCCAGAACATTGAAACTTCCTTAAATTACATAATATCTACTTTAAAATAAGGTGAAATAAACTACATTAAGAGAGTTATAAGCCGTCAAAACAGAAGAAAATTTAAAAAAGGAAAATGCTTACAAATTCAATATAAATACTTTGTTATGAAATATTAAAATATTTTCATTGTATATGATACATGAGACTAAACCTGTAAAAAATATTAAAAACCAAAATTATTTGTGTATATATACATTCAAATAAGGTCTAATTTTAAAAACTGAAGAGGTTACTATAAAAAATATTGAACTACAGATGTATAGGAATATTTGTTTGTATTTAGGTATAAATATATAGTTGTATATACATGCTAATATACACACACACATATCCAGAACTCTTCCAAGTATGTATATCATTTTCTCCACTTTATTCTATTTATAGGAAGCAAGATATTATATACAGCCAACCCACAATCAAGAGGAATAAATTATATTCCTCATTTTTAAAAGAATTTGTAGTTATAAGGAAAAAAGGCAAGGAGGGAGGAAGAAAGGGAGGGAAAGAGTGGAGAGAAAAGAGAGAAAAAGAAACAGCAATCAGCAAACTTCAGTACAGGTGATTATGCAGGTAAATATATAATACACATTGAATACAAAACTACACTATTTCTTTAAAAGAAATCTGATAAATCCCTGAGATTACTGTTATTTTTTATCATTCTACTCCAGATCCTGAACCAGAGATCGAACCTGGGTCTCTTGCATTGCAGACTGGTTCTTTACTGACTGAGCCACCAGGGAAGTCACCCATTTTTAACAGCACCAATGTATAAAAAACTATGAATGTAAGATGACTGACATAGCATTTTATGCAGGAAGATATTGGTAACAACCATAATTCATTTATTCAGCAACTGTATGGTAAAGGTTAAAAGAAATGAGGCCAGGTAAAGTGCAACAAATTCTGATTATCTTAGTTTAGAAATATCAGGGAAAACTTCTCTAATTAGGTGATATTTGAGCTAAGACCTAAATGAAATGACAGATCAGGCCTTACAGATATTTACCCAAGAATTACATCAGATAAATGGAAATTTTGAACGCCCAAAGGCTAGAATATGTTTGGTGTCTCTGAAGAAGCCTAAGTAAGGAGGTGGAATGGAAATAGAAGAAATGACAATGAAAGTGAAATCTGAGGAATAATGATCTGTGTGTTGGGGTGGTGGGAGACAGGAGTCACATGTACGTAGGGACAGGATTTCAATGAGTAAAGGAAGATGTAGTGGGTGGGTTAGTCACTTTGTCGTGTCTGACTCTTTGTGACTTCACAAATTGTAGCCTGTCAGGCTCCTCTATCTGTGGGATTCTCCAGGCAAGAATCCTGGAGTGGATTGCTAGTCCCTTCCCTAGAGAATCTTCCTGACCCAGGGATTGAACCCAGGTCTCCTGCATTGCAGGGAGACTCTTTACCATCTGAGCTACAGGGAAGATTTTTTTTTTTTCTGTTTTATTAATTTATCCTTTTACCATTGTTCTTTTTTTTTTTTTTTCAGTTCCAGAGTATTCTTCATATTCTATTGTAACATTTGTGTTTGTTTGTTTGTTTTCTTGAAGGAAGATGAGACCTGGGTAAAACATGATGTGACCTAATTAATATTTTCAAAGTATTACTGCTGCTGCTGTATAGAGATTTAAAGAGACCAAGAGGGAAGCAGGGAGAATGACTGGGATATGACGTATTCCATGTGAAAAAAAGTGTTGTCTTTGACTATGAAGTGGTAAAAACCGGTTGTATTTTGGATAGGTTTCTAAGGTAAGAGCAGAATTTGTCAATGAATTGTTGCACAATATAAAATAAAGTGGAAATTCATGGAAAACTTAAGGGATTTTTGCCTGAGAACTCGAAAACAGAGTTGCCATTTGCTGAGCTGGAAAAGATAATGGAAAACAGTGGAAAGTCCAAAGTCAAAATTTGGGCGCATTAAGTGTAAGAGGCCTATTGAATGCAAAATTAGAGATATCAGTAGACTAGATAGATGGTCTACAGGGCATCTTAAAAGCCCTGGTGCTAGATAAAATAAGACAATGAGTGTATATAAAAGAGAAAAGTCTTAGGGGCTTAGTTACTAGCTTACAGCTAGAGAAGATAAGGTACTACCTACAAATGTTGCAGCAACAGTTAAATAGGAAATTGAGAGACAGTGAGATCTAAGAGGCAAAAAAAAAAAAAAGTTGAAATAAGGAAGAATTGAAGACTTGATCAAATGTTACATATAGTTGGAGAATGATGCTAACAGTTTAACTTTGGCTTTTCTGGTATGATGGAAGCCAAAGTAATACTGGGGTGTGTGCAGAAGAGAAAGGAAGAAAAGTGAATGGAGAAAATATGGTTAAACAGCTTAGGGAACAGATACTGTGAAACTATGATTTAACTCTGTATAGAAGAATGAGCTAGTACTTGTGGTGTGATATTTTGGAAAAAAAGAAAAAAAGGAAAATGTTTAAGTGGAAAAAGTACAGACCACTATGTATATTTTCATCCTATTTTCCTGAATAACAAAGTATAAGTAATTTTTTAAAGGACACATGCATATTATATGTGTTTAACTGCACACTAAGAGAGATACAATAGTTGAAAGTTCATGTAAACTTAACTACATTTATCAATGGGGTAGTTAGTGGTAGAGATTAGGAAAATAGAAGAGGTAACTGACTGTTTAATTTATTTTAATGTTTTCTGGCTGGTTTTGTGGAGTCTGCATGACTATTGCTGCTTCAGAGAAAATTTAATAGAGATTAAATGTACAGGTACAATAAACTAGGAGATTATTGTTTATGCCATCCTTCATTCAGCCTATGGATACTTAGTTAATACACAAGTGCTATACTTGTAAACAGGATAAATGCAGTCCCTGCCTTCAAAGATTCTACATTGTAGAGCAGTTTTCAGTCCTGACTGCATGTTAGAATTGAACAATCCTGTTGAATAGGCTGTACCATAGAGTAATGTTGTTTTTTTTTTTTTTTCAGATGGCTAACTAAGGACTTTATTTCAAACAAAAATAAAAAATTGAGAGCTATCTCCCTGGGTGTGGGGAAGGGATCAGGGCAAGGAATTCCCCGAGGCTAGGCCAGTACCCTCAGACTGGAGGGGCCATGATCATTCCCTTCCTCACTTCTGGGATGGGGGACCTCAGCAAGGGCAGGACCCTATGCCAAAGCCCATCTACCCAGGGGAACTCGGGCTAGGGCTCAGTTCCTGGGAGGGGACAATCAGGCAGCAGCATGGACAAAGGCCAACCACAGGATCAAGTCCTCAGTACCAAGAACCTACCCTTTTCTTCCTAGGACCCAGAATACATTAAGTGGATGGCCTGTGAAAAGAACCTCTTGGACCCCGGTGAGGAGAAGCGAGGCCCCAGCGCCCCCCACACTTATCACTTCTGTTCTCTGGAGGGCAGTGAGTCCTGGAGTCCATCAGGTGGTAATACTGACACAGCTGGGGTGGCGGCAAGGAAGCCCCAGTCAGTCTGGACCCCGCAGCTGGCTCTCCCCACCCGCCCCAGCAAGCTCTATGGTTACCACATGATCCTTTGTATTTCTTGCCTTCCATTCCCCTTGGTGGATGGCTGAGGGGTGGGGCTTCCTGGTTTAGGGTTTCTCTAAGGGCCTTCCCAGGGAGAGTCCCCTGAACGCCCCCATCGCGCTGGGCCCTGGAGAGGAGGGCGTCACATGATGCCGTTGGTTAGGTACTGGAAGCTGTCATAGAGTTTGGTGGTGATAGACCACATGCTGCCATCCACCATCTGCTCCACCAGCAGCTGCAGCTGCTCCTCGGTCATACTCATGTGGAACCTCTCCTTGAGGTTGCAGATGGTGCTGGAGCCATGGAAGCAAGGGAGCTGAGAGCCTTGCTGCATGATCTCTACGATCTGCACCACCTTATCCATGTGTTTCCGAGCAGCGATCGGCCCCTGCAGCATCAACATCTTGTAATAGTTGAACATGTCGCCATTCAGGCTGCCCATCACATCCACAAACTCTGTGGTCAGCTTAAAGGCTGATGTCTCAAAGCCCAGGTTTTGGGGTGAGCTGGATAGGATGAAGCCAAAGTCAATGTGGATGATGTGGCCTTGTGCATCCAACAGGATGTTCCCATTGTGTCTGTCCTTGACCTCCAGCAGGTAGCAGACCAAGCAGTAGCCAGCACTACTCTGCACAAAATTGCGCTGGGCGCTGAGGAAGGCCTCAGTGATGTAGCTGCCATGCTCCTGTAGGAAGTAATCGAGCAGGGAGAGCTGTGACTGCTTCTTCACCTGGTGTATGGATACAGCATTGACCACCGGTTCAATCATGCCACTGTCAACCGAAATCACGAGAATCTTGTATGGCTTGATCCACAGGGGTACTTGCTCCTGTTCCCAAATGGACTGCAGTTGCTTTAACACCTGGAAGGCCAACAGCTCCTGTGGAAGGTCATCCCCACACTTGACAATGACTGACAGGAACTGCCAGTTGGGGAGATGGCCATGGGGGAACCCTCTCTAATGTGCCACACTTTCTCCTGCCAGGGCTCTTTGAGAGCAACTGCAGAAGGGTCTTCTGGGTCTCGTTTGAAGGCTGTGGGGCTGTGAGCCAGCTGCTCTGAAAGACGATGTCGGATGTCACCTGTTGCGATGAACACAGGCTCCTTGCTTTCCTGGCTGGTGATGCTGTCCACGGAGAACTGGGAGATGTTGTCACAGCTGTTGGTGTGCACTTCAGGGAGCTCCACCTGCAGCTCACCTATGTCATCCACAGACAAGGCCTCGTCATCGTTGTCATAGTTGGGCACAGTGCTGAAGCTGCCTGCCCGCTGCTCGTGGGTGATGCCGCATTCAGGGCAGGTTCTCCACAGACCCGGTGCTCCGAATCCGGTTCTCGGGGATCCGGATGGGGATGCTAGTGGTGTCGAAGTTTTCACATTCAAGGGCCTCCACGTAGATCAGGTAGGGACCCTTGTCCTTAGAGTTGAGGACGACAGCCTGGGTGTGGGGCACACGGGCCACGTGGTGGTCGGAGCCGGCAGTGGGCAGCCAGGCTCGGGCGGGGAGCTTATGGTTGAGCAGGGAGAGCTCTGAGATCAGCAGCTGTGTCTTCTGCTCCTTGGTGGGGAGCGTGGCCAGCAGCTTGCCAATCTCCATCAGGGACTTGATGAATTCTTGCTCAGGAGCCAGTCTGACGGGCTCATCCTCATTCTCCACTTTAGGGTTGCTGGCTGTTTGTTTCAGGTTGCTGCTGAGATTTATGCTGACGGTGGCATCTGACTTAGAGCACTGGTGGGTCCTTTTTGAGGGAGACAGCCTTGTGTCAGGGGCTGGGCTCAAGGAGGGCAGCTCTCTCTTTCGGTGAGCAGGCTTCAGCTCATCTGAGAGGATTAGTTTCCGCAGCTTGGTCCCACGGGAGTGTCACTGAGTGGAAATGTGCATGTCTGAAGAGTAGGCCCCCAGCAACAGGGCACACTGGAGGGAAAAGTTAATGCTATGATGGCAGCGGTGGACTATGTAGGGCTTGATGGCATCACCCACGTCCTTGTCCATATGGATGTACATGTTAAGCAACTGGGGCAGATAGAAATCCACATTCTCATTACAAAAGCAGAAGAGCTGGTTGCCAATGTAGGCCTAGGCTCCTTGGAGTTATACAGGTATGAAATGGCCATGGAGATGTCAAACAGTTTCGACTCAAACAGCCTCAGCAGCCAAGACTGGCCGAGTTGCTCTGCAGCCGCCTTCTTGCTCCCTTGGCTGTGCCTGAGGCTACCGTGGCGCCATCTCATCTTCCTCCTCCCTTATCTGGGCGGGTGGGTCGTCCAGGCAACGGATCTCGCTGTCCACACCATCCCCATTGACCAGCTCCAGTGGGGTGCCTCTGCTAGAGATGGCCATGCCTCCATGCAAGAGCCTGACTTTCTCAAGCACCTCCTGGCAGGCCTTCTGGGCCACCTCAGGGTCAATCACCGAGAGCTCCCCGACCCCCTCCGTGATGACATGTAGCAAGGAGCCCCCATTATTCCCTGGCAGGCCAGGAGCAGGCTCGGAAGTTGGCTTCAGGGGGACAGGCTCCACTATCGTGTCTCCCATGGCCACAGCCAGACTTCGAGCTTCCAAGCTCCAGGGGACCCCGGTGGAGGGGGTGCGGGTGGTCGGGGTTGGGCTGCTGACACCGCTGCCTCAGCAGCAGCGGCTGCTCCCGGGTTCCATTGGCCACCTGCGCTTCCCTGACAGCGGCCAAGGTGGCTGCACCAGGCCCTGGCTGCGGGGCTGCCCTCAGTGCCACCTGAGGCCATAGAGTAATTTAAATGAACTCTTGAGAATGAATTCTGGGCAGCTGTATTTTGTAAAGGTCAGTAAGCAATCTTATTGCACTGAGAGTTTCCAATTGTTAGTTGAAGAAATGGTTAAAGTTTATAAATATATCCAACCTGTAAAAACAATATCTTGGAGAAAACCAGGATGCCCTCCCCACAAACATATCCCATTTCAACCAAGTGAATAACATAACTTCAGTATTTTTTCCTTAACATATTCTTGCTGGAATTAATCAATATATATTTTGGGGTACAGTTTTCATTGTGGTAAAATATACATAACATAAACTTAATTGTTCTAACTATATTTAGGTGTAGAGTTAGTAATCAGTACATGTTTAAAGGGAGAAGGAAGAACCAGTTTGCGGATTACCAACAACTACAACCATACAACTGTGGCCATATACAACTTTCTGTGTGGCAATGACAAAAAGTTGGCTTCCAAAAACTTCCATTGGCCACTTTTTTGTTTTTGTTTTCTGCAGGGATGCTACTTGTATGTTGCTCTTTGTTCACTGACAAAATTGTATAAAATCATACCTTTACTACAAATTACTTATATCATAACTTTACTACAAATTATATCAGGAAAATTATAAAAAGTGTACTCCATCTAAATTTTGATTAAGTACCTTGGTAACAAGGGCTTCCCAGGTGGTGCTAGTAGTAAAGAACCCACCTGCCAATGCAGGAGACACAAGAGACACAGGTTCGATCCCTGGATCAGGAAGATTCCCTGGAGAAGGGAATGACAACCAGTATTCTTTCCTGGAAAAGTCCATGAACAGAGGAGCCAGGAGTGCTACAGTCCATGGGGTCACAAAAAGTCAGAAATGAAGAGTACACACTTTGATAGCGAAACAAGCACAACGTTACAAAAATCATAGACCAAGCACTCATTATCCCTTAGGTCTTATAGCAGGAAGGGTCTATAAGCTCATCTTCTTTTAACTACACTATCTGTTGGTTTATTTATTTTTATAAATAAGTGTAGTATTTAAACCAAGAGAGGCCTTAGCTATTCATACATAACAGAACCAAGACTAATACATAAGTTTGTGAGTCCTGTGGTCTCAAACCTGTTAATAGATTCTCTTTACACTTCAGTAAATCAACATATTAAAGAGTTTCAGCAAGGTTATTTGTTCACTTATAATTCTTTTGGTTGCCTCCTTTTCTCTACTTGCTTTCTTTTCCGAATTCTCACTTTTTTTTTTCCTTCTATTTGTCTTTCCTGGCTGAATTGTGATGCTGTATTTGCTTTTATTTATTTTCACAGCAATACTGACTATGGCTGTCAGTAAACCTTTACTTTCTGTAAAGAAGACAAGTGCTCTTTGTTGTGGGCAATGTTGCTATCTTCTGTTCTTAGAAAAGTCAAATAGACAGTATAAAGAGCCAGCATTTTTTCCAGCTCATTCGGACAATGATGTTTCTTCTTCAGATTCCCTTCAGAAAATAGCTTCAAGCAAGCTCAGCCTCTGGCATTCAACTGGACTTTCAACATTGTGTCTGGATCTGGCTTTTCAGTTCAAACGTGTACTAATTCGATCTGCTGAACTTTTGCCTTCCTCTCTCATTTTCTAAAAACATTTACCCATGGACAGCCATTTTATCTCCAAGAGTTTTCCGTCACCTGTGGCATATTATCCTCAAAGATTACATTTGAGCAAAATCAAATGTATACAATCAAATTATGCTGATAGAATCCAGGGAGATATTTACTAACAAAATTGTTTTTTTTTTTTTTTTTGAAAATAGAAGTTATTCTTAAGGGCAATGGCCTGAAAGTCACTGACTTCACATAGTAATTTAATGAAAAAACAGGAATATGTTTTTGTTTTTAAGCTCATTGTTATGAGTAGTTAACAACAAAAGTGGTACTCATAACCTCCCGAAGAATCAGGATAAAAATGTTACAATCAAATAATAATAATACCACCAACAAAGACTGAGGGCAAGATTGAGGGTAGAATGAGAATAAGAGGGCATCAGAGGATGAGATGGCTGGATGGTATCACCGTTGCAGTGGACAAGAACTTGGGCAAACTCCAGGAGATGGTGCGTGACAGGCAGGCCTCTCGTGCTGCAATCCATGGAGTTGCAAAAAGCTGGACACATCTTAGTGACTGAGCAACTGAACAACAACAACAACAATGCCAACAAAGCCATAGGATTTCTCTTTAAATGACTTGCTTCAAAACATAAGCATGCATATGGATTAGAGGAAGTCTTTTATTTTTTATTATTCTTTAATATAAATTTATTTATTTTAATTGGAGGTTAATTACTTACAATATTGTATTGGTTTTGCCATACATCAACATGAATCTGCCACAGGTATACATGTGTTCCCCATCCTGAACCACCCACCCTCCTCCCTCCCTGTACCATCCCTTTGGGTCATCCCAGTGCACCAGCCCCAAGCATCCAGTATCACTCATCAAACCTGGACTGTTGATTTGTTTCATATATGATATTATATATATTTCAATGCTATTCTCCCAAATCATCTCACCCTCTCCCCCTCCCACAGAGTCCAAAAGACTGTTCTATACATCTGTGTCTCTTTCGCTGTCTCGCATACAGGGCTGTCTTTCCCATCTTTCTAAATTCCATATATGTGTGTTAGTATACTGTATTGGTGTTTTACTTTCTGGCTTACTTCACTCTGTATAATTGGCTCTAGTTTCATCCACCTCATTAGAACTGATTCAAATGTATTCTTTTAATGGCTGAGTAATACTCCATTGTATTTATGTACCACTTCTTTCTTATCCATTCATCTGCTGATGGACATCTAGGTTGCTTCCATGTCCTGGCTATTATAAACAGTGCTGCAATAAACATTGGGATACACGTGTCTCTTTCAATTCTGGTTTCCTCGGTGTGTATGTCCAGCAGTGGGATTGCTGGGTCATAAAGTAGTTCTATTTGTAGTTTTTAAAGGAATCTCCACACTGTTCTCCATAGTGGCTGTACTAGTTTGCATTCCCACCAACAGTGTAAGAGGGTTCCCTTTTCTCCACACCCTCTCCAGCATTTATTGCTTGTAGACTTTTGGATCGCAGCCATTCTGACTGGCATGAAATGGTACCTCACTGTGGTTTTGATTTGCATTTCTCTGATAATGAGTGATGTTGAGCATCTTTTCATGTGTTTGTTAGCAATCTGTATGTCTTCTTTGGAGAAATGTCTATTTAGTGCTTTGGCCCATTTTTTGATTGGGTCGTTTATTTTTCTGGAATTGAGCTGCAGGAGTTGCTTGTATATTTTTGAGATTAGTTGTTTGTCAGTTGCTTCATTTGCTACTATTTTCTCCCATTCTGAAGGCTGTCTTTTCACCTTGCTTATAGTTTCCTTTGTTGTGCATAAGCTTTTAAGTTTAATTAGGTCCCATTTGTTTATTTTTGGTTTTATTTCCAATATTTTTGGAGGCAGGTTATAGAGGATCCTGCTATGATTTATGTCGGAGAGTGTTTTGCCTATGTTCTCCTCTAGGAGTTGTATAGTTTCTGGTCTTACGTTTAGATCTTTAATCTATTTTGAGTTTATTTTTGTGTATGGTGTTAGAAAGTGTTCTAGTTTCATTTTTTTACAAGTGGTTGACCAGTTTTCCCAGCACCACTTGTTAAAGAGATTGTCCTTAATACATTGTATATTCTTGCCTCCTTTGTCAAAGATAAGGTGTCCATAGATGTGTGGATTTATCTCTGGGCGTTCTATTTTGTTCCACTGATCTATATTTCTGTCTTTGTGCCAGTACCATACTGTCTTGATGACTGTGGCTTTGTAGTAGAGCCTGAAGTCAGGCAGGTTGACTCCCCCAATTCCATTCTTCTTTCTCAAGATTGCTTTGGCTATTTGAGGTTTTTTGTATTTCCATACAAATTGTGAAATTATTTGTTCTAGCTCTGTGAAAAATGTCGCTGGTAGCTTGATAGGGATTGCATTGAATCTATAGCTTGCTTTTGGTAGTATACTCATGTTTACTATATTGATTCTTCTGATCCATGAACATGGTATATTTCTCCATCTATTAGCATCCTCTTTGATTTCTTTCATCAGTGTTTTATAGTTTTCTATATATAGGTCTTTAGTTTCTTTAGGTAGATATATTCCTAAGTATTTTTTTCTTTTTGTTGCAATGGTGAATGAAATTGTTTCCTTAATTTCTCTTTCTATTTTCAAATTATTAGTGTATAGGAATGCAAGGGATTTCTGTGTGTTGATTTTATATACTGCAACTTTACTATATTCATTGATTAGCTCTAGTAATTTTCTGGTGGAGTCTTTAGGGTTTTCTATGTAGAGGATCATGTCATCTGCAAACAGTGAGAGTTTTACTTCTTCTTTTCCAATTTGGATTCCTTTTATTTCTTTTTATGCTATGATTGCTGTGGCCAAAACTTCCAAAACTATGTTGAATAGTAGCGGTGAAAGTGGGCACCCTTGTCTTGTTCCTGACTTTAGGGGAAATGCTTTCAATTTTTCACCATTGAGGATAATGTTTGCTGTGGGTTTGTCATATATAGCTTTTATTATGTTGAGATATGTCCCTTCTATTCCTGCTTTCTGGAGAGTTTTTTTTTTTATCAAAAATGGATGTTGAATTTTGTCAAAGGCTTTCTCTGCATCTATTGAGATAATCATATGGCTTTTATTTTTCAATTTGTTAATGTGGTGAATTACATTGTTTGATTTGTGGATATTGAAGAATCCTTGCATCCCTGGGATAAAGCCCAATTGGTCATGGTTTATGATCTTTTTCATATGTTTTTGTATACCTAAATTTTAAAACTTTACATCATTAGATGTGTTAAGCAAATCTGAGCTGCATTTCCACTGTCTTCTAAGATTTTGTGTTTCTGTCTTCCAGCCACAATTTTAGGTCCAGTGTTCTTTGAGATGGCTAAGACTATTTCTTGATATGCTATTTAAAACTAAATTTAAATTTCTGTTCTGTTTCTCTGACATATATATGTATATATTTTACTCTATGTCTGTTTGGTGTAAAATTAATCATATTTTTATAATGATGTCTTGTCAAGATACTTACATTTCTCCTGATTCGACTTTAAAAAATATTGTTTTGTGAACTTTTATTATTACTTATTAAAGTAATAATAAAACCCTAAGTTTAAATTAGTTGGATTAAAATGCTGGATATTTGCATGGAGAGGATTTACTTTCTCAAAACCTCAGGCACAAATTAACTCAGAATGTTAGCTTACTTTTGAGCATAAGTGAGCTACAATTGAATATTTAATCCCTAAATTCAATTTTCACCTGGATGTTTTGGCCTCAAATGTATTTTCTAGCTGTACTTGATAAGTACATCAGAGAGGATTTGGAAACAGAATCAAAGTCAAGAGCAAATTCTCTCTGAAAAATGAACATCCTATTTCCAATTAATTTGACTGTTTACAAAATACATATTAATATACCCACAGCATAGATTTCAGAGCCTTTAAAATTTGAGCCTGTATAAGAAGGTAGGTAAATGACTAGAAAAAAGTGAAAGTGAAGTCGCTCAGTCGTGTCCAACTCTTTGTGACCCCATGGATTATAGCCTACCAGGTTTCTCCATCCATGGGATTTTCCAGGCAAGAATACTAGAGTGGGTTGTCATTTCCTTCTCCATGAGATCTTTCCAACCCAGGGATTGAACCCGGGTCTGGCACATTGTAGACAGATGCTTTACTGTCTGAGCCACCAGGGAAGCTCAAATGACTAGAAAAGTGTACTTTGGCCACCTCATGCAAAGAGTTGACTCATTGGAAAAGACTCTGATTCTGGGAGGGATTGGGGGCAGGAGGAAAAGGGGACAACCAAGGATGAGATGGCTGGATGGCATCACTGACTTGATGGACGTGGATCTGAGTGAACTCTGGGAGATGGTGATGGACAGGGAGGCCTGGCTTGCTGTGATTCATGGGGTCGCAAAGAGTCAGACACGACTGAGCAATTGAACTGAACTGAATAGTATTCTCATATTTCTGATGAGATTAAAAAAGATAAAATCTACAGAGAGAGATTTTACATTATCTGCCAAAAAGTACATACATTACCATTTGATCCACAGATGCATTTATCTCTAGGACTCTATCCCAAATTGCTACTGTTGTTCAGTCACTCAATCCAGTCATATCTTTGCCACTCCATGGACTGCAGCATGTCAGGCTTCCCTGTCCTTCACTATTTTCTGGAGTTTGCTTAAACTCATGTCCACTGAGTTGAAGATGCCAAATCTACTGCCTCCTTCTCTGTCTTCCCTCAATCTTTCCCAACCCTATACTAGTAAAGCTTCTTCACCTATTCAGTAATTTAGGTATTCAGGTATTTAATCTGTAAAGCATTTCTTATTCTTCAAATTTCAAGGAATACCAACACTGTAAATCTTAGTATCTCATCATATGGAAATTAAGAAACACTTGTCTGATTTTTCTGAGTTTTTATAAGGAAAAATGGTGTCATAGATTTCATATTTCAATATGTATAGACTTGTCAAGCCATCTAAAATTTAAATTCTTCCAATGAACAATGCTAGGAACCAACTTATTATACCTAAAGTTCGGAATATCAAATCCTCTAAAGGATCAGAACTGTTCATTAGAACAGGAGGGCATTGGGCTGAGATGGTGCTAATGTGGTGGTAGCCTAGTTAAGCAAGCCAAAATCTGAGATTGTAAATGCCTCAAGGTTATGAAACCAAAACATTAAGGACAACCAATCACAAACAACCAACTAGATTTTAAGGTATAGGCAATCAAAATTTCCCTGTCTTTGCTTCCATACTTTATCTATATCTTCCCCCTAACTACTGTGGGAGGAATGCTCCTCACCACTTCTGATTTGGTGCTGCCCCATTCCAATAGATTTCCACTCAAACTCTTAAAATTTTCATATACATTAGTTTATATTTTTAATAAACTATATTTTTAATAAAAATAGTACAAAAAAAGCCAATTCTATAGTTGAAATAGGCTTTGATCTTCTGAGCAAAAATATAATAGTTCTATTAGAATTTTAGAATAAAATGCTATATGATCTATAATACAAAATAGTCTAAATTTTAAACTCTGACATTTCAAAACAGTGATTAAGATCTAGAAAACATTGAAAGATAAGATTTATCTTTTATTTCTCAAAGGTCAGTTAATTTATCTAATTTGTTTGAGGTCTTATTCAAACACATATTTATAAATTTAAAGCACATGAACCTTTCCATATGAGGTCATCAAATCTGTTTTAGTATAGAAATTACAGCATTTATAAAAAGGATAATTTTATTTAGAACTGCCTTTGCTTGTCTAACACATTCAGATTCATGATTCATCTATAAGTAATGAAAGTTACATTAAGGCTATTTCTATACATTAAAACAATTCAGATGAAAAACTATTTCAATGACTTAAATTTCACATTCTGGAAAATTGCTTATATAACAATCAGCCATTTGAAGCAATAGAAATCCTCTGAAATCACTGGAAAATGGTGTCTTACATGGCATTCTTGTATTTCAGATTTACTGTGAATATTTGGGGGGAAATTTAGCATTTTACCAGTTACTATTTTTTTGATAAACTTAGTTTTCAAAATATTATATTAATACTAATTACTTTTCTTTGTATTAATGTCTTTTGTTTCTTTTTTTGTGTGTCTCAACCAATATTTCATGACATGGCACTCTGAATATTAATACTCCCAGTATTAATGAATGGTGAATCTTTTTTTATTTCATCATATGAATATGTGAGAATGTGTCCTAGCTGCTTTGCTAATCTATATTTCTCAGTTCCCTGAGCCTAACATAACAGCAATTCTCCTATTCACACCAGGAACTCAAGTATATGTTGTATATCCAAGGGACACATATTTTTCTTTTTTTGAGTAAACTGAGAGATTAAAGAAAAATAAATGCAACATTCTATACTTGATTGGATCCTTTTCTTTTAAAGGATTTTACTGGGCCACAACAAAACTTGAAGTCTGAGCGTGTAATAGTAATTTATCTATCAGTGTTAGTTCTTTTTATTTACCGTGGTTGGCCATTATGTCAGCAACTTTCCCTCAAGTAACTCTTGAAAATTAAAAAAAAAAAAAAAGTTACTTTAATAATTGTGTTGCTGCTGTTAATCTTTGTAACTATTTGGTTGTCTGGAAGTTATTTCAAAGTACAAAGAAACTGCCAAGGGAGAATAGAGCTGTTTCAAAGCTAACAGAGTATCATCATCTATACGTGAATCAGTCAGTCAATCTACTAAACAAAATTTTATTCTTAAATCTAACTATTTGCATGGTTAAATCAATGTTATAATGTTAAAGATGCATTATTAAGTGCCCACAGAATATTTGATTCCTGTTAGGAAAAACATTCTAATTATCTTTAAGTAGTATTAAGCTAAAATATTTCATTTAATCCTATTGAAATGAATAAAATCAATGTGAATGACTAGAAAATATAAATCTTAGAAAATACCTCTCTTACTGTGTGGTACTCACTAGGCTAAGTACCACATATAATTAAATTATTCCATTATTACTAACTCCCTAAGTTATTAACCCTGATTTTACAGATGAGGAAACGTTAAGACCAAAAGCAACAGACTGAATATCTTCAATTTCTATAACAGGCCAATGTCCTTTGAATCAAACCAAATATGGTTGAAGAAACAGAAGAGGGTAAAGAGCAGATCCTGACCTCTGCCAATTTCTTTTTCCTTTTAGTTCATATTTGAATCAGTTGTGAAAATTCAAAAAGACTTTGATCTCTCATCAACATTTGCTCAGCATGCTTGCATTAAGTAGCAAAAGTAACTGGGAAGTTTTGACTCTTAATAAGCATATTATCTCATTCTTAACATGATAAAATAAACATGATTATATATCCATTATATTTTAAATAATCTCACTTATTACATTCTGCAGCAGCATAATCATTATAGCTAATGGAAATAAGTTAAAACAGAATTCTTCCTTAAATTACCACAAAATACAAGGATTACAAAAAGATCAGTATATAGATTGTTTTCTAAAAAGTATCACTATGCTAGATAATATTATTAGCATAGAGCTGTTAGGCTTAATTTATATTCTGTTGACTATAAGTAAACTTTACATATCTATATTCAATTGAATACATGAATAAAATATTATTAATTTCTATAACAATACATGAATAATCACACATGATTATGCCTTCTAAAGTATAATAACAGAACCATACAAGAACTTCTATAAACTATTTGACCTTTACATGTGAGGGAATACCATCTTCATCTCTCTATAGCCAATATCTAGCATTATATTTGTGCATATTCAATACCTGAGGGATATTTCAGAAAATATATTAAACCAACATGGTTTTTAATAATGAGGAAAACTGCAAGGTGATCCAACCAGTCCATTCTGAAGGAGATCAGCCCTGGGTGTTCTTTGGAAGGAATGATGCTAAAGCTGAAACTCCAGTACTTTGGCTACCTCATGCGAAGAGTTGACTCATTGGAAAAGACTCTGATGCTGGGAGGGATTGGGGGCAGGAGGAGAAGGGGACGACCGAGGATGAGATGGCTGGATGGCATCACTGACTCGATGGACGTGAGTTTGAGTGAACTCCAGGAGTTGGTGCTGGACAGGGAGGCCTGGCGTGCTGCGATTCATGGGGTCATAAAGAGTCGGACACGACTGAGCGACTGAACTGAACTGAACTGAAAACTAACATAGCTATGTAAATTGGCATGTAGAGACAAAACAAAACAAAACCTCTACTGAATACATTTTACTAACTGTTCTCTTTGGAATGATTCAATAGTGAGTTAGCTGCTACATATCAGTGTATTTATTTGCTCAGCACATGGTTTGTGACTTTCCTGAATTAAAAAAAAAAAAAATCATATATTATGAAGCAAAGTATTTCAAGGTTCTCTTGACTTCAAAAGAGCAAAGCCTCTACTTTGATCTTTTTCCAATATTTTTGATTCATATAATAAAACTGATTTAAATATTTATTTTGGGGGGATATAGATATGGGAAGTGTAGATGAATGCATACAAACTTATTCATACATACACACATATGAAATAGATAGGAGCTTTAAAGATTAGCCTAACAAATCAATAAATACAGTAGTATTTATATGAAATATACCCTACTGTTTTTTAAACTAATTTGTCAGCTGATTTTTAGAGAAAAAGGACTGTTCTAAGTTGAAGATAGGCTTGGAATAATTTTGTTTGTTTCAGGACAGTATCTTAGGCACAGTTTATCTTAATAAAAAAAAAAAATCCAGCATTTGAGATACCATAATTAGAAAGAGCAGAGCACACAGATCATTTTTAGGGCAATGAAAATAATCTGTATGATACTATTATGATGGATACATGTAACTACACATCTGTCTAAACCTGTGGCATGCATAACATCAAAAGTGAACCTTTGGGTAAATTATGGGACTTCGCATGATAATACATCAATGTAGCTTCATCAGTTGTAACCAGAGTACCACTCTGGTGGAGGGAGCGGGTGTTGATAACAGGGAAGGCTGCATACATGGGAACAGGAGGTACATGGAAAATCTCCATATATTCCTCTCAAATTCTGTCAGTCTAAAACTGCTAAAAAAAAACAATAAAATATCTTAAAAAATGAAAATTTAAAAAAAAAAAAAACACTGAATGACCAACCATATGTGAATTTCTGTCTGCAATACTTGCCTAAAAATACAGGTTTTTATTTTCCATAGTACATAATTTGAGATACAGTATTTACTACATGATATTGGCTTCCTTGGTGGCTAAGAAGGCAAAGAATCCACCTGTAATGTGGGAGACCTGGGTTCAATCCCAGGGTTGGAAAGATCCCCTGGAGGAGGGCATGACAGCCCACGCCAGTATTCTTGTTGGAGAATCCCCATGGACAGAGGAGCCTGGAAAGCTATGGTCCATGGGGTTGCACAGAGTCAGACATGACTGAGCGACTAAACACAGAATACAGCAGATGGGTAAAATAAAATCTTAACAATATCATCTCTTCTAAATTTGGTAATTAAAAAAAAATCTATGTCATACATAAAATTATAATAATCAGATTACCTCACTTTCTCAGTACCACAGTTTATACTGCTTTTAGTAAAATGGTAGATTTTTTAAAAATCTATTAATCATAGGAGATAAAGTCAACCAATTTCATCTAAATCTTAATTTCAGAGCATCCAAGTCTGAGAATTTAGTAGTTATCACTTTTAAAACAATTTCCTCATACATGCCCCATCATTGCCTTCAGTTACTACTGGGATTCTTTAACACTATTTGGAGTTCTCCCTCGGACATTTCCTTTCTAAACAGTACAGAATCTGCTAGTCAATGTGCTCTTTAATTTGCAACCTCTGAAATATTAAAAAAAAAACCTGCTAATTAAAAGCTGTTGAAAATATTCTGTCTCACAGATGCAGCTGGATTGAGCTGTGTGGGAGGGTAGTATAGATGATCATTTACTAACGGTCTTAATTTACTTTTAATGGAGAAAGTGAAATCTCTAATTTACATTTGCTTTTTTCCTTTATTTGTTGTACCAAATTTTCATGTTTTAAAATTAAACCTTGCACAACCTTGTATTATATAAAAGTACATATTATGTAATGTTACTAAATTCTTAGATAATAATCACCTTAATAAATACAGTTTGATGATCTTCCAAGACTCAAAGCATTGTCTGTTACAAAAGCAGTAATAATAGTAAGCTCTATAAAACTGTGAAAGAAAATTAGTTTCCAAGAGTAGAGTTATTCATTTATCACATAATTATCTTTCATTAATAAAAATGACAATATTCTAATTGAAAGGGAAAATTCACAATCCTCTGAGCATTCTTTCCCAAGCTATTATTAAAAGAATTAAATTTTAATTTCAGCAACAATATAATTTTAACCAATAATTAAATTTTTACTGTTCATACAATATATGTAACACAATTATAAGATTATTCATCATATTGGTTAAATATGTCTTATGAGTATGAACAAGGTTATATATTAGTTTTCTTCTTGAATATTACATGAATTCACATGATCTTTACTATTTATGTCACTGAATTTATCTCATTACATTTATTCATATATTATTTTAGCTATTTATAAGTCATAATCACTGTAGTTTTCTCCTCTTATTATACTTATTTTATATATTGTTTCAGTTCTCTACCTTGTTGGAGTGGCTATTTCTAATATCTTTGGCTTGAGGTATCTTATAAGGAGAGCATAATAAATTGGACTAAAAAAATGATCAGTGTGTCCAGTTTCACTTCGGGAACCTAAACTGAGAAAGTTTCCAGCAAAAAAGTTACCAGAAAGACAATGGTTATCAAAGGACCAAATGACAAGGTCATATTGTGCTCAGTCTCTCAGTCGTGTCTGACTCTGCCACCCCATGGACCATAGCCTGCCATGCTCCTCTGTCCAGGAGGATTCTCCAGGCAAGAATACTGGCATGGGCTCCCATGTCTTCCTCCAGGGTTGGAAAGATCCAATTTTTTTTACTGTCTGAGCCACCAGGGAAGCTTGGTGAATTCACCCTTGTCATGAATTTGGTTCTACATCCAAATGAGTTAGGATTTCAGTTTCTTCTACAGAATGGACAAAAACAAAGAAGTTGACTTATATTCACAAAATATTTAATACATTGTAATCCTCAAAGTCAACAGGTTAACTTAAAATGCATTTATTTCAAGTAAGTAAAGAACTGGATTGCCAATGTGATTGTCAAACACATTTTTTTTTTCTCCTTCTGATTAAGTGACATACTAAATACAATTATCAAAATGTTTTGAGCATGGTATTACCAGAAGGAAATATAAATATTATTGTTAAAGGTATGGGGCTCTGGGCTGCTTACAAATAATAATTTAAATAGTTCAATGCCCTATGAGAAGCACATTTCAACAACAAAAACAAAATTTTAACAAAAACCTTTTTTTAAAATGTGGGAAGTTTTACTTGCTTTTCTGGTCACTATACTGAGAGAAATAGATTATAGCAACATTTCCTAAAGTCTTCCAGGCAAGATTTCTAATCAAAGACTCCCCTCATGCCCTCAGACTTTTCAGGCTCCAAAAAAATTGGAAGATCAAGAGATTATGTACTCCTCAGACACAGAGTTTCTTGACAAATAGTTTTTGCTTGATTTCACCAGTTTTTTATTATTAATTTGAAGATACTGATGTTGCTGCTGCTGATAATGATGCTGAAACCCCCTACTGTGGCTTGTATTATCCTTCTACCTGTTTCCCTTCCACCATACATATCCTAAACCCATCTATGACAAAACTGACTTACATTTTTTCCCCAGTTGTAAGAAACTTAGGACTAGGCAGCTTTAAAAATTGACAACTTTTCATTATTAAATGCAATTTCAGAATTCAGATTCTCTTTCTAAATCTAGGGTTTTTAATCTTCATACTAATAACATGTCTCCAGAATATCCACCAGAAATTTTATTCCACTGATTTTTCATTCTATTGTTGTCATCTACTCAATTTCCTGACTCTGCAATCAATTGACCAATATAGACTAGGTTTGTAAGAATACTGGAGTGGGCTGCCATTTCCATCTCCAGAGGATCTTCCCAACCCAGGGATCAAACCTGAGTCTCCCACATTGCAGGCAGACACTTTAACCTCTGAGCCACCAGGGAAGCCTTAATACAACTCTAACTAGGGTGGCACCCTTTGTTGAATTCTAAACAGTTCTGAGTTACAAGAAATCTGAGTATAAGTAAGCATGCATGTCACTGTCTTATAATCAAGACTACATTATCAATATTCCTGTTCCAAACTTATATTTGACCTATATTTTGTTTTCTTCTCTGTATATCAGTCTTCTGAGGTCCAAGGATATAAACTATATTTAGAGAAGCTCTACATCTGGATATTCCTCAAAACCCTTATTTATGTGATTGCATCAGTCAGGGTACAATGAAGAGAGAGAAGGATCACAGAATAATTTGAACAGAGAAAGTTTAATACATAAACTTATTAATGTTAACAGAGAATCAAAATAATAAGGAATGAGAGAGAATTCTACAGAATAAAAGAATAGATAAGGAGCTCAAGGAAGAGCCCCTTTTTAATCCTCGAGAGATGAATTTCAGAGAATTTTGAAAATGGAATCAATGTCACTCATAGGGAGAAGATATGGTTTGGCATCACGTTAGGGGAATTTGATATTGAAAATCTGCTACTTGAAACTTTCTGCAAATCTACCCCTTGTGAGTGTTAGGGAATCAAAAGACTTGCATTTCATATATGTTTAATTTTTTATTGTTATCCATATAACTTGCTAAATATTAACCTTGAGTTTCATCCCTACCTATAATAAGTAACCTCAGATTAGCCAATGAAACAGATATGTCTTATAAATTATGAAAATGACAAATGAATAAAAAATATTGATTGAAAGCACCAGAATGCAACTAAGGTATCGATAGAGGTTCACCAAGACAATTCAACTTAGCCGTCTTCCTGAAAAACTATTTGCCTTCATTATCTTTAGCTTGTAAAGCCTGACCAGAGAATAAGATCTGGAACTTGTGTTGTTTCCACTGAGCTGGTGCAGTGGATATTGAAGTTTATGGATACCACAGGAATTAAGAGGAGAGGATGGCAGATAAATGGAAGGATCAAAGTTGATTTGGGTCTTCTGTATACAATCGCTCAAAAGGCATTTACCAATTCCTGAGTTGGACATGCCCAGAGTAAAAGATTAAAAACAACAAAGTAAAACAGCTACTAAGAAAGAAAAGCAAATTATGACATATTTTATATGTGGAATGTACAAAGAAATGGTACAAATGTGCTTACTTGCCAAACAGAAAGAGACTCACAGGCTTGAAGAACAAACTTAGGACTGCTGGGGGTAAGAAAAGGGGAAAGGAATAGTTAGGGAGTTTGGGGTGTACATGTGCATACTGCTATATTTAAAATGGATAACCACAAGGACCTACTTCATAGCACATGGAACTCTGCTCAATCCTATGTGATAGCCTGGGTGAGAGGGGAGTTTCGAAGAGAAGGGATACATTTATATGTATGGTTGAGTCCCTTTGCTGTTCACCTGAAACTATCACAACATTGTTTGTTAATTGGCTATACCCCAGTAAATAATAAAAGTTTAAATATTCTGGAAAAAAATAAAGAAAAGCTATATTAAGAGTCTGGCAGTCTCAGAGTTCTAGGGGAAAACTGATACAGCTGAAGTCCTGAAAAAGAAGTCAGACTCTGCAATCACTCCATGTTTATATCATAGTTCTAAAGGGTTATGCTCTAAAAAAAAGACATATAAGAAATATTAGAAGAAAATTCACAAAGTAAAGTTTCAAGCATTCACAGTTACTGTCAAAGCAAGGTGATTTGCTTGTGTTCTAACTGCCTGCAGAGAAAAGGATAAAGTCTCTTCTAGAGGATGATAATATTATCCATAGACTGCACAACTTTTCACTTAAAGTATCCAAAATCATACCATGCATATCAACAAATAAAATTCAATGAAAAAATAAATAGATAACAGAAAGACCAAACATAAACCAGGCAGAGAATACTAATTAAATTATTAAAAAAAAAATAGAAAAGATGGGTGTAGTTGAGTCACATTACCTGCTCAGCCTCAATCTGAATTAAATGGAATTAAGAAATACATAATTGCTAGAACTTAAAAATGCCATATCACCCTCAGTTCAGTTCAGTTGAGTCATTCAGTCGTGTCTGACTCTTTGTGACCCATGAACAGCAGCTGCCTGGCTTCCATGTCCATCACCAACTCCCGGAGTTTACTCAAAATCATGTCCATTGAGTTGGTGATGCCATCCAACCATCTCATCATCTGTTGTCCCCTTCTCCTCTTGCCTTCAATCTTAGGGCATCAGGGTCTTTTCAAATGAGTCAGCTCTTCGCATTAGGTGGCCAAAGTATTTGAGTTTCAGCCTCAATATGAGTCCTTCCAATGAATACTCAGGACAGATCTCCTTTAGGATGGACTGGTTGGATCTCTTAGTGGTTCAAGGGATGCTCAGAGTCTTCTCCAGCACCACAGTTCAAAAACATCAAATCTTCAGCATTCAGCTTTCTTTTTAGTCCAACTCTCACATCCATACATGACTACTGGAGAAAACATCGCCTTGACAAGATGGACCATTGTTGGCAAAGAATTGTCTCTGCTTTTTAATATGCTGCCTAGGTTGGTCATAACTTTCCTTCCAAGGAGTAAGCGTCTTTTAATTTCATGGCTGCAATCACCATTGGCATATGATTTTGGAACCTAGAAAAATAGTCAGCCACTGTTTCCACTGTTTCCCCATCTATTTGCCATGAAGTGATGGGACTGGATGCCATGATCTTAGTGACCTGAATCTAAAAAAGATTTTTTACTCTCCTCTTTCACTTTCATCAAGAGGCTCTTCATTTCCTCTTCACTTTCTGCCATAAGGGTGGTGTCATCTGCATATCTGAAGTTATTGCTATTTCTCCCAACAATCTTCATTCCATCCTCTACCTCATCCAGCCCAGCATTTCTCATGGTGTACTCTGCATATAAGTTAAATAAGCAGAGTGATAGTATACATCCTTGATGTACTTCCTTTCCTATTTGGAACCAGTCTGTTGTTCCATGTCCAGTTCTAACTGTTGCTTCCTGACCTGCATACAGATTTCTCAAGAGGCAGGTCAGGTGGTCTGGTATTCCCATCTCTTGAAGAATTTTCTACAGTTTATGGTGATCCACACAGTCAAAGGCTTTGACATAGTCAATAAAGGATAAATAGATGTTTTTCTGAAACTCTCTTGCTTTTTAGATGAACCAGCAGATGTTCGTTATTTGATCTCTGGTTCCTCTGCCTTTTCTAAAACCAGCTTGAACATCTGGAAATTCATGATTCACATATTGCTAAAGCCTGGCTTGGAGAATTTTAAGCATTACTTTGTTAGCGTGTGAGATGAGTGCAATTGTTTGGTAGTTTGAGCATTCTTTGGCATTGCCTTTCTTTGGAATTGGAATGAAAATTGACCTTTTCCAGTCCTGTGGCCACTGCTGAGTTTTCCAAATTTGCCGACATACTGAGTGCAACACTTTCACAGCATCATCTTTTAGGATTTGAAATAGCTCAACAGGAATTCCTTCACCTCCACTAGCTTTATTCATAGTGATGTTTCCTATGGCCCAGCTGACTTCACATTCCAGGATGTCTGGCTCTAGGTTAGTGATCTGGGTCATGAAGATCTTTTTAATAAGTTCTTCTGTGTATTCTTTCCATATCACCTGAATTACATTAAAATATAGTTTAAATGCAAGAGGGAATGATAACCATTTTCACAAACTAGATAAGAATTACAGTACCATATTTAGAAATGATGATTTCTAATTCACCATGTACAAAATCATTTCTAGATGAATCATAAATAACAATCTCAGAGGTGAAACAATAATTTTTCTCCAACATTACATAGAGGAGTGATATTTGAATATGTAACTATGTCCTCCAATATCACACAGTCTTTACTATAAAAAGACTGATAAATTGAAATTTATTGAATTTAATAAATTCTTAATGCATCAAAAACCAGTTTTGGAAGACCATAGTGGCAATCCAGAGATTTGAGTGAGATATTTGAAATACAAATAAAGATTCTTAGAAATGCATATAAACAAGTAATAATCAATAATGAAAAGTTAAACTACATCTAAAATAAAAATGAGAACTTGCAAGTACTTTAAGATGTTATTCAAAAGTAAGTTTATAAAATATCATTATAAAAGAATTAGAATGGTTACAACTAAACAGAAAATAGCAATGCCAAATGTTAGTAGGAATATATAGTAAAAGGAAGTCACACACACTTCTGGTAAAACTGTAAATTTTTACACTTTGAACTGTTAGCAGTACCTACCAAAGTTGAACATATCTATACTTATAAATCAATTAAATTCCTAGATATATTTTAAAAATTTATATATACACTTCACAGAAATCTGCATATGTTACCAAAGTTCAAGAATATTTAAGGAAGCATTATTCATGGTCTTCACCAAAGTAGAAATTAGCAAAATTATCACCAAGGCAAAACAGGTAAAGCAGGATGAAAAACTTCAGAATTACAATCTATAACTCTGTACAGCAACACAGATGAATCTCACAGACAATATTTAGTGAAAAAGAAATCCATCCATAAAAAGCAATGAACACTGGTTATGTGTGAGAATATCTACCTACTGTTATTTACATAATTTATCTACTGCCTACTGATATCTAGGTAGGTAGATATCAGTAGGCAGTAGATACCAGAAGAGTGATCACACTTTTGAAAGGACTAATTGAGTCAAGCCATAACGGGAATATGCTGGAGGCTATTAATATTCTAGTTCTTGATACATTTGATATTTCTACAGAAATACTTACTTTAAAAAATCCAGTATCTATACGCTCAAAATTTATTCATTTTAGTTTGTGGGGGTTATATTTCAATTGAAAAGTAAAGGATAAAAATATTTTGCTATGTTTAGATCTTATTTAATTTACAAAGAAGTGGATGAACTTTAAGTATCAAAATGAGTGTACCAATCTCCTAATTTTACAATAAATTTTAGAAAAACTCCTTTTGAATTTTGGCTATATTTATAATAAAATGCAAAAAAACTATTCCCAAATGACTTATTTTTCTCAAAACGTTTATGTACCATGTTATCTTATTCAGCCATCAAATGTTTTGTGTCTGAAACAAAAAATTCCATCTAAGTAAAAAATTTAGAAAGTACGAATATGAGTGGTACCTTAATGCCCCTATGAAATCCATTTCCTGAAGGTTAAATTGAAATAAATATAGAATGATATAAAGCCCAGGGAAACTGGGCTTAGTTCTTTTGTATTCAGTATTTAAGTTTCTAGAAAAAAGTGTGTGTGTGTGCATGTGTTAACAAATGGCTTTTCCACTAATCTTATTTAAAAGAGAAAGATCTGTATGTTTCAAGAAAATTTTAATGGGCTTTGAAAATCAATGATTGTAGAGGACACAATATACCTAAATTCTGAGAGAGACTGGAAGATAAAATGTCTTGTTAAAAAAAAATAATAATAACTTTTCTTATTTTCCCCACTTGGTCCTAAATTGAAATATAAATGAAGATCTAGAGCCTATACTGATAGTCATGTACAGATCCACATGCTTTATCACCTCGGTTGGAGCTTTGGTATAAGCTTTGGCATCAGTTCAGTTCAGTTGCTCAGTTGTGTCAGACTCTTTGACACCATGGACTAGAGCATGCCAGGCCTCCTTGTCCATCACCAACTCCCAAAGCTTGCTCAAACCCCTGTTCGTTGAGTCAGTGAGGCCATCCAACCATCTCATCATCCAATGTCCCCTTCTCCTCCTGCCTTCAATCTTTCCCAGAATCAGGGTCTTTTCCAATGAATCAGTTCTTTGCATCAGGAGGCCAAAATATTGGAGTTTCAGCTTCAGCATCAGCTTGGTATAGCTTTCCTTTCATTTTTATTAACCAAATATGTTTTATAGTATAACATGTGCTTATTATCCCTGAGGGTTACAGAAGTTTGACCTGACCCCCTTCCTAATTATAAAGCCACATTATCTACTTATAGGCATTTGACAAGTACAACTGCCAGTATTTCCCCTAAATACTGTTTGGAGTCTAATCCAACACAAGGTAGTATAGTCAGTTAAGGCTTCAAATTTCTGTGCTATAATACATGAATGTATTCTTAACTGGTATTATTATTTAACCAAAATTTGTAAAAATCTAATTTATCATCAAAATGTATTACTTTATATTATTTTACAAAAGTTCTTTTTAAAAAGTAGGCTTAAGAATTAAGCATTCAAAAAGAAATGAAAGAAATTTGGGTTGTTCTGGTGATATTAATCAGTGACATACTATTTATAAATATACCTTTAAATAACATGTTTTTCTTATTCAGAATGAAGACACTTTCCATCTTTTTTGTTGCCTCCAAGTTTGGATCACACTTCTCAGAGACTATTAATATTTTCAAATAATACTGGTTAATTTTAACTCAATATTTATTGTATACTGTGTAGATTGTATAGATCAACTCAAATGTGGAATTATCTGGTCCAGTCATTTTGTGTCTTATAGAAAGTTGAGGTTATCAGGTGTACCATTATCCCATCAACTGACTGAAATTGTTACGAAGAAGCCTATCAGCTTGTCAAAGTTAAGAGCACTAGTTGTTAGCAGTGATATCAGCCAGATGTCTGTGTTACATTTAGCTCTTTCATAATTAAACTCTAAGAGTGCTAATAGTGTTTCTCTCACAATAACTTATCTCAGTGCTTTGTTGTGATAAATATCAATGTGATGAGGGAAGAGAAACACATGTCAAAGTAGTGATTTTCTTTAGATAAGACACCATATATTCCTCAAACAGTAGAAAGTTTCCTAACCTAGGAATTGTAAACTTAAAGGAATCCACATTTATATTTGTGTTTTTCTTAAGCTCTATCTAATGAACAGGCACATTATGCAATCACATTCGTTTAAAGTCAAATAAAAGTCCTTTAGAATATTTTATGGTTTATCCACTGTATTTACTGGTTGTACTACCATCAACATATTAAAGTTCAATCATTCTAAAGGTGAATTTAAAAAAAAAAAAGAGGACTTCTGGCTTTCAGTTACATGTGTAAGGAGCCTGGAAGTTTGCACTTCATTCTAATAACAAGTAAGGAACTGAAGAGCCTGAAAAACAACAACAACTACTCAGCTTGCATCAGTAAGAGAGGAGAGGATGCAGAGCAAAAGGCGCCCCTGATATTAGAGAGGCGAACACAGGGAGTCATGAGTTACCAGAGCAGAGACTCAAGAATGAAGCTGCCACAGGAACAAATGCCATGGTAGGAAAACTGAAACTGCAGTTGACGAGTTGCTGAAGGCTCAGTGTGGCCAACTCTGAGAGTTGAAAACTTCATGAAGAACCAGTTGCTGGTGAAGCGGGTACCTCGCAATATTGGGCGATTTACTTCCAGGAGGTTGACCAGGTTCCCACAGTAACCACTGAAGAAAAAAGCTCCTCTGCTTCCTGCGAAAAGAAGGGAAAAGGAACAATTTAGAAATATGCCAGGTTACTCTGTTCTTAATAATGTCTGCCTCAGGAGAAACTAATGACCAAACCTAACCTGTTATACTGTTAGAGACTAACTGACATGGGGAAGGGAAATAGACAATTCCATCCCATATGAGCCATCCTCTCCCATCTAAATATTTAGAAAGAAAAACAGAAATTCTTGTGAAGCTCACACTCCAGGGGCATTGGCTGACACCTAATCACTGGACCACAGGACACTTCCACCATCCTTTCCCAACACCTCATCTCCACATTACTAAAGACATGTTTAAGCAGTTCTTTTCATCCAGTTTACATACATGTTTAGCTCTCAAAAAAACATTGCAAGCCATACCAAAAGATTTAAAAAAAAAATTAAGAGGCAAAAGTAAGCATCAAAACCAAAATGCTAGGAATGTTAAATCATCAAAATTACCAGACTGGAAAATTAAAATAAAGTACAATTAACATGCTAAAGGTGCTAATGGATAACATAGTATGCAAAGACAGATGGGCAATATTAGTAGAGAAATATAAATGATAAGAAAGAATCCAAAAGAAATGCTAGAAATCAAAAACACTGCAGCAGAAATGAATAATTACTTTAATGAGCTTATTAGTACATTGGACACAGCTGCAGAAAGACTCTCTAAGCTTGAGAATATTTCAATAGAAACACCCAAACCTGAAAAGTAAAGGGAAAAAAGACTGGAAAAAACAGCACAGACTATCTAAAAACTCGAGACAAATATAAAATATGTAACATTAATATAATGGGAATACCAAAAGAGAAAAAAAGAAGAAATATTAGAAATATGAATAACTGAGAAGCTCCTCAAATTAATACCAAGCATGAACCACAGATCCAGGATGCTGAAAGAGCATAAGGTAGATTAAATACAAAGAAACCTACATAGAGGAAAATCATTTTAAAGCTACTCAAAATTAGATAAAGGAAAAAATATAAAATAAGTCAGAGGGGGAAAATGAATTATCTGTTCACTTTCATGCATTGGAGAAGGAAATGGCAACCCACTCCAGTGTTCTTGACTGGAGAATCCCAGGGACAGGAGAGCCTGGTGGGCTGCCATCTATAGGGTCGCACAGAGTCAGACATGACTGAAGTGACTTAGCAGCAGGAGCAGCAGAGGAACAAATATAAAAATTACATACCTCTACTCAACAAACTATGCAAGGAAAAAAAAGTGGACTAAAATGTTTAAAGTGTTTAAAGAAAAACAAAAAATTCCACCAAACCATAATTCTGTATCCTGAGAAATGATCCTTCAAAGGCAAGGGAGAAATACAGACTTCCCAGAGAAGGAAAAATTGATGAAATCTGTTGGTAGTAGATCTGCTTTGCAAGAAAAGTTAAAAAAAAAAAAAAAAAACTTCCAATGGAATAAAAATGATATTATTTTAAAACTTTTAATTGGTCTAAAAGTAAGTTTGTTTAAAATAATAATAGCAACAATATATTGGATTTGGATGCTAGGATTATCAAATGCATATTACCTAGCGAAAGCAGCCAATATTAAAAGTATACAGACTGTATGATCCAACTACATAGCATTCTAAAAAAACAAAAGTACTGAGATAGCAAAAAGATTCCAGTGGCTGCCAGGAATTGGGGACGCAGAAGGATCAACAGACTGAGCAAGGAGGCTATAAAGGGCAGTGAAAATACTCTTTGTGATAGTATAATGGTGAACGCGTGCCATTACACATTTGTCAGTCACAGAACAAATGCATAACAACAATAAATCCTAATGTAAACTATGGACTCTGGATGATAATGATCTGTCAATATAGTTTCATTGATTCTAATGAATGGAGTATGTACCCCAGTGGAAAATGATAACGGGTGAAGCTATGCATGTATGATGGCAGATAATATATAAGAAGTATTTAATTTTGCTGTGAATCTAAAAATCAATCTAAAATATTAAATGTTACTAATAAACAACAACAAAAAATTCCTCCAATTGTTTCTTCTAATCAGAAATAAGTTCTATAGTAGTGAACATGCCAAAAATTTGTAACACTAGCTTCCCAATGCTTTACAAAGGTGTAACTCAAGGTGTTAATTTTAACACATATAGATCACACAGATTCCTTAGTAACTAAAAGAAATCACCACAAATGTTATTATGAAGTATCTGCCAGTTCTACTGAAGGGCATTTGAAAAATGTCAACAATTAGATAATTTGTTAATTTATTTGCACACATTTTTCTTTCTTTTCAGGTTCTGCTCAATATACTTCTGTGTAAAATTCAAAATTGATGAAAAAGTATCACTATCTAAAAATGACTATTCTCCCCAAATTAACAAATCAATGGAATTAAAAAAAAAAAACTTTCAATGAGATATTTGACAGATTTGAAAATGTAACTACATATCTAAAAAACCAACTAATATCTTTACATATGAAAATGTGCAAGATTATCAGATGAGTATGAAGAAGGACTTGTCACATGAGGTAACACAGAAAACCTTAAAACTGAAAATTCAGTTAGTTACTGATGTAGGTAAGAGACATAATTGTGGGAAGAGTGAGGAGACTGCTTTCATTCTTCATACTTATATGTGTCAGTATTCCTTTTTTATTACAAGAGAATGTATTTGTGTATTATTTGTACAAAATAATAATTTTTGTACAAAATAATAATAATTTTTACAAAATTAATAGGAATAGCACAACTTGCTAATATTTCAGAAAGCTATGTGCTATGAATTGTTCCAGGTATTTTCACAGGTCTTGTCTTGTTGATATCTCACAACAACTTACTTCCCTTACATTTCAGAGAGACACTAGAAAAATTAACTTTTGTAAAGTTGTATAGCATAGAATTGCCAGAAGTAGCATTTGAATCAGACAACCTATCTCCACATGTTGCACTGTTAACCATTAATACAAGGCATAGAGTTCTCTGAGCTAAGCAGGCAATATATCCAGTTTATGTTAAGGAGATAGCTAAGCCAAGTTAAAGATAAAAATACATTAGTATGTGAAGTTTCAACAAAATAATAGGGATATATACATATATCAACACATACTTGTATACATATATTAGATTTATATTGCATAATGTATAATAATATCATATATCTATAAGACATAATTTCCATAGAATTTAGAAGAGTCAAGAAAATTTAAACTATAGATAGGGTGTCTCAGTTTGCTGCCTAATAAATACAGACTTAGTGGTTTAAAGCACGGGCTCAGTCACTTCAGTCATGTCTGACTCTTTGTGACCCCCATAGACTGTATCCCAACAGGCTCCTCTGTCCATGGGATTTTCCTGGAGTAGGTTGCCATGCCCACCTCCAGGGGATCTTCCCAACCAAGGGGTTAAATCCACATCTCCTCCATTGCAGGCAGATTCTTTACCGCTGAGCCACCGGGAAAGCCCAGTAACCTAAAATAACACCTGTTTCAGCTTATAAATCTCTTGGTCGGAGTTTAGTGTGCAATGTTTGGGTTCTCTACTGAGTTTATCATAAGATAGTATTTTCACATTGCAACACAGAAGTATCAGACAGGCTGTTCTCATCTGGAGACTTGGAAGAAGATTCTGCTTGAGAGCTCACTCAGATTGTTGACAGGATTCATTGCCTTGTGGTTGTAGAACTGAGGTTTCCATTTTGTTGCTATCAGCTGGAGCATTCAGCTCCTAGAGGCCACGAACCCTCTTGCCATGAGCCTCACTCTATCTTCAAAGCCAGTGATTGAAATTTTCTCATGGCTCATTTAAATGCCACTCAAAATTAAACATATCTTACTTCATTCTGACCACTAAACACAGGCTTAAAAGGTTCATGTAATTATGCCAAGCTTACCCCAATAGTCTCCCTATCTTAGGGTCAGCTGATTTGGGATCTGAATGACATGATCAAAATCCATTATAGTAGTGCTTAGAGTAGTATGATCATTAATTTCACCAATTTTAAGTCTTGGTGTTCAGTTGTTCAGTCAACCACTAGGCTAGATGCTTTTGCATTCCAGTCCCCTATAATGAAAAGGATATTTTTGGGGGAGGGTGTTAGTTTTAAAAGGTCTTGTAGGTCTTAATAGAACCATTCAACTTCAGCTTCTTCAGCATTACTGGTCGGGGCATAGACTTTGATTACCATGATGTTGAGTGGTCTGCCTTGGAAATGAACAGAGATCATTCTGTCATTTTTGAGATTGCATCCAAGAACTGCATTTTGGACTCTTTTGTTGACTATGATGGCTACTACATTTTTTCTAAGGGATTCTTGCCTACAGTAGTAGATATAATGGTCATCTGAGTTAAATTCACCCATTTTAGTTCTACAATTTCTAAAATGTCAACGTTTATTCTTGTCATCTGTTTGACCATTTCCAATCTGCTTTGATTCATGGACCCCACATTCCAAGTTCCTATGCAATATTGCTCTTTACAGCATTGGACCTTACTTCCATTACCAGTCACAACTGAGTGCTGTTTTTGCTTTGGCTCTGTCTCTTCATTCTTTCTGGAGTTATTTCTCCACTGATCTCCAGTAACATATTGGGCACCTACTGACCTGGAGAGTTCATCTTTAAGTGTCCTAACTTTTTGCCTTTTGATACTGTTCATGGGGTTCTCAAGGCAAGAATACTGAAGTGGTTTGCCATTCTCTTCTCCAGTGGACCACATTTTGTCAGAACTCTTCACCGTGACCCGTCTGTCTTGGGTTATATATGGATGTGAGAGTTGGACTATAAAGAAAACTGAGCACTGAAGAATTGATGCTTTTGAACTGTGGTGGTGTAGAAGACTCTTGAGAGTCCCTTGGACTGCAAGGAGATCCAATCAGTCCATCCTAAAGAAGATCAGTCCTGTGTGTTCATTGGATGGAGTAAAGTTGAAGCTGAAATTCCAATAAAAGTATTTGAGAAGACCTTGATGCTGGGAAAGATTGAGGGCAGGAAGAAAAGGGGACAACAGAGGATGAGATGGTTGGATGGCATCACTGACTCAATGGACATGAGTTTGGGTAGACTCTGGGGGTTGGTGATGGACAGGGAGGCCTGGCATGCTGCAGTCCATGGGGTCACAAAGAGTCATACATGACTGAATGATTGAACTGAACTGAGGCTAGATGCTGCTGTGAAGGTATTTTCAGATCTGATTAACATTTACAGTCTGTAAAAGAAAATGATCCCTCATAATTTGAATGGGGCTCTTTTAGTCATTTCAAGCAAGGGCTTAAGAGCAAAGATTGAAGTTTCCCAAAGGAGAAATTCTGCATCAAATTTGCAACACTGAAACCCTGCCTGAGTTTTTTTAGCCCTTTGACCTGTCCTGACAAGTCCACAACATTCGTTCTTACACGAATTTCCAGCTGGCTGGTTAGTCCTATAGATTCTGCACGGTTAGCTTCCTTAACTGTGTGAGCCAATTCCTTCGAGGCTCTCAATCTCATTCTTAACTCCTGACACTTACCTACTTTCAATACATTGTTATTGTTTAATCTTTTTAGCCACTAATTTTTAACAGCAAAACTTACCCAAAAAATGACAGATGTAAAGAATATTTTTCCCTGAGATTGGGTTGCTATATTAAGTAAATAAAAATATGGGATACACAGTTAAATCTGAAAATCAGACACAGAATGGATAATGTTTTAGTATAATTATTTATATTATATTTATATTAAATACTTAATACTAGGTAGTAAAAAAAAATCCATTATTTATCTTAAATTCAAATTTAGCTGGTGCCCTGTATTTTATCTAAAAACTACACACAGAGAGCACTTTTTATCTGGAGATTTCAAAGAATCTCTTTGTTGTATTTGCTTATTTAAGATATGGGGGGAAATTTTAAATATTTAGGATGATAATACTTGTGTATTTAATGGTTTTGGCAGTCATCATATAATTAAACCAGTTGGGCTTAAAATTGTAAATACTTCTGGAAGAAATAATACAAGTGTTTATGCTGTTATGAAGCCATTTTTAAAAAGTTGATGCATAGTTATATACATGGAGTTTGCAAAAAGTTGAAGTATTCTATGAAGTATTCTGAGACTTTAAAAACAAACAGCATACGTTGTTAAAAGTCCACACTATTCAGCAAGCACTACCGTTCACTTGTATAAGAATAAACTGCTCAGACAACAGTATTATGTACCCGTTCTTCTCAAGTACACTCAAGTCACTAGATCTGCTCTTGCACTTCTTATTAATTAAGATGGAGGCACTGCGAGAAGGCAAGTTCACAATCTTGGATTTAGGAAATGCAGATCACAATCACAACAGGGATGTAACGCATTTATCCAAGAATCTTTCAGATTGAAAGTTTATCCATTTTTCAAATATATAAAAGAGAAACAATTTCAAATAAAATGAATTTCAAATGGATTATTCTGAGGATAAGTAAAAATATAGTTGTGAAAATATTTTCCAAAACTATATGTATTGTGAATGTTACTATGATACAGTAATGATTCATTTGTTAGTTAATTGAACTATAACCTCAACTGATTTAAAAATTCTTCTCAAGAAAATCAACACATATTTAATTTTAACTTTTGTCAAGTAACATTCTCAAAAAGATTACTGACACTGAAAACATTCTATGGAAATATAGTTATTACCCTTTTACTGATAAATAAGTTTATCTTAATAGAAACATGATAGCCTAGGCTAAATGAATTATCAGGCCAATTTTTATTGCATCTGACCATTTGGATATACACTGTGTATGCTGACTTTTTAACTAATAGACTTTCTTTTTAGAGTGGCTAAGGATTTACAGAAATTTTAATGGAAGGTATGGAGAGTTCTAAGGAGCAGATCAAGGCTATGGTTTTTCCAGTAGTCAGGTATGGATGTGACAGTTGGACTGTGAAGAAGGCTGAGCGCCAAAGAATTGATGCTTTTGAACTGTGGTGTTGGAGAAGACTCTTGAGAGTCCCTTGGACTACAAGGAGATCCAACCAGTCCATTCTGAAGGAGATCAGCCTGGCATTTCTTTGGAAGGAATGATGCTAAAGCTGAAACTCCAGTACTTTTGCCACCTCATGCAAAGAGTTGACTCATTGGAAAAGACTTTGATGCTGGGAGGGATTGGGGGCAGGAGGAGAAGGGAATGACAGAGGATGAGATGGCTGGATGGCATCACTGACTCGATGGACGTGAGTCTGAGTGAACTCTGGGAGTTGGTGATGGACCGGGAGGCCTGGTGTGCTGCGATTCATGGGGTTGCAAAGAGTCGGACACGACTGAGCGACTGAACTGAACTGAAGGAGCAGATCCTGAGTAGAATTATCTCTGTAGTTTACAAGTTGGAATTTCATTTTTAAAACTAGAGAAAGCCACTGATAATTACATAGTGAAGCAGCATGGCATATATGCAATTATAAAATATTAAATTAAAGAAAATTTAAAAGATGGATTTTGACTATTCATACTAGATGATGAAAGCCAAGTCCAAGATATTTTTATGGCTTCAACAGAATTAATGGTAGAATTGATTTCGTTTCCACCTGGGTAAAAGGCATTGGAAAGGATTAAAAATATTTATATAAATTATCATTATCTTCAAAGATTTTACAATCCTGATAAAGTTAACAATATTAATGAGTTTACAAAAACAGAACATAATGTATAGAAAACAAGATAATCCAGGGTTGGCTAGAAATACTGCAGTGTGCTGGAGTATAATAAGAGAAAAGTAAAATGGGTAAATCTAAGAGAAGAAGAGCCTGGGAAGTAAGACTGTCCAAAACTAAAAACTAAATGTTTAAGATACTGGCTACAAAATACCTATGTTCACTTATTTACTTATCCATTCACTGAGCATTTTAAACACAGACATTTTGTGTGTGTGTGTGAAAATTACCATAAATTAAAATGCAGAATATAAAGATTCAAAAGAACACATTTTCCAATAAAAGTTCAAAGACAAAGCTACAAACCAATAACCAGAAAAATACTAATGCACAATGACATTAATATAACCAGAAAAATTAAGGCAAAGAGAAAGAAAACAAAACTTGGAAGATCTTAAGATAAAAGGTGCTTAAAGAGTCATCAACTATTTAAGAAGGAAAATAAAATCACAAGTAGAATAGAGAATTGTTCTCAAAATATTTTCACCAGTCATTTTTGCTAACATCTAGGTTAGGGTAATATTTACCAGACCTTACTGCAAACCTTTGTAAACAAGAAAGTCATCTCTCTGGAACTATTCATATATATTTTTTTAAACCAAATGACTTAATCAAATGCAAACTAAGTATCTCATAACCCAAATTTCCAAATTAGTCACTGTTAAACCATGGGAAATAGATGGGGAAACAGAGGAAACAGTGTCACTTTATTTTGGGGGGCTCCAAAATCACTGCAGATGGTGATGACAGCCATGAAATTAAAAGACGCTTACTCCTTGAAAGAAAAGATATGACCAACCTAGACAGCATATTAAAAAGCAGAGACATTACTTTGCCAACAAAGGTCCATCTAGTCAAGGCTATGGTTTTTCCAGTAGTCATGTATGGATGTGAGAGTTGGACTGTGAAGAAAGCTGAGCGCTGAAGAATTGATGATTTTGAACTGTGGTGTTGGAGAAGACTCTTGAGAGTCCCTTGGACTGCAAGGAGATCCGACCAGTCCATTCTGAAGGAGATCAGCCCTGGGATTTCTTTGGAGGGAATGATGCTGAAGCTGAAACTCCAGTACTTTGGCCACCTTATGCAAAGGGTTGACTCATTGGAAAAGACTCTGATACTGGGAGGGATTGGGGGCAGGAAGAGAAGGGGACGACAGAGGATGAGATGGCTGGATGGCATCACTGACTCAATGGACGTGAGTTTGAGTCAACTCCAGGAGGTAGTGATGGACAGAGAGGCCTGACTGAGCAACTGAACTGAACTGAAACCATATTACCCCACACACACTCATGGACAAATTCAAAGAAACTTAAAAAAGAGCTTGCAAAATGACTATCAGTAATTAGGCAGGGTGGGATTTTTTGCTTCATAACCTCAGATATGCAGATGACATTACCCTTACAGCAAAAAATGAAGAGAAACTAAAGAGCCTCTTGAAGAAGATGAAAAAGGAAAGTGGAAAAGCTGGCTTAAAACTCAACATTAAAAAAAACAAAGATCATGTCATTCAGTGCCTTCATTTCATGGCAAGCAGATGAGGAAACAATGGAAACAGTGACAGACTTTATTTTCTTGGGCTCCAAAATCACTGCAGATGGTGACTGCAGCCATAAAATTAAAAGACACCCACTCTTTAGAAGAAAAGCTATGACAAACCTAGACAGCATATTAAAAACCAGGGACAATACTTGGCCAACAATGGTCCAGATAGTTAAAGCTCTGGTTTTTCCAGTTGTCATGTAAGGATATGAAAGTTGGACCATAAAGAAGGCTGAACACTGAAGAATTGATGCTTCTGAACTGTCGTGTAGCAGAAGATTCTTGGGAGTCCCTTGGACTGCAAGGAGATCCAGCCAGTCCATCCTAAAGGAAATCCATCATGAATATTCATTGGAAATACTGATCCTGAATCTGAAACTCCAATAATTTGGCCACCTGTTGCGAAGAGAAGACTCACTAGAAAAGACTGTGATGCTGGAAAAGATAGAAGGTAGGAAAAGCAGACAACAGAAGACAAGACTGTTGGATGGTATCACCGACTCAATGGACGTGAATTTGAGCAAGCTTTGAGAGATGGTGAAGGATAGGAAACCCTGGCACGCTGAAGTCTATGGGGTCGCAAAGAGTCAGGTGACTAAGTGACTGAACAACAACAATGTTCAGAACAGCTTATTTACCTAACTAAATGTAGTTGGCTCATAAAGTAAGTGAAATATCAAAAGTGAAATCAGGTCTGCATGGAATGATGGTCCTGAGCTGCAGAAGGTCCAAGTATTCTTGCTCACCTACCACCTGAAGAGTGGGACAGATTAAACAAGTAATGATCATTTTGTTGTTTAACAGTGTGAATTAAAAAGAGTCTACATTATCTGAGATTTCAGAATAACTGCCATCATATTTTTTTCCTAATAAAAATTTATCTGGGAAATAAGAGTATGATATAAAATCAACATATTTTCAAAAATGGGATTTTTCTCTTTGACTTTATTTTCTCAACTGTACTAAAATATTAACCAGCATTTCTTCACAGCTATATATTTTATTACATCTCAGATAAAGGCATTAAAATATCTCTTCTTTAATTAAGAAAAAGAAGACACATACCCTTGCATAAATACAAACACATATTATTTTTATAAAATTATAATTTGTATTTATGTGTGTGGATATTGTTTTATTTGCTACATGGCATGACTATAATATATAAAATTTTCCCTTGTAAAACTTTTTATAATTATTATTGTGCAGAAATATTCCAAATACCACAAAATAAACTTGGGGAAAACACATTTAACATGCTTGACAGTGAAACTTTCAGTCACTTTACATTATTTTTATTACATAAACTTTTTACACTGATATAAAATCTAAATTTGTTACCCTCAGTTCATCAATTCTGTATCATTGCTACAGGACTCCCCTCAGATAAACTTCAAAGCTATCTTGTTCTATTTAAAAATCAAAATACATATCTATCTTATTTTACTGTATTCAGTTCAGTTCAGTTCATTTCAGTCGCTCAGTCATGTCCGATTCTTTGCGACCTCATGAATCACAGCACGCTAGGCCTCTCTGTCCATCACCAACTCCCTGAGTTCACTCAGACTCACGTCCATCGAGTCAGTGATGCCATTCAGCCATCTCATCCTCTGTCGTCCCCTTCTCCTCCTGCCCCCAATCCCTACCAGCATCAGAGTCTTTTCCAATGAGTCAACTCTTCGCATGAGGTGGCCAAAGTACTGGAGTTTCAGCTTTAGCATCATTCCTTCCAAAGAAATCCCAGGGCTGATCTCCTTCAGAATGGACTGGTCGGATCTCCTTGCAGTCCAAGGGACCCTCAAGAGTCTTCTCCAACACCACAGTTCAAAAGCATCAGTTCTTCGATGCTCAGCTTTCTTCACAGTCCAACTCTCACATCCATACATGACCACTGGAAAAACCATAGCCTTGACTGTATTAAAACTAATAAAATGCTATTTTAACTTTAGAGAAATAATATTGACTATTAGGGATTTCCAGGTGGTGTAGAGTAAAGAATCCACATGCCAGTGCAGGAGACTCAGGTTTGATCTCTGGGTAAGGAAGATCCTTTGAAATAGGAAATGGCAACCCACTCAAGTCTTCTTGCCTGGAAAGTTCCATGGACACAGAAGCCTGGTGCTCTACAACTCTTGGGATAACAAAGAGTCAGACATGACTGAGTGAGCATGAAGAAACTTTAGTAGTGACCTTGACACACATTGATAAAACTTCATGAATTTTTTAAAGGTTTGAATGGTATTTTTTCTATAATGGATAATGTCATTATATAATAATAAAAGCATATAATTGTGATTGATGTTTTAAATTAATACCATAAGTGACAATTCTGATTTAAACAATGTATTCACTATGAGAATAATGACTTTGCTTTGGATTCATTTCTGAATTTATTGATAGAAATATCAAAGCTCTGAAAAAAGTTTTAACATAGAAATATATAATAGCTCTTGTTAACCAAATTCACTTTAAAGGCATCTCAAAGAGCAACTTAATCTTTTTCTTCTCTATGAAAGTCACCAAATTCATTCATGAATAAAAGCATGAAATTTTATTATGAAATGATATTTGATCCTAAACCTCATCCGGAAGAAATAGAATTTATACTTGTGAAGTTATCTTGGTATTTAGGGCAAAATTGCTAAATTTGAATAATGTTAAATTTTCTACATGGATAATGTATTTTATAGTATTTAAAGTTATGAAAAACTGCATATTAATTTAGAGTGTACTGTTGTCCAAGAAGGCATATAACAAGATACTTGTTTATATTTATACAATATTATAGATTATGAAGTCTTTATATGTTAACTTTTTATTTCAGTGTTTACAGAGCAACTAAACTACTCTGTCTGCTCTCTTGTAAGAATTTTTAAATTTCTTCGCTATTCAACTCTTTGGATGAGCACTCTTGTCTTTATCCATATGAAAATTCCTCTTACTTAATGAAAACGGCAAGTTCTATCAAGGGAATTATATCTCAGGTCTCTTTGTCTAAGCCAAAGAAACTATGAAAGCCTTTGATTTTAACAATTATCCACTTCAGCTACCTTGTGTAAATACTGAGGACCACGTTCATCTAATGAATAGTTATATCGTGGTTTGGTCAGATATTTATGTAGAGAAGAGCATATTTAAAATATAGGGTAATGTTTCAGTTCTCAACTATAACCAGATGAAATCCAGTTTATAAATACCATGTAGTCTACCCTGCTCTCAATAGTACTCTCTATAACTGCAACTGTATAAATGATTTAGTTTAAAATAAAACATAAAGGGATGGTGAAAGATACTGTTTTTCTTAGTAGTGAGATTTGACAATTTTTTAGTATTATTTGCCAAGTATAATAGGAGACTTACATGCCCATTGATAAATCAAATTCATGAATTTATCCCATGAAAAAATACATATCAGCAAGCAATTCATAAAGTTAGCAAAGCTGCAAAGTCATATTAAAAAAAAAATTACAGGCTATAGTGAGAATGTTCCATACCAAAAATATTTTTGACATTTCATGCACTGACATTGCAGCTAACAATACTGACTTAGTTATTGCTAGGCCACTGCTGAAAGTAAGAGGACATGTTTTTTTCTCAAAATGAAGAGTAACTAAATTAATATTTCTAAAATATGTATATAATAGTATCTGCCACAGAGCAGGTATTACATACATGTTTATTTTCAGTTAAATAGAAATGAGGTCATTGTACTAATCATTCACTGGTCTTCCTATCCCCCTACCTACATTGAGAACTTAAATATAAAAACAAAAATAAGTTCAAAAATATCTCAGTGAAGTCACTCAGTCGTGTCCAACTCTTGGCGACCCCATGGACTGCAGTACTCCAGGCCTTCCTGTCTATAACCAACTTCTGGAGCTTACTCAAACTCATGCCCGTTGAGTCGGTGATGCCATCCAACCATCTCAGCTTCTGTCCTTCCCTTCTCCTGCTTTCAATCTTTCCCAGCATCAGGGTATTTTCCAGTGAGTCAGTTCTTCAAATCAGGTCACCAAAGCACTGGAGTTTCAGATTCAGCATCAGTCCTTCCAATGGATATTCAGGGCTGATTTCCTTTAGGATGGACTGGCTCAATCTCCTTGCAGTCCAAGGTATTCTTAAGAGTCTTCTCCAACATCACAGTTAAAAATCATCTATTCTTTGGCATTCAGCTTTCTTTATGGTCCAACTCTCTTAACCATTCATGACTACTGGAAAAATCATAGCTTTGACTAGACAGACCTTTGTTGGCAAAGCAATGTCTGCTTTTTAATTTGCTGTCTAGGTTGGTCATAACTTTTCCTCCAAGAAGCAAGCGTCTCTTAATTTCATGGCTTCAGTCACCATCTGCTGTGATTTTGCAGCCCCCCAAAATAAAGTCTGTCACTGTTTCCACTGTTTCCCCATCTATTTCCCATGAAGTGATGGGACCGGATGCCATGATCTTCGTTTTCTGAATGTTGAGTTTTAAGCCAACTTTTTCACTCTCCTCTTTGACTTTCAACAAGAGGCTCTTTAGTTCTTCTTTGCTTTCTGCCATGAGGGTGGTGTTATCTGCATATCTGAGGTTATTGATATTTCTCCCAGAAATCTTGATTCCAGCTTGTGCTTCATCCAATCCAGCATTCCTCACGATGTACTCTGCATATTAATTAAATAAGTATACAGCCTTGACGTACTCCTTTTCCTATTTGGAACCAGTCTGTTGTTCCATTTCCAATTCTGACTGTTGCTTCCTGTTCTGTTACAGATTTCTCAAGAAGCAGGTCAGATGGTCTGCTATCCCCATCTCTTGAAGAATTTTTCACATTTTGTTGTGGTCCACACAGTAAAAGGCTTTGGCATAGTTAGTAAAGCAGAAGTAGATGTTTTTCTGGAACTCTCTTGCTTTTTTGATGATCCAACAGATGTTGGCAATTTGATCTCTGGTTCCTCTGCCTTTTCTAAATCCAGCTTGAACATATGGAAGTTCACAGTTCACATACTGTTGAAGCCTGGCTTGAAGAATTTTGAGCATTACATTGCTAGTGTGTGAGATGAATGCAATTGTGCATTCATTGGCACTGCTTTTCTTTGTGATTGGAATAAAAACTGACCTCTTCCAGTCCTGTGACTACTGTGAGTTTTCCAAATTTGCTGGCATATTCAGTCAAAAATGTCTACAGAATTTATTTTAATTTTCAAGTATGAGAAGACTTTAAATATGCTAATAAATAGTAAATTGTCACTTATTGATGCCATGCAGCTACATTTTAAGTGTTGTGAGGAAGCAGAGACTTAGAGTAATAGACAAATGTGTTATTGAAATGATATTGAGTAAGTGTGATTTAAGAGTTTATTTTGTCTCTGATGATTAGGAAATATATCTAATTAGTTGACCTTTTAATGGATTTAAAAAAAAAAAACAAAACAGAGTGTGACCCATAAAAATGCCTATGAAAGAATTGTCCAGATTTAAAAGAAAACACAATGAAATAAATACACTATATTGGAAGAACTATTGATATGTCTGAACACAACATATAATCTAGTGTGACTGCAAGAGAACAGGGAGAGGGAAGAGAAAAGTCAAAAGAAAGATGGCAAGTCGATAACAGCAAAGGTGGAGGTAGGTTATTAAACTGAATACAGAATGTAATGTATCACTCTTGGTTATATACTATCTCAAAATTATTAATTTGTCAAGGAAAAAATCAGACTAATTTCCCTACATTAAAATAGATTTTCAGCAATATCATACACACCTCCACACTGTAAAGCTACAGGGTGGAATATTAAGTTACAGATTTTTTTTCTTACATCATGTTTTAGAAAAATGAATTTACCAACATCCAGTTCAGCTTTCTCAATTTACACTGTTGAGGAAGAAAAAAAAATCTACAAATGAGAATTATTTATCCAAATTGTTTTTTGGAACTTGAAACTAAAATGATGATTTTGACATTAAAATGATGTTTTTAACATAGCAGAATTCTATGATGACCTCTAGAGTAGCTATATTATAAATTAAAAAAAATAGTAATAATGCAAAGGTTTAATATGCTTAAAATAACTATAATTTTAATTATCTGATGTTCTGATTTAATAATATTAAATATCACTCCCAAAGTTCAAATCAATTTCTGTACTGAATACTGTAAAACAAAACAAACAATAGGAACAGTCATTTTGATGAAGACAAAAGCTCTCAGAAGTCAGTTTCCAAACAAAAGTAGAGTAAGAGAGAAAATATCTTTTATTTTAATGTTTCCAAAATAACGATTAAATCATAACTTTAATTAATTGCGGTTTTAGCTTACAAATGTCAGTAAAAATAATTTTTGTATCTCTGAATCTGATTATTTATTAAACCAGCCTATTTTGCTTATTAATATGGGTCAATAAGTTTATGTGTGCATCTCCTATGTTAAACACACACACACTAAAACTGTTGAAGGTAGTTTTTCACAGATATTTGGCAGCTAAACCTGAGTTAAACCTACTTGAGCTTATCAATTTATCTCAGTATTCTCACCAGTCCGTTACATATAACTGCTATTTGGTAATATTGCACTGTGTGTGCATGTCTGTGACAATACCATGTGAACATGCTAAAATGAGCAAAAGAGCACAGTAAAATATATATATATATATATCTTCTTTTAATGGTAAAGCAGAAAAATAAATTATTATAAGAGCTTGAATTGAGGCAATTTACTGAAAATATGAGGTCAGAACCTACTATTATATTTAATCTAAAAAGCATAACCATAATTTATTGATATTTTATTAGAGGAATGATCTAGAAACAATTAAAAACAGTACCAGTCCATATCTTGAAAGTTGGAAACTGTGACAGTGTCATAACTAAAAATATGTGATTAATAAAGAAGAAATAATTGACAAACTAAGACAAGTTCTGACAGAATGAAAAAAAAATAAAAAATTTATATATATATGAAAAGTGAAAGTTAGTTGCACAGTTGTGTCTGACTCTTTGAAATCCCATGGACTGTAGCCTGCCATGTCCTCTGTCCATGGAAGTCCCCAGACAAGAGTACTGGAGTGGATTGCCATTTCCTTCTCCAGGGGACGTTTCCGTTCCAGGGTTTGAACCTGGTTCTTCTGCATTGCAGGCAGATTCTTTACCAACTGAGTTACTAGGGAAGCCCATATATATATACATACATATAAAACCACTAGTTAGTTTGTATGTGAAACAAGCTCACATGAAAACTCAGCCCTAAAGTGACACTGGCTTGCAAAATGTTGGCTGCAGAAATGTGTTATGATGTAAAATAAGTGAAAATATGAGGTAAAAATTTGCTTTTCATCATGAAGTAGCCAACATTTACAATGAAAAATTTGCTTCAATTATGTAATTACTATAACAATAATTTCAATGCTAATAAAACAGCTTTCTACTCATGCTATATTCCTATTTTAAAAAATGAATGAATCTAAGAAACTTTAACATGGCTTTAGAGAAAGTATCATTGGATTAAAGGTGTGTTAAGACCAGGTTGACTGTTCCTGACCAAAAGCCACTACAAGATAAAGTTAACAATAACTGAAAAACACAGCACCTGAAACATTCAAACAACTTTTGTGTATATTATCACAAACAGCAGAAAACATGAGAAATCAGAGCAAAAGTTTTAGCTGCATAAATAATCATTCTGTACCAAAAGCACAGACTCACTATAGGTTGCTGCTGCTGCTGCTGCTGTTAGTCGCTTCAGTCGTGCCCGACTCTGTGCGACCCCATAGATGGCAGCCCAGCAGGCTCCCCTGTCCCTGGGATTCTCCAGGCAAGAACACTGGAGTGGGTTGCCATTTCCTTCTCCAATGCATGAAAGTGAGTAGTGAAAGTGAAGTCACTCAGTCGTGTCTGACCCTCAGCAACCCCATGGACTTCAGCCTACCAGGCTCCTCCATCCATGGGATATTCCAGGCAAGAGTACTGGAGTGGGGTGCCATTGCCTACTCCACACTATAGGTTAGCTAGATTTAAATTTATTTTATAAAACAATGTTTTCAAAATTTACTTTTCCCCAAATATGATCTTTGCGAAAAAGTTATATGGCCAAGGAAATTTATGTCCCAAGGGGAGTCGCAGTGAACAAGTCCTTGGAGGTGCTGCTTGCTACAGAGTTGGAATTTGATTTTGGGGATGCCACTTATGCAGATGGAAATGAAATTCAGATTTATAACCGTGTTAGAGTGAATTGTCCCAAATTCTGATCTTGTAATATTTTTAATGTTTAATATATTTTATAAATTCTTCTCCAAGAGATTTAGCTTCTTACACTTATGGAGTTTCCCTGACATTTTCCAAATTAAAAAAAAAAAAAAATTGCATGTTCTCTGTTATCCAAACAAAGATGTCTGCTTGGGAAGAAGTTGGTATGGCTGGGTACCACACATAATATGAATTGACTTTGCATTTTCAATATGGATGCTCCAAATCTACAAAAACATATTTCTTAAAATTTTTTGCTGCCAGGATTATAGATGTGTAAACAATGGCACACACACATGAGACCAGAAAGCAGAAAACTTTAAATATTTGCAGTAAATTGATTTATCTTTCTAGCATGGTTGAAGATGTGCAGTTTTATCTGGTACAAGTTAGGCAGACATTATAGTGTCTGGTCTTTATTTAGTTATTTATCTCCTGTTTCACAAGGTTTTTATCTAATGCTTAATAAATTTCAGATTTTTAAAAATATTCATTCATTTAATCTTTATAACAAGTTTAGAGGATAGGCTTTATTACTATTCTCATTTTACAGGTGGAGGGAACTGAAGCACAGCTGACTACCTATTAAGGCCAAAGTCACAGGGTTAATGGATGGGACAGTAAGATTTGAATTTAGCTAGGGCAGCTCCAGAGTTCAGGAACTAAACTACTATGCTATGCTACTTTTTCTGTTATCTTTCCTAGACTCCCTAGAATCACAGATAATGAGTAAAGTGGTGGTGCATCAATGGAATTTGCAGAACGATTTTTAGAAGAGATTTGTAGAAGAGTATTATAGTGTATCTTGCTGTTATTTATTTATGAGCTAGTTGTTTTTCAGTGGCCAAGTCATGTCCAACTCTATTATAAATAAAAAGTATTACAGTATATTTCACTGTTATTATAATTACTGTATTCCATGCAGTGCTAGAGAAGACTCTTGAGAGTCTCTTGAAGAGCAAGAAAATCAAATTAGTCAATCCTTAAGGAAATCAACCCTGAATATTCATTGGAAGGACTGCTGTTGAAGCTAAAACTCCAATAATTTAGCCACCTAATGCAAAGAGCCAACTCATGGGAAAAAAAAAAAAAAAACCCTGATGCTGGGAAAGATTGAGAGCAGCAAGAGAAGGGGTAACAGAGGAAAAGAAGGTTGGATACCATCACCAATTCAATGGATATGAGTTTGAGCTAACTCTAGGAGATAGTGAAGGACAAGGAGGCCTGACCTGCTGTAGTCTATGGGGTTGCAAAGAGTCAGACACGAGTTAGTAAGTGAACAACAAGAAGAAGAAGCAGTATTTAAACCATGGCTATTTGGGAGATTCTAAAAGCTATTTATTTTGGGGTTAAAAAATCACTGAAGATGGTGACTGCAGCCATGAAATTAAAAGATGCTTGCTCCTTGGAAGAAAAGCTATAACCTACCTAGACAGCATTTAAAAAGCAGAGATATTACTTTACCAGCAAAGGTCCATCTAATTAAAGCTATGGCTTTTCCATTAGTCATGTGTAGATGTGAGAGTTGGACTATAAAGAAAGCTGAGTGCCAAAGAACCAATGCTTTTGATCTGTGGTGTTGGAGAAGACTCTTGAGAGTCCCTTGGACTGCAAGGAGATCCAACCTGTCAATCCCAAAGGAAATCAGTCCTGAGTATTCATTGGAAGGACTGATGCTGAAGCTGAAACTCCAATACTTTGGCCATCTGATGTAAAGAGCTGACTCATTAGAAAAGACCCTGATGCTGGGAAAGATTGAAGGCAGGAGGAGAAGGAGGTGACAGAGGCTGAGATGGTTGGATGGCATCACAAACGCGATGGACATGAGTTTTGAGGAGGCTCTGGGAGTTGGTGATGGACAGGGAAGCCTGGCATGTTAAAGTCCATGAGGTCGCAAAGAGTCAGATATGACTGAGCGACTGAACTGAAAAACTATTTAATATGACTCTATTTTCATAAATTAAATTTCATATTATTTCCTTAAAGAATCATAAGCAATATTGTAATTAATTACAAAGGTGCTTGCAAAAAAAAAAAAAAGGAAGAAACTCAAGACAATTCAGGATTAGTGATTTCACAAGACTGAGATTAAGTCAGTGAGGAGCCAATTAACACAAAGTGAAAAGGAGTACACCTAGGCTGTATATTGTCACCCTGCTTATTTAACTTCTATGCAGAGTACATCATGAGAAATGCTGGGCTGGAAGAAGCACAAGCTGGAATCAAGATTGCCAGAAGATATATCAATAACCTCAGATATGCAGATGACACCACCCTTATGGCAGAAGGGAAGAGGAACTAAAAAGCCTCTTGATGAAAGTGAAACAGGAGAGCGAAAAAGTTGGCTTAAAGCTCAACATTCAGAAAATGAAGATCATGGCATCTGGTCCCATCACTTCATGGGAAATAGATGGGGAAACAGTGGAAACAGTATGACTTTATTTTGGGGGCTCCAAAATCACTGCAGATAGTGACTGCAGCCATGAAATTAAAAGACACTCCTTGAAGAAAAGTTATGACCAACCTAGATAGCATATGGAAAAGCAGAGACATTACTTTGCCAATAAAGGTCTGTCTAGTCAAGGCTATGGTTTTTCCTGTGGTCATGTATGGATGTGAGACTTGGACTGTGAAGAAAGCTGAGTGCCTAAGAACTGATGCTTTTGAACTGTGGTGTTGGAGAAGACTCTTGAGAGTCCCTTGGACTGCAAGGAGATCCAACCAGTTCATTATGAAGGAGATTAGCCCTGGGATTTCTTTGGAAGGAATGATGCTAAAGCTGAAACTCCAGTACTTTGGCCACCTCATTCAAAGAGTTGACTCATTGGAAAAGACTCTGATGCTGGGAGGGATTGGGGGCAGAAGGAGAAGGGGATGACAGAGGATGAGATGGCTGGATGGCATCACTGACTCGATGGACATGAGTTTGAGTGAACTCCGGGAGTTGGTGACGGACAGGGAGGCCTGGCGTGCTGTGTTTCATGGGATCACAAAGAGTTGGACATGACTGAGCAACTGAGCTGAACTGAACTGAACTGAAAGACATTAATTCATGGCATGCAGCAGCAAAAAAATTACCTTAATTATTATTACCTATGGTTGCCTGAAATGAATTGCCTACAGAGAGCTAAGTTCTAACAGATGTAGTGATATTATGATCAATGATCATGACAATGTTTACAAGGGGCAATATAGCTAAGAGCGGGAGGGCTGACCATTTCCACTATGTGGAGAGATGGTGACCAGCTGGAGATTTAAATTCTCATCTCAAAGCCCAGTGAGAACACAAGGATTTTCTTTTTCAATAAAATCATCACTTCTCTTGATATGACAAGATTTATATAGGTATAAATTTTAAAATAAAATGTATCCCTTCAGTTTGGTGAAGTATGGCACCATTCACTTTTCTAGGACTTTGTTAACAAAGTACTAAAATGTGGTACTTAAAATTCTTAAGACAAGTGAAGTTTATTGTATCTCAATTCTGGAGGCAAGGAATTCAAGATTAAGGTGTGAGCAGAGTCTTGTTCTCTCTGAAAGCTCTGGAGCAGAATCCTTCCTTGCCTCTTCTCGTTTCTATTATTTGATAGCATTCCTTGGTGTTCCTTGGCTTGTGGATTCATCATTCCAGTCATATGACTGACTTTTCCCTTTATGTCCTCACAGTGCCTTCCCTCTATGTATACGTGTCTATCACCCAAATGTCCCCATGTTTATAAGGACCCTAGTCATGTTAAATTAGGAGTCACCCTAATATGCTCATTTTAACTTCATTCTTTTTGCACAACACTTGTTTCCAAACAAGGGCATATTCTGAGGTACTGAGAATTAGGGCTTTAACATATATTTTCTGAGGTACTCAATCCAAACCATAATAAGGGTAGATTGAACAAGCCTTTTTTATATGTCAAAATTAGGATATATATTAAGAGAAAGTAAGATAGTGAAATTTGGAAAGAGATCATTAGACAGGATTCTAGTAGGAGGGGCACAATTTCCAAATCTCTCCAAAAATCTCTGCTGAAATATGATAAAGCTGCTATTGCCTTTCTTCAAACAAACACAGTGAATCCACCTGAGAAAATCATATCAATGAGAAAGGAAATCTCTCGCATATTCCTTTTTTTCCCCTTTATTGCTACCAGATATACAATAAACACCACATTCAAGATGTTATGAGGGAGAAACTGCAAAGCCAGACTTGTATAAAAGCTTTGCATGCCAAAATAATTGCAAGATTTGGGTCACACATTCAGGTCAGAAACCTAGGAGGAGTTATGTGTGAAGATTTTGAGATAGCTCAACAGAGAAGAAAATAACATATTAGGGTATTAGGCCCAATTTATTAATGTGGAACAGTTGCCATAAATTTCTGAATCAATCTCCTAGGCTGAAAAACTGGAGTCATTTTAACTACTGGTTCATTTGTTAGCTTAATCTGGATATTGTCAATGTTTCACTTTATATGAAGTTAAAATTCCATGATAAAATATAGAGGAAGAGATCCAAACACTAAAGAGAATTGAAATGTTGGAGTTTATTGATTGTGTGTGATACAATATTCACCCCTTACCTACATCCCTGAGAGAATCCAGAAAACACTGCACTTTGCAGATCACTGAGAAATACACTGATGAATAGATTACCAACCTTACAATTCCTCTCTATCTGTTAGAGAGGAAATGCTACTATTGAAGTATATTCTATTTGGATTTGATTTACAGATTCCTGGAGTGGCAGAAACAAAGCAATAATACAAAGTTGCTAAGGCCATGCTGTCTTGGTTACTCTGTCAACTACCTGCATTTGTAATCAGAAGGTCAACTTCATAAATCTTTGCCCAACCAATGGTATGATGCCTAGGGCTAAGTCTCATTGCATTAGTTGCTCAGTCATATCTGACTTTTTGCAAACCCATGGACTGTAACCTGTAGGGTTCCCCTGTCCATGGAATTCTCTAGGCAAAAATATGGGAGTAGGTTGCCATTCCCTTCTCCAGAGGATCTTCCTGACCCCAGGATTGAACCTGTGTCTCCCACATTGCAGGTGCATTCTTAACCATGTAAGCCACCAATGAAGCCCCATTATCTTATTTATTCACTTACCTGGAGTTGGGGAAGGTGGAAGGAGAGAGCCCTCTAAGTCTGGAGATTTATTTGAATCTCGTTACATGGTCCTGATGGAACTCCTAGCCCTGAGTCAATTCACAGATACAGAATTCTTTGAAAAAAGCTGAAAATGGAAGAACCCTGAGAGAACTCCATAAGTACATCGTCCTTCCAGTGTTCCTCAATGGATTTGCAGTCATTTATCAGGGCAAATGTTTAATGGAGAAAATACATTTTGGAAGAAGTTTGGAAATGTCCTTTAAACTGACACTAAGCCCTGGGAACAGATAATCCTACCATTGTCCACTAGCCAGAAGGGGCTTCTGTGACTCAGCTGATAAATGACTCATAAACAGCTTAGTAGGCCTGAGAAACTGCTCTGTAGTAATTGTCTCAGACAGTTCCAAATTTATAGACTTATTTTAATATAAAATAATTACAGATTCACAAGAAGATGCAAAAGTATTACAGAGAGGCACAGTGTACTCTGCCCAGTTCTCCCAGTGGTAATGTATTACATAATTAACCCAAGAATCTGATGTAGGCACAATATGTGTGTACAGTACTATGACAGTCAATTACATGCAATTAAGTGAATCCAAGATGCAAAACTATTCCATGGTAAAAATACAGGTTCCCCCTGAGGCTACCTCTGTAGTCACATCCACTTCCCTACTCCTAATGTGGAAACACTAATGTGCTTTCTACCTCTATCATCTTTAATTTTGACATTTTGAGAATGCTGTATAAATTGAATAGAAACTATTGTCATAAATGGATTCAGTATATTTTGTTGAAATAGCTAGGTGCAAAACAACTAGAAGGATTTCATTAAAAGTTCTTGAAGGGCAGTTACCTTCCCAACATTTTTGAAGAGTAGAATGGAAAGAAGAAACAGAAAGGAGCCTTTTCTTCCTTTTCCTTGCGCCGTGCACAGTCAACTTGCTCCACTGCAATGTCACCTTGAACCTGCGCAGTGCCTGTCTGTTGTGAGGTAGGTAGGTGGTGGTGTGTGCGTTAGGTGCTTGGTGGTGTGTGGTTGTTCTTGGAGCACGTGGTGGGTGTGGTACACCATCGTGCGCAGGATGCAGGGTCCCATACCTTAGTGCGTGGTGGGCATAGTGCGTGGTGGGCATGGTGCATGGTACACGGGTGGCGGGTGGTCCGTGGTGAAAGGGTGGGGTGTGGTGGTCTTGGTGTGTGTGCTGGGCATGGAAAGAAGCAGGGGGGCTTGTCCAGTCAAGTTCCCAGAGCAGTCATCTCAGTCCAGCCGTGTATTCATCCTGTAGGCTGGGCTGGGACCTCACAATGACTCAGCTATCATGCCATTACATCCATGAGGCTGGAAGATCTGACGGCCCTGTGACTGATGGAGGAAATTGTAAACAGGTAGGGAAGAGGGGAAGAAAGAAGTGGGGCCTAGCCTGTGTGTCTGGGATAACGTGCGGAGTTTCGTCACCTAAGTCAGGACGAAAGTATTCTTAAAGTACAGGCTGGGAGACAGCAGCATTAGCATCTCCCGGACTTACGTTAGAGATGCAAAATCTCAGGCTCTGACTCAAACCTGCTAAATCAGAATCTGCAAATGGATTTGCATGTTGCAGTTACAGTGTGAGAAGCACTGACAAGCCATCTTTCTGGTTCAACTCACATTAAAGTTTGAGAAGTGCTGGCATGGGACTCTCTTAGGATTCCAAGTAGAAGTCAGAATACCAACAACTGGCATGAATGTCTGACTGTAATAGAGTTGAGGTCAAATCCTTACTGAGTGTTTTGGGTTCACAAGGCGATTCACAAAACAAAGGATGCCTCTCTGAGGTTGTAAGATGAGCACAAAGATAAGTGAAGACATGGCCATGAGCATATCTGGACAATAAGCAGCAAGCATAAAGGCCCTGGGGTGGAATGTCCTCCGTGTGTGTGTGAAAAAGGAGGCGATGTGTCTAGGGCAGAGAGAGGGAGACTGCAATAGATAGTGGGAATGGATTTTGTTGACCTGGTAGATAATGGTAAGGGCTGGGAATGGTATCATGAGTGCAGTGGGTGCCATTGGAGGGTTTTGAGTGAAGGAGTCACATGATTTGGCTTTTAGTAGGCATCTCTCCCCACACAGCATGGCTTAGCTTCATTGAGTTAGACAAGGCTGTTGTCCATGTGATCAGATTGGCTAGTTGTCTGTGACTGTGGTTTCAGTCTGTCTGCCTTCTGATGCCCTCTCTCAGTGCCTAGTCTAACTTGGGTTTCTCTTACCTTTGATGTGGGGTATCTCTTCACAGCTGCTCCAGCAAAGTGTAGCTGCTACTCCTTACCTTGGATGTGGGGTAGCTCCTCTCAGCCGCTCCTGCGCCTTGGCAGCTGTCACTCCTGTGCCAAAAGTCCCTTGGACTGAAAGGAGATCCAGCCAGTCCATCCTAAAGCAGATCAATCAGTCCTGGGTGTTCACTGGAAGGACTGATGTTGAAGCTGAAACTCCAATATTTTGGCCACCTGATGTGAAGAACTGACTCATTTGAAAAGACCCTGATGCTGGTAAAGATTGAAGGCGGGAGGAGAAGGGGACGACAGGATGAGATGGCTGCATGGCATCACCGACTCAATGGACATGGGTTTGGGTGGACTCCGGGAGTTGTTGATGGTCAGGGAGGCCTGACATGCTGCAGTTTATGGGGTCGCAAAGAGTCAGACACAACTGAGCGACTGAACTGAATTGAGGCATCTCTCCAAGTGATGTGCTGAGAATAGACTGAAGCGGGAGAGACAGGTAAGGCAGGCAGGTCACGGCCAACTGCAGGAATTCTAGATAGAAGCTAACAAGTTGTCTTGGAACAGGGTGAAAACAATGGAGATGAGGTGACATGCTTAGGATCTGGTCATATTTTGAAAGTAGAACTGGTTGGACTTGATGATGATTGATTAATAACATGTGGGAGCAAGAGAAGAATCTCCCCAGGGCTATTGTGTATTCCTTGCAAGATCAGCCTTCCTAGAAGACTTCATATATCCCCCTTTCAGGGCTAAAACAGGCTGGGGAAGTTGTCTCTAACAGGAAAAATAAGTCAAGAAAGTTATCTCATAAAAGGATAGAAATTATGACAGTAATTTTGAAGGTCTTATTGTTTGGCAAAATGGAAAGTTGGCAAGCCCTGACTTTCTGTTGTTATTGTAATTGAAAGTGTCAATAAAAAACAAAATCTGGGAGCCTCCAATATAAAGGCTGGTTTATAAGGTCTATAGCACTTTTTTCCATGCTGCCCCACCCCTTACAACCTTATGTTCTTCTATGTAATTTTCCAATAGCTGCTGTAACTAATTACTACTTGGTGGCTTGAAATACAGAAATTTGTTTTCTCATCATTCTGGAGATCAGAAGTCCAAAACCAGTATCACTAGCTCAAAATCAAGATGTTAGCAAGGTCACATTCCCTCTGGATTCTCTAGGGGTTAATCCATTCTTTGATTTCTTCATTTTCTGGTGGCTACCAGCATTCCATGGCTTGTGGTCACATCAGTCCAGTCTTTAAAGCCAAACTCTTTAAATCTCTATGTTCTGTCTTCGTATTACCTGTTCTTATGTGTATGTCAAATCTCTCTCTGCCTTCTTTTTAAAAGACACACTTAATTGCATTTATTACTAGCCTGCTTATATAATCCAGGATAATCCTTCCATTTCAAGATCCTTAATCACATCATTCAAGTCTTCCCCTCCCTTTTTTGTCTATAAAATTTTTTTTAAAAAATTAACATTCAGGCATACAAAACTGGAATTAAGCAGCCACTGAGGATCTGGTATCAGAAGCCTTCCTTCACTATTAAGGATTTGAACTTTCTCTAAACTGAACCAAACCCAAGGTCACCACAAGCCACATTCAGACAATATCTGCAACCTGCAATCTTATGATCTCAAGGTTCCACTTATAAGTATGCAACCATTTCAGACTCCAACCAATCCTTGCTTAACACAAACCCTCACTTCTTGCCAGCTACAATTAAAATTCTTTGGAGACAATTTATGTAATACTGTGACTTAGCAGCTTTTGCTTTTATGGCTTCCTCCATACTGTAGTCTGGTGGAACACAGTTCAGACATTTCTTAATCCATGTCTCTGGGGCTGCAGTCCTATAAAAAACCTCAATTAGTAATGTAGAGTTAGTCAGTCAGTCATGTCCAACTCTTTGCAAGCCTATAAAATGTAGCCCAGTAGGCTCCTCTGTCCATGGAATTTCTCAGGCAAGAATATTGGAGTGAGTAGCCATTTCCTTCTCCAGAATATCTCCTTGACATAGGGATCAAACCCAAGTCCCCTGCATTGCAGGCAGATTCTTTACTGGCTTAGCCACCTGGGTAGCCTTGCAAATACTTCTTTAGTTCAATCAGGTCTCTGTTTCTGAAATTTTGGTGAAAATAGCTGGCATGGTTCGCACGATCCAGATCAGTGCTCCCTCAGCAGTCCAGCAGCCATTCAGACCTTATGTATGGTACCGACGCAGACCCACTGAGTCCAGCCTTCTCTTTAGTTGCGTTGGAGCTCCAGGTGAGTGCTCCTGGATCTGAACCTCCCATTTAGTTGAGCTCTAGGTCTTTATTTGGGGATTTATTTTAGATTTTATTTTTAAACTCAGCATTCAGATTCAAGGGTTTTCCATCTTGTGATTTGCGTTTCAGGTTTTCTGTCTTCATGGCTTCGTAAGAGATGTGAGTTTCAGGTTTTCTTTCTTCTTTTGGTGACTTCTCAGAATAATGGGAAGTTCTTACAGGAAAATTTTTAAGAAAAATGAACTCTTAGGAGCTTGTGCCAACTTTATATTTAACACCTGTAATTACACCCCTATTCTGTAATTACACCCCTATTCTGTAATTACTTATTTAAATGGGTCTGTTTAACCTAGGGTGATTTAAATTTCTGTTGGCTAAAATAGGGAGCTCTCAAAATCCCCACTTGTCTATCTTCATGCATGACTAGAGAAGTATGAGATAGACAAAATGAATGGGAAGCATATATTAATTGGTATCTAGAGGATTTTAAACTTAGTGCTGAGAAAACTGCTTCCCTCCCAGCTGTAAATGAGCAATGTATACATATTATTTTTCATGATTCTTTGCCCTGTGGTAACATTTTTTGGATAAATTTACTACCTATGATTCCTGATCCTGTTGGATAAAAATTCAATAAAAAGCAATAATACTTCCTTCTTACAATAACAGCTTGTGGGTTCTGAATTAGCTAGACACAGGAAATTTCAATTACTTGGCAATGCAAGAGAAGAAGTTTAAAAGTTTTTCCCAGTCACTCAGATGACCTTCAAGTAGAAACTTTCAAATCCTTGTTTAAATATATAGGATATATGAGAACTAAAATTCTAAAGTTTATCCCAAATTCTGAAAGCACAAACATGGATTCACTATTGTTTCAATTATTAAATTTTATAAAATATATGACTATCAGTCAAGGAAACACTTCCAAATATCTGTTTAAATATGTTCGGAGAATGCTGCTCCAATAAGTGTGAAGGTATAGGAAAGGTTAAGTGACAATAAGCATTTTAAAGTCTCACTTAAGTCTTCTTCTATCAAAAAAAAAAAAAAATCCTAGTACAAATGCTGTTCATTCAGTTATACCGTCTTATGTGTGATATGGATCAGAAATGCCAGATTTGGGTACAAAGAATTTTGCTTAAAACAATGTCTAAAGTCACTTCTATCCTAATTTTCAGATTGAAGAGTGAAGAAACAAACCTACAATTCCATTTTTTGTATTGCATAAGAGTGAACAGTTATTTAAAAAAGATAATTCTATTAATAATACTATAAGGAGATTTGACTCATTTTGTTCTACATTAACTAGAATGTATGTTGCAGCACAAAGATGTTTAACTTTACCTTCTATGCTGATACATCAATTTATAGATAATTTCTCACAGAAGCAAATATATCTTAATCAGGGTTAAACCACAACCAGTCATTCCAGAATTTAATTTCTAAGAAAAAGAGAATCTGGATCTCTGGAAGTTAAAAAAAAAAATGCATTTGTATAGGCTATACATAGCTTTTCCATGGCAACTAACAACTCAAAAGGAAAGCCGAGAAGAGTACCCCAAAGTCTTCATCTAATGCCATCACTAACCTGTATTTTCCAGTGTTTGATGTTAATATACTTTAAATTAATTTGAAACTAGTGAAGTTTCTAGTGTCCTTAGGGTCTTGATACCTTCAATATCTCTCCTGAACCTGATGGTTTCAATTCAGTTGAAATTATTTGACATCACTTATGAAAAGCCTTTGAAGTGTGTCTGCCTTGATTCAGGCTGAATCTATGCTGAAGGGAAAAAAATGAAATAGCACAGCATCATTTTCAACATTTCTTTTTCACTCTGATTTTGTCATTTTCCTTAAATCTTCTGAACCACAATTTCTTCTGAGAGATAAAATAATTTGTGTCCCTTTTAAAAAAAATGGTATAATACATTTACTTACTGGAAATTGAAGCATTGTGAAAATTATAGACAGTGTAATTTTTGGCTACTTCTGATTATATATATATATATATATATATATATATATATATATATGTATATGTATATGTATATGGAGAGAGAGAGAGAGAGAGCTTCAGCAATATATATTGCTTGTACTTGGTCAAGATCACATTAAAAAATATGTTAAAACATATAGCCTGTTGCTTGGGCTACAACAAGGACTAGAAGTTACTGGATAAATAGAATGATGCAATGTTCTCTTTGCCAGCTGTAAAGCCCTCTAACTTTAATGGCATTGTAACATTTGCTTTCCTCTTTCTTTCTAGAAAACTGTTTCAATGAAGTTAGGATGAGCTATCACATCATAATACATTTCTTATTTTAAAAAATAATAAAAATAAAAACTCCCACTATAGAAAATTAAGCAATGTAAGCAAGTCCTTTGCCTCTAGGCATATGTTGGTATTATTCAAAGCAGCAGTTTCAGACATCAAATAACTTATTTGTATGGGTTCTCATGCTTCTCTTCTGGCTCAGATGGTAAAGAATCTGCCTGCAATCTACAAGAGCCGGGTTCAATCCCTGGGTCTTCCCACCCTGGGATGGGAAGATCTCCTGGAGAAGGGAATGGCTACATATTCCAGTATTCTTGCCTAGGAAAATCCCATGAACATAGGTGCCTGGTGAGCTACAAACCATGTGGTCACAAAGAGTAGGCCATGACTGAGTGACTAATACTTCCAGTTGTGACAACTGTGCATCACATGACTCTAGGAAGAGGTTATCATATTATTCCCTAAGCATAGCTCCAGTGCTGTGGAAAATGAGTTTATTTGTCTCATCTTCAAATAGATCAAGTTTAACTACCTCAAAATAGAAGCTTAACACTTCATAAGACATTCTGTTTACATTTAACTTTGTTCACTTTATAAAATAAAAGACCAAGTTGCTTAAGCCTCTTTGCTAGTATTATTGCACTTGAGAACACTGAAAATTTATTAAAGATGAAGTTAGCTTATTTGTTGCTTTAATCAACATGTCATGAGTTGTGGACTCTATGAACAGGAGCAAGTGTATCTGTTTAGGAATAAGCTACTTTCCCAATTGCAGATAGTTCTATGAAAAGTATATTAATAAGGCATCCAGCGTCAGATCAAGGAGAGTGGTAACATATTTCAGTGTTACATATCCCCAGTGTTGAATAACAGAATTTGTGTCCAACTGTTGCAGCATCTCTCTTTAAAAGTTTCTTAATCATCTTAGCATATAATGGGATATCATGAGCTCATGATATACCCTATGAGACAATTTTTGTTATGCTTTATTCTCAGTAGAAATCCTATCAACTTTTTTCTTTAGGTACAGAGATTTCCTATATACCTTCTCGCCCCTATCTCCACCACAGCTCCCCTCAGCAACAACATCTTGTGCTAGCATGATACACTATTTCAAGCAGTGGTCCTGTACTGAAACATTATTAACCCCCGAAGTCCAGAATTCACATTGGGCTTCCCCTTGGGTAAAATCCACAGTTTACCTTGGAGTTCTGCCTTCCCCCAAGGTATTTTCTATTGTTTTTGTCAAATGTATAACAATATGTATGCATGTTTGTGGCAGCACGAAAATTGGTTTCACTCACTGCCCTGAAAATTCATACTTTGTCTATTCATCACTCCACCTCTAAGCCTTGAAACCACTGATCCTTTGTCTCCATAGTTTTGCTTTATCCAGAATGTCATGTAAATAGGATCATACAGAATTTAGATTTTCAGATTGATTTCTTCCACTTTGTAATATGTATTTATGGTTCCTTCAGGTCTATCCATGATGTGATAGCTCATTCATTTTCATCACTGAGTAATAGTCCATTGTTTGGCTATAACAAAGTGGGCTTATTTATTCACCTACTGAAGGACGTCTTGGTTGCTTCCAACTTTTGGCAATTATGAATAAAGCTGCTATAAACATTGTGTGTACTCTATGAATTATGAATAAAGCTTCTATATTTATAGTACTAATTATATAGTACACAAACATTGTGTATACCATATATTCTAAATAAAGCTGCTATAAACAGTGTGTGTTCCTTTGGGTAAAATAAAGGAGCATAGTTGCTGGAGAAAATTTGAGGTATCAAGGTAAAACTTCATTCAAGGATGGGAACAGTAAAAAACAGAAATGGAAAAAATCTAACAAAAGCAGATAGATTAAGAAGAGATGGCAAGAATACACAGAAGAAATATACAAAATAGAGCTTAGTGACCCAGATAACTATGATGGTGTGGTCACTCACCTAGAACCAGACATCCTGGAGTGAGAAGTCAAGTGGACCTTAGGAAGCATTATTACAAATAAAGCTAGTAAAGATGATGAAACTCCAGCTGAGCTATTTACAAACCTAAAAGATGCTGCTGCTAAAGTGATAAACTCAATATGGCAGCAAATTTAGAAAACTCAGCAGTGGCCACAGGACTAGAAAAGGTCAGTTTTGATTCCAGTCCCAAAGAAGGGCAATGCCAAAAAATGTTCAAACTATCATGCAGCTGCACTCATTTCACATGCTAGCAAAGTGATGCTCAAAATACTTCAAGCTAAGCAGCAACAGTACATGAACCAAGAACCTCCAAATGTACAAGCAGTTTAGAAAAGGCAGATTGTTAAAATAATTTTTTGTACAATTTAGATACTGCTCATTACAGGATATATCTTGTGCAAATAATTTTACCAAGTCTATATTAAATATCGTTTTACGTACAGTTAGAGGTAATTTTTGTGAATGGTGTGAAGTCTGTGTCTTGTTGTTCAGTTGCTCAGTCATGTCAAACTCTTTGTGACCCCATGGACTGCAGCATGCCAGGTTTCCCTGCCCTTCACCATCTCCCAGAGCTTGCTCAAACTCATGCCTATGGAGTTGGTGATATCATCCAACCATCTCATCTTCTGTTGTCCCCTTCTCCTCATGCCTTCAGTCTTTCCCAGCATCAGGGTCTTTTCTAAGGAGTTAGCTCTTTGCATTCGGTAGCCAAAGTATTAGAATTTCATCTTCAACCTCAGTTCTTCCAATGAATATTCAGGATTGATTTCCTATAGGATTGACTGGTTTAATCTCCTTGCAGTGCAAGGGACTCTCTAGAGTCTTCTCAGACACTATACTTCAAAAGCATCAATACTTTACTTTGATGCTCACCCTTCTCTTTGGTCCAATTCTCACGTTAATACATGACTACTGGAAAAATCACAGCTTTGCCTATATGGATCTTTGTTGGTAATGTCTCTTCTTTTAATATGCTGTCTAGGTTGGTCATTACTTTTATTCCAAGGAGCAAGCATCTTTTAATTTCTTGGCTGCAGTCACCATCTGCAGTGATTTGTTTCCCCATCTATTTGCCATGAAGTGATGGGACCAGATGCCATGATCTTACTTTTTTGAATGTTGAGCTTTAAGCCAGCTTTTTTATTCTTCTCTTTCACCTTCATCAATAGGCTTGTAAGTTCTTCTTTACTTTCTACCATAAGGGTGGTGTAATCTGAGTATCTAAAGTTATTGATATTTCTCCTGGAAATCTTGATTACAGCTTGTGCTTCATCCACCCAGAATTTTGCATGATATATTCTGCATATTAGTTAAATAAACAAAGTAACAATTTTCAGCCTTGACATACTCTTTTCTCAATTTTGAACTGAGTTTGTTGTTCCATTTCCAGTTCTAACCATTGTTTCTAGAGCTGCATACAGGTTTTCAGGAGGCAAGTAAGGTGGTCATGTAACCCCATGTCTTTAAAGATTTTCCACAGTTTATTGTGATCCACGGTGTCAAAGGCTTTAGTGTAGTCAATAAAGCAGAAGTAAATTTTTTTTTCTGGAGTTCTCTTCATTTTTTATGATCCAACAGATGTTGGCAATTTGATCTCTGGTTCCTCTGTGTTTTCTAAACCAAGCTTGAACAGCTGGAAATTCTCAGTTCATGTACAGTTGAAGCCTAGCTTGGGAAATTTTGAGCAACATTATTTTGTTCAAACATTACTTTGAACATTTACTTTATTCAAACATTACTTTGAACATTTATTTTGTTCAAAATTTTTGTTTTGAGTAAGTTTTAGTTTGAGTAAATTTTAGTTTGTGTAAGCTCTGAGAATTGGTGATGGACAGGGAAGCCTGGTGTGCTGCAGTCTGGTGAGGTTGCAAAGAGTTGGACACCACTGAGTTACTGAATTAAGCTTGCTAGTGGGTGAGATGAGTGCAATTGTGTGGTAGCTTGAACATTCTTTGACATTGCCTTTCTTTAGGATTGGAATGAAAATTGACCTTTTCCAGTCCTATGGTCACTGCTGAGTTTTCCAAATCTTCTGTCCTATTGAGTGCAACACTCATCTTTTAGGATTTGAAATAGCTGAAATTCAGCTGAAATTCCATTATCTCCACTAGCTTTGTTTGTATGATACTTCCTAAGGACTTCGCACAGGCCAAGATATCTGGCTTTAGGTGATTGATCACACCATCGTGGTTATCTGGGTCATGAGGTTATTTTTTGTATAGTTGTTTTCTGTATTCTTGCCACATCTTCTTGATATCTTCTACTTCTGTTAGGCCCATACTGTTTCTGTCCTATATTGTGCTCATCTTTGCATGAAATTTTCCCTTGGTATCTCTAATTTTCTTGAAGAGATCTCTAATCTTTCCCATTCTATTGTTTTCCTGTATTTATTTGCATTGATCATTAGAAATGCTTTCTTATCTCTCCTTGCTATTCTTTAGAACTAGCATTCAGATGGGTGTATCTTTCTTTTTTTTCTTTGCCTTTCACTTCTCTTCTTTTCTCAGTTATCTGTAAGGCCTCTTCAGACAACCATTTTGCCTTCTTGCATTGCTTTTTCTGGAGATGGTTTTGATAACCACGTCCTGTACAATGTCATGAACCACTGTCCATAGATTTTCAGGCAGTTTATCTATCAGATCTAATCCCTTGAATCTATTTGTCACTTCCACTGTATAGGGTTTTCATTTAGTCATATCTGAATGGCATAGTGGTTTTCCATACTTTCTTAAATTTAACTCTGAATTCGGCAATAAGGAGTTCGTGAGCTGAGCCACAGTCAGCTCTCAGTCTTTTTTCATTGACTCTATAGAGCTTCTCTATCTTCAGCTGAAAAGAGTATAATTGATCTGACTTCACCATGACCATATGGTGATGTCCATGTGTGGAGCCATCTGTTGTGTTGTTGGAAGTGGGTGTTTTCTATGACCAGTGTATTCTCTTGGCAAAGCTCTGTTAGCCTTTACCCTGCTTCAATTTGTACACCAAGGACAAACTGGCCTGTTGCTCCAGGTATTTCTTGACTTCCTATTTTTGCATTGCAGTCCCCTATAATGAAAAAGATATCTTGTTTGGTTATTGTTCTAGAAGGTCTTGTAGGTTTTCATAGAATGGTTCAACTTCAACTTCTTCAACATTAGTAATTGGGGCATAGACTTGCATCACTTGATATTGAGTGGTTTGCCTTGTAAATGAACTGAGATCATTCTGTCATTTTTGAGATTGCCAAGTACAGCATTTTGGACTCTTTTGTTGGCTGAAAGGCTACTCCATTTTTTCTGGGGCACTCTTGCTCACAGTAGTAAACATAATGGTTCTCTGAATTAAATTTCCCCATTCTGGTCCATTTTAGTTCACTGATTCCTAAAATGTTGATATCTAGCTTCTTTATTATTATTATTATTATTTTGCATGTGGATATTCAGTTTTTCTAACACTATTTGTTGAATAAATTTTTTTTGTCCCATTTTATTACCTTTTCTCCTTTGGCAACTGTCAGTTGACTATATCTGCGTAAGTCTACTTCTGGATTATCAGTTCTGTTCCACTGATTTATTTGTGTATTTTTTGCCTATACAACATTGTCTTGCTTACTGTACTTCTAGTAAGTCTTGACATTGAATAGTGTCAGGCCTCTCACTTTGCTCTTCCTTAATATTGTGTTGGTTTTTCTGGTTCTTTGACCTCTGCAAATAAATTTTAGAATTAGCTTATAAATTTCCACAAAATAATCTTCCATGCCTTAGAGAAAATTCACAGTTAAATTATGAAAATGTAAATAAATATATTTACAAGCATCTTTTTCATTTTTATATTCTACTTACATTCCTCCTTTACCTTATTTTACCTCTGTATAGATGAAATACCTAAAGACAATAGTAATTAAGTTAAGTACAAATGTATTAAACACACAGTATGAAAGGAATTGTATTTGTGTGCTATAATAGCATATATATAAGCCATCTTAGACTTCCCTGGTGGTCCAGGGGTTAAGACTTGGTGGTTCCAATTCAGGGGGCATGGGTTTGATCCATGGTAGGGGAACTAAGATCCTGAATGCCTTGTAGCACACAAATAAATCAGTGGAACAGAAGTGATAATCCGGAAGTAGACTCACATGGATATAGTCAACTGATTGTTGCCAAAGGAGAAAAGGTAACACAATGGAAGATAGACAATCTTTTCAACAAATGGTGTTAGAAAAACTGAATATCCACATGTAAAAAAAAAATAACAATAATAAAAAAGAAGCTAGATATCAATGCAAAAAATAGAGGAAAACAACAGAATGGGAAAGATTAGAGATCTCTTCAAGAAAATTAGAGATACCAAGGGAACATTTCATGCAAAGATGGGTTTGATAAAGGACAGAAATGGTATGGACCTAACAGAAGGAGAAGATATTAAGAAGAGGTGGCAAGAATACACAGAACTGTACAAAAAAGAGCTTCATGACCAAGATAATCATGATGGTGTGATCACTCACCTAGAGCCAGACATCCTGGAATGTGAAGTCAAGTGGGCCTTAGATAGCATCACTATGAACAAAGCTAGTGGAGGTGATGGGATTCCAGTTGAGTTATTTCAAATCCTGAAAGACGATGCTGTGAAAGTGCTGCACTCAATATATCAGCAAACTTGGAAAAGTCAGCAGTGGCCACAGGACTGGAAAAGGTCAGTTTTCATTCCAGTCCTAAAAAAGGCAATGCCAAAGAATGCTCAAACTACCACACAATTGCACTCATCTCACACACTAGTAAAGTAATACTCAAAATTCTCCAAGCCAGACCTCAGCAGTACATGAACCATGAACTTCCAGATATTCAAGCTGGTTTTAGAAAAGGGACAGCAACAAGAGACCAAATTGCGAACATCTGCTGGATCATGGAAAAAGCAAGAGAGTTCCAGAAAAACATCTATTTCTGCTTTATTGACTAGGCCAAAGCTTTTGACTGTGTGTATCACAATAAACTGTGGAAAATTCTTCAAGAGATGGGAATAGCAGACCACCTGACCTGCCTCTTGAGAAACCTATATGCAGGTCAGGAAACAACAGTTAGAACTGGACATGGAACAACAGACTGGTTCCAAATAGGAGAAGGAGTACATCAAGGCTGTATATTGTCACCCTGCTTATTTACCTTATATGCAGAGTACATCATGAGAAATGCTGGGCTGGAAGAAGCACAAGCTGGAATCAAGATATCTGGGAGAAATAGCAATAACCTCTGATATGCAGATGACACCACCATTATAGCAGAAACTGAAGAGCAACTAAAACACCTATTGATGAAAGTGAAAGAGGAGAGTGAAAAAGTTGGCTTAAAGCTCAACATTCAGAAAACGAAGATCATGGCATCTGGTCCCATCAGTCAGTTCAGCTCAGTCATTCAGTCATGTCTGACTCTTTGCGACCCCATGAATCGCAGCACACCAGGCCTCCCTGTCCATCACCAACTCCTGGAGTTCACTCAGACTCATGTCCATAGAGTCAGTGATGCCATCCAGCCATCTCATCCTCAGTCGTCCCCTTCTCCTCCTGCCCCCAATCCCTCCCAGCATCAGAGTTTTTTCCAATGAGTCAACTCTTCACATGAGGTGGCCAAAGTACTGGAGTTTCAGCTTTAGCATCATTCCTTCCAGAGAAATCCCAGGGTTGATCTCCTTCAGAATGGACTGGTTGGATCTCCTTGCAGTCCAAGGGACTCTCAAGAGTCTCCTCTAACACCACAGTTCAAAAGCATCAATTCTTCAGCCCTCAGCTTTCTTCACAGTCCAACTCTCACATCTATACACAACCACTAGATAAACCATAGCCTTGACTAGACGGACCTTTGTTGGCAAAGTAATGTCTCTGCTTTTGAATATGCTATCTAGGTTGGTCAAAACTTTCCTTCAAAGGAGTAAGCATCTTTTAATTTCATGGCGGCAGTCACCATCTGCAATGATTTTGGAGCCAAAAAAAAAAAAAAAAAAAGTCTGACACGGTTTCCATTGTTTCCCCATCTCTTTCCCATGAAGTGAGGGGACCAGATGCCATGATCTTCGTTTTCTGAATGTTGAGCTTTAAGCCAACTTTTTCACTGTCCACTTTCACTTTCATCAAGAGGCTTTTTAGTTTCTCTTCACTTTCTGCCATAAGGGTGGTGTCATCTGCATATGTGAGGTTATTGATATTTCTTCTGGCACTCTTGATTCCAGCTTGTGCTTCTTCCAGCCCAGCATTTCTCATGATGTACTCTGCATATAAGGTAAATAAGCAGGGTGACAATATACAGCCTTGACATACTTCTTTTCCTATTTGGAACCAGTCTGTTGTTCCATGTCCAGTTCTAACTGTTGCTTCCTGACCTGCATATAGGTTTCTCATAGGTTGCCATCTCTTGAAGAATTTTCCACAGTTTATTGTGATCCACACAGTCAAAGGCTTTGGCCTAGTCATAAAGCAGAAATAGATGTTTTTCTGGAACTCTCTTACTTTTTTGATGATCCAGCGGATGTTGGCAATTTGATCTCTGGTTCCTCTGCAGTTTAATTATTGACTGCATTTTTTTTTTGTCAAAATTTACATTATCTTTCCAGAAGTCTGTGGACTTTCTTTTAAGTGAATGTTGACCACATTACCAAGTTCCAAGAAACATCTAGTTATATTTTCTGCTGAAGTGAGGATGGATGATTCGTGGTAACATGATTTTGACAGTATTTCAGCCTCCATATTTCTATCTTTCTAGAAAAATTTTTCCTCATAATAAATGATATATCAAATTCTATTTTATAATGCCTTTAATTATTCCCTTATATCATCCTATCACTTGTATTTGAAGTAACTCTTTGGAAAAATTTTATTTTCAAATGTGTGGATTCAGAAAATACTTGTAAAATTTTTGATGGTTTTACCCTCAGATGAAATTTCATTGCAAATGATATCCGCCAAAAGAGACTTACTAGTGTAAATCTATTGTTGTTAACATCATTAAGTGTTTTTGATGATGTTTTATTAACATCATTAAGTCACAGGCTTCCCTTGTGACTCATCTGGTAAAGAATCCTCCTGCAATGTGTGTGACCTGGGTCTGATCCCTGGGTTGGGAAGATCCCCTGGAGAAGGGAAAGGCTACCCACTTCAGTATTCCGGCCTGGAGAGTTCCAAGAGGGTCACAAAGAGCTGGACATGATGGAGTTACTTTCACTTTCAAGTGCATTATACCTAGGTATATTTAAACTAGATAGTGAAATAATCACAGGTTCAGATGTTTGAAATTCATTGTTCCATGTTATTTAAAATGTAATAGTTTTCATTAAAATTTTTCATTTATTTCTCTATATATTTTCCTTAATACACAAATTAAATATGTAAATATCAAATATGGTCCAGTTTCTATAAGAGCACTTCATGTTCTTATCTTTTTAATATTTTTGATACTTCATCATCTTACCTACTATATGAATTATGCAATCTTAGTAGAATTCTACTTTGACAGAATCAAAATTAGAGAGTTTTTTTAAGATACATAACCTGTAAATTTCAGAATGTAATTATAGTGAATAGTCAAATTAACTACAAAAACTCAAAACTTTCAGTGCTGAGAAAATATGTCATTGGCCAGACTGTTAAATATTCAGAAAGTTTACTCAAATGGCTGTTGAGCTCCTTTACAAAAACAATATTTTATTATGCCACCAAATTTGCTTACATAAATCTCTGGATTATGTTTGTTCTTGAGTTCTATTGCTATCACAAAATGAGCATTTGGTATTCGTAGTTAGTACAGAGAAACATATGAAGAATGGTTGGATGTTAAATTTATTTTCACATTCTCAAAAGCACATGCAAACAGGAAAAATAACTGCTTCAGAATTGTCTATTATGCAGATTATAATTTCATAGTTGTTTCTCACATCACTTACATCATGCCTGCTAATAAAGAGAAAACAATTCTAGTGTAACTCTTTAACAGTGACTGAGTTGCCAAAAATATCACTGCCAATGAATTCAATCATGTTGTTTACATTAATTTGCTGACTTTTAATCTGAAGAAAGTACATTGTGGAACTAATGCTGATGCTAATTCTGCATTTTTATGCTCTGAAATGACTGATATAATGAAAAATGAATCTCATTTTAGTGTGCATTTTGGATACAAAGCACAGACATTACGAAAGACATCTTGATTGAAGTCTGTTAAAAAGCAAACTTTTTAGAAAACCTAAATATTCCTTATTATCTATATATGATTGTGAACTTCCTACATTATCAGTTTTGTGTGTAGTGGGGAAGTTATAACATGTAGGAAGTGGTACAAAAATAAGTAGACATTTGTTTTTATGGCTGTATACTTAAATAAATGTCAACATATTAGAAAACTAACAAGAAAATATGAAACATAAGTTTGCAAGGTAAATGTAATACTGCAATTTGTAACATTTAGCAAGAATTAAATAATTAACTATTTAGTGGATTATATAGCTTTTTGAAATTTTGTAATCAGTCCTTTTGGGTACACTTTAGCATATGAAAGGCATAGATAGAACACTAAACTTACTTAAACTATCTAAGATTATTATTATCATTGTAAATTTCATTCATTAACAATTCTATTAATCATTATACTTAATGACAAAGCTGAGTAACATAAAATCTGGAGAAAATCTTCATACTTATAATTAGCATATTCACAAATGTAGAAGGAAAAAACACTAGAATGCTCTTTGTTCTAAACAGTTTTCTAAAAAGAAGTGGACATCTACTCAATATTTTGTAATAAACTATATGGCAAAAGAACCTGGAAAAAATGTATATATGTTATATAGCTAAGTCACTTTGCTGTACACCTGAAGCTAACACGGAGTTGTAAATTAAATATATTCCAATATAAAATGAATACTAAAATATAAAAAATATTGAAGAACTTACAAAAAAATAGTGTGAGAGTCAGATTGAAAAAAAAAATCAAATGGAAAGATATTCCAGCTTGAATTGCTTCCTTATATCTCTGCTCATCCCTCCAGTATAAAAGTTAGATATTTCCTAGTAAGGTTTCATGGATTTCTAAGTTAAAGATTTAAAATTACTTTTCATAGTGGATAATTCATTTGGTTCAACTATAAACTTTGTCCAAAACTTTAAAATTTCTTAAGAATATAGTTAAATTAAAATTATTTAATTTCTGAAGATCCTCAAGAGGCATGTGCTTTATTAAACTCTACAATATTTGTTCAATACTCTTAAATACAAAAATAAATAATATAATTTGATTTCTCAAGTAAGTTTTCTGAAATTGCCAACATCGGCAGGATCATGGAAAAAGCAAGAGAGTTCCAGAAAAACATCTATTTCTACTTTATTGACTATGCTAAAGCCTTCGACTGTGTGGATCACAACAAACTGTGGAAAATTCTGAGAGAGACGGGAATACCAGACCACCTGACCTGCCTCTTGAAAAATCTGTATGCAGGTCAAGAAGCAACAGTTAGAACTGGACAAGGAACAACACACTGGTTTCAAATAGGAATACGAGTACGTCAAGGCTGTATATTGTCACCTTGCTTATTTAACTTATATGCAGAGTACATCATGAGAAACGATGGACTGGAAGAAACATAAGCTCTAATCAAGATTGCCAGGAGAAATATCAATAATCTCAGATATGCAGATGACACCACCCTTATGGCAGAAAGTGAAGAGAAACTAAAAAGCCTGTTGATGAAAGTGAAAGAGGAGAGTGAAAAAGTTGGCTTAAAGCTCAACATTCAGAAAATGAAGATCATGGCATCCGGTCTCATCACTTCATGGGAAATAGATGGGGAAACAATGGAAACAGTGTCAGACTTTATTTTTCAGGGCTCCAAAATCACTGCAGATGGTGACTGCAACCTGGAAATTAAAAGACGCTTACTCCTTGGAAGAAAAGTTATGACCAACCTACATAGCATATTCAAAAGCAGAGAGATTACTTTGCCAACAAAAGTCCATCTAGTCAAGGCTATGGTTTTTCCTGTGGTCATGTATGGATGTGAGAGTTGGACTGTGAAGAAGGCTGAATGCTGAAGAATTGATGCTTTTGAACTGTGGTGTTGGAGAAGACTCTTGAGGGTCCCTTCGACTGCAAGGAGATCCAACCAGTCCATCCTGAAGGAGATCAACCCCGGGATTTCTTTGGAAGGAATGATGCTAAAACTGAAACTCCAGTACTTTGGCCACTTCATGTGAAGAGTTGACTCATTGGAAAAGTCTCTGATGCTGGGAGGGATTGGGGGCAGGAGGAGAAGGGGACGACTGAGGATGAGATGGCTGGATGGCATCACTGACTCTATGGACATGAGTCTGGGTGAACTCCGGGTGTTGGTGACGGACAGGGATGCCTGGCGTGCTGCGATTCATGGGGTAGCAGAGTCAGACACGACTGAGTGACTGAACTGAACTGAATGAAGGCTGAAATGCAAAGCAAATAATCTTGATATATAACAGAGAGTTCATCCCCCTCATCTTCTCTTCATGTGTAGATCAACCAAGACAATGATGGAAATATAAGGAGCTTTTTACCCTTTGGGCCTAAAGTGAAGGTGAAAGTGTTAGTCACTGAGTCATATCTGACTCTTTGCAATCCCATGAACTGGAGCTTGCCATGCTCCTGACCATGGGATTCTCCAGGCAAGAATACTGGAATAGTTTGCCATTCCATCCTCCATGGGATCTTCCTGACTCTGGAATCAGGGTCTCCTGCATTCCAGGCAAATTCTTAACCATCTGAGCCCCCAGGAAGCCTGGAGTCTGCTGCTGTTGCTGCTGCTAAGTAGCTTCAGTTGTGTCCAACTCTGTGCGACCCCATAGACAGCAGCCCAACAGGCTCCTCCATCCCTGGGATTCTCCAGGCAAGAACACTGGAGTGCGTTGCCATGTCCTTCTCCAATGCAAGTCAAATCTCTCAATTCTACTCCACATCACTCCAGATAACTGATGGTGAAAAGTTTAGGTTTTTCTTTAAGAGCTAAAGCCTAATTTGAAGAAAGAAATAGAGAATTGATAAGTGCTCCCTTAAAAAAAAAAAAAAAACAAGTCTAGAGTATACATTCCAAAAAGAGAAAATTCTCCTTAATATGTAAGGTGAATACAAATCTTTCTCTGAAGAGAACTTTATTTTGACTGTGACAGGAAATCAGTATTTGAAACCTTTAAAAATAAGGAGTTTGTAAGCTATGGCAAGTTTACTAAGTTGTTGATGCCTTGGGAATCTTCTTGAGAGAGAACCAACTGGAGTTCCTGAGAATATCCCAATGATTTTTTGTTTACATGACATTTCTTGACAAAATTTACACAGTATTTTAACACATGACAAGGCAGTCTTTGGAAATATTAATATAAAATTGTATCTGACAGTTGTAGGCTAATCAGTTGAAGAACAGCAGTGTTGTTATACATACTAAGAATAAGGTATAATTTTCCTTAGGAATTTTTCAAAAAAATATTTCATAATACTAAAATATTAGCATTATTATTAAAATAAAAATTTTCTTATTCACTATTTTTACCACCAACAATATTTGCTTCAGGTTACATACACTCAATTTAACTGTAATAAAATCTAATTCTTACAAGTTCCCTTCATATTTTACAGAACCATTAATAAAGTGTTCTTGCTGAATGATTTCCTAATGTTCTGCAAATTACATGGAATTCTTGATTATAGGTTCTGAAGAACTACTGTGCATAAATACATGATTACATATATAAAATTCAGAACTCCCCAATTTGCCTTTGAAATTTTGTTCCTTTATTTGAGAATTGAAAGCATGAATGCAAGAAAGTGGGGAAGGATTTTTATTACTGACTCAGAATATCCTTTTCTCTGTTGGTCTTCAACTTAGAATCATTAACTTCTTTAAAGTTATGTTTACTAATTGTTAGTGTTCTCATCATGATTGTTCCTAGTTCTAATACTTCAGTTTCCAATTTCCAGAGAAATTTATACTTCTGAGCTTAAAAAAAAAAAAAAAAAAGAAGGAAAATATTTCCTGACTCTTTTCACTTGGGGTCTCCCATTAATAAATTTATGAAATTGTCCTCACTGGTAACCAAAGAATAATATAATATTAAATATAAATGCTTTGACTCCTTTGATGCTAATGGAATTAACAAATGCAACAAATTATTATTATAAGTTTTACAACAAATAAGGGAAGCTTGAAATAAGACATAAATATTTTATTTTATTTGTGCTCAGTTGCTTCAGTTGTGTCTGACTCTTTGCAAACCTATGGAGTGTAGCCCACTAGGATGCTCTGTCCATGGGGATTGGGCAGGGAGGAATACTGGAGTGGGTTGCCATGCCCTCCTCTAGAGGATCTTCCAAACCCAGGGATCAAACACTTGTTTCCTCCGTCTCCTTCATTGCAGGCAGATTTGTTATCCCCTGAGCCACCTGAAGAGCCCTTTAATTATATTGAAATATAATTGACATTATATTATGTAAGTTTCCATTGTACAGTGTATTGGTTTACTATTTTGTACATTATGAAATAACACAGTAAGTCTAATTATTATTTGTCACCATATAAATTTATAACAATAGTATTGACTAATATTCCCTGTGTTACAGGTTACGTCTTCATGACTTACTTATTTTATAACTAGAAATTTTTGCCTCTTAGTCCCATTCATCTGTTTCTCATCACTTTGCTCCCCTCCCCTCTAGCAGTCACCGGTCTATTTTCTGTATCTGCATGTCTGTCCCTGTTTTATGTTTTTCCATTTGTTTTGTTTTTTTTTGAGTCAATATATAAGTGAAATCATATGGTCTGAGTCTTTCAGACTTAGTTTATTTAGCATAACACCCTCAAAGTCCATCCATTTGCTGTAAATGGCAAGGCTTAATTATTTTTTTAATAGATGAATAGTATTTCATTATACATATATACTGCATGTTAATTGCTCAGTCATGTCTGACTCTTTCCGCCCCGTGGACTATAGTTCACCAGGCTCCTCTGTCCATGGAATTCTCCAGCCAAGAATACTGGAGTGGGTTGCTATTCCCTTCTCCATACATATATACTACATCTTCTTTTTTCATTCATCCACAGATGAACACATATTGGATATTTTAATCAATATGTTGGATTTGTTAAACAATAATTCAGTAAATGTAGAAGTGTATATATATTTTAAAATTATGGCTTGTATTTTTTTTCAGATAAATATTCATAAGTAGAATTGCAGGATAATATGGTTTTATCATTAAATTTGTGAGAAACCATCACACTGCTTTCCAGAGTGTCTGTACCAATTTGCATTCCACCAAGTGTGCAAAAGTGGTCCCTATTCTTCACATCCTTGACAATATTTGTTATTTGTTGTCTTTTTTGAAAATAACCATGCTAATAGGTATGAGGTGATAGTTCATTTTGTTTTTTATTTCTATTTCCCTTGTGATTAGTGATGCAGAAAATCTTTTCATGTGTCTGTTGGCCATCAGTAGGTCTTCTCTAAAAAATGCCTACTCAAGACATCTGTTCATTTTTAGTAGTTTATTTGCTTCTTTCTTTCTTTTGTATTTCTTTCCTTCCTTCTTACATTTCTGTATTTATTGTTTTTTCTTTTCTTTGGATATTGAGTTGTATGTGTTCTTTGTATGTTTTGGCTATTAACTACTTATCAGATTTACCATTTACAAATATATTCTCCCATTAACTAAATTGCCTTTACCTTTTATTGATGGTTTCCTTTGATGTACAAAAGCTGTTTAGTTTGATGAAGTCCATTTTTAAAAAAAGAATTGTTTTGTTGTCTTTGGAGATAGACGACGAAGGAGATAGATCCACAAAATAATTCTAAGTCCTATGTCAAAAAGTATACTGCTGCCATTTGCTTCTAGTTGTATGGCTTCTGTTCTTAGATGTAGGCCTTTAATCCATTTTGAATTGTTTTTGTTAATATGATGTAAAATAGTCTCATTTTATTCTTTTACATATAGCTATCTGTCTTTCCAGATGCCTTCAAATCCATGAAGATGCTGTTTTTCCCATGGTATACTCTTACTTCCTTTGTCATAGATTAATTGACCATGTAAGTGTGGTTTTATTTCTGGGCTCTTGGTTCTTTTTCATTGATCTGTGTGTTTATTTTTGTGGCAGTGTTATACTGTTTTTGATTATTGTAGCTTTGAAATATAATTTGAAATCAGAGACTGTGATACCTATGGTATTGTTCTTTCTCCAGAATGCTTTGACTGTTTAGGAGCTTTTGTAGTTGCATACAAATTAAGAATTGTTTGCTCTAGTTCTGTTGGAAAATTCCATTGATATTTTGATAAGGATTATATTGAACCTGTAGAATGCTGGAACAGTATTAATTTTTAACAACATTAATTCTTGCTATCCAGGAACACAATATATCTTTTCATTTATGTGCATCATCATCAATTTTTTCATCAATGTCTTATAGATTTTGTAGTAGGAGTGAGTAATTTCCTTGGTTCTGTTTCATCATAAAAAAAATTTGAAGCATTGGACATTAAAGTGCTCAGACAGACCATGTTACAGATCTTGTACAGAACAGTGTTACAGTTCCATATTACAGCTCAGTTTTATTTAGAAAATAAAGGAAAATACATCCTCAAGGCATGAGGGCATGCTGACCCAAAAGAAGTAAAGAAAGAGAAAAAGAAACCTCGGCTCTTTGGCTCCTCTTTTTATATGTTTTTTTCTCCTCCCCCCTGGGCCTGACCTATATAAATTGGGCTAGCCAGGAGTGCTGTTTGTTCTATCTGAGGTTCTCACTCTGGTCCTCAGACCTTCGTCTGTTCTATTTTCATGAACTTTTACCTTCCTTGTCTTTTAGCCACCACCATTCTGGACTCCTTTTTCCTATTCTAACTACCTAACAGTTTTCAAAGTACAAGTCTTTGACCTCCTTGGTTAAATTGATCCCTTGGTCTTTTATTCTTTTCAAAGCAATTGTAAATGGGATTAATTTCTTAGTTTTTCTTTCTAATACTTTATTTATAAAGAATAGAAATGCAACTGATTAATGTATCAGTTCAGTTCAGTTCATTTCAGTCTACTTAGTCATGTTCAACTGTTTGCGACCCTGTGGACTACAGCATTCCCAGCTTCCCTTCACCAACTCATGTTGGGAGTTCCTTCACCAACTCCCAGATCCTACTCAAACTCATGTCCATTGAGTTGGTGATGCCATCCAACCATCTCATCCTCTCTTGTCCCTTTCTCCTCCTGCACTCAATCTTTCCCAGCATCACAGTCTTTTCAAATGAGTCAGTTATTTGCATCAGGTGATGAAATTATTGGCGTTTCAGACTCAGCATCAGTCCTTCCAGTGAACACTCAGGACTGATTTCCTTTAGGATGGACCGGTTGGATCTCCTCTCAAGAGTCTTCTCCACCATCATAGTTCAGAAGCATCAATTCTTTGGTGTTCAGCTTTCTTTATAGTTCAACTCTCACATCCACACATGACTACTGGAAAAACCATAGCTTTGACTAGGTAAACCTTTGTTGGCAAAGTAATGTCTTTGTGGTTATCTATTTTATATATAATAGTGAAGTTATTTTAATCCATATCCACTAATTTATCCCTTCTCATTTCCCCTTTGGATTCACTTCCAAATAATACAAACAGCTCAATATCAAAAAAAAAATAAAAATATGGACAGAAGATCTAAACAGACATTTCTTCAAAGAAGATATACACATAGCAAAAAGACACATGAAAATATGTTCAAAATTTCTAATCATTAAAGAAATGCATAGCAAAGCTACAACAGGGTATCATGTCACACCAAACAGAATGGCCTTCACTGAACACTAAAAAGTCTACAAATAATAGCTGCCAGGGAGCATGTGGAAAAAAAGGAATCCTTTTACACTACTGGTGGGAACATAAATTGGTACAGTCACTATAGAAAACATTATGGATGTTCCCTAAAAATAGAGCTATCATATGGTTTAGAAATCACACTCTGGGAAATATATCTGGAAAAAAAACCTAATTTGAAAAGATACATGCACCCCAATGTTCATAGCATCCATGTTTATAATAGCCAAGCCAAAGAAGCAACCTAAACATCTATCAGCCAATGAATGGATAAAGAAGATGCAGTATATATACAGATATGTGTGTATATGTATATATAAATATACAGAGTGGAATGTTACTTAGCCATAAAAAAATAATGTAACAATGCTGTTTGCAGCAACATGGATAAACCTAAAGATTATCCTACTAACTGAAGTAAACCAGAGAAAGGTAAATATACAATATTGCTTATATTTGAAATCTATAAAAATGATACAAATTAACTTATTTACAAAGCAGAAGTAGACACACAGTCATACAAAACAAACTTTCAGTTACCAAAGGAGAAAAAGGGAAGAGGGATAAATTAGAAAGTTGGGAGTAACATATAAACACTAGATAAAATATATAACCAGTAAGGGCCTACTGTATATTTTTATATTTTGTAATAACCTATAAAGGGGAAATCTGAAAATAGTAGATATATATGTACGTATAACTGAATCACTTTGCCATATACCTGAAACTTAACAGTATAAATCAACTACGCTTTGATTTTATTTTATTTTATTTTATTTTTTTATTTATTTTTTTAAATATAATTAATTTTTTTTACTTTACAATTCTGTATTGGTTTTGGCATACATTGACATGAATCCACCACGGGTGTACATGTAATACTTGGGATTGATAATTCTCCAGATTAGAATTGAGAAAACAGGTAGTTGTATATTTTCCTTATTTTCAATTTTAGATTTTGTTTTAAAAGTTTGTGAACCATCTGTTGATATGTAATGCACCCTCATTTGTACCTGTTGCAATAGTTCAAAGTATGGGACATATCTTTCTATTATAATATTTATCTTACATAAGTTAAAACTGGTTAACTCTACATGATTCAGTTCAGTTCACTCATTTGAGTCCGACTCTTTGCAAGTCCATAGACTGCAGCATGCCAAGCCTCCCTGTCCATCACCAACCTGGAATTTACTCAAACACACGTCCATTGAGTCAGTGATGCCATCCAACCATCTCATCCTCTGTTTTTCCCTTCTTTTCCCACCTTCAATCTTTCCCAGCATCAGAGTCTTTTCAAATGAGTCAGCTTTTTGTATCAGCTAAGTATTGGAGCTTCAACTTCAACATCAGTCCTCCCAATGAACACTCAGGACTGATCTCCTTGAAGATGGACTGGTTGGATCTCCTTGCAGTCCAAGGGACTCTCAAGAGTCATCTCCAGCACCACAGTTCAAAAGTATCAATTCTTTGGTGCTCAGTATTATTTATAGTCTAAATCTCACATCCATACATGACCACTGGAAAAACCATAGCCTTGACTAAACAGACCTTTGTTGGCAAAGTAATATCTCTCATTTTTAATATGCTATCTAGGTTGGTCATAACTTTTCTTCCAAGGAGTAAGCATCTTTTAATTTCATGGCTGCAGTCACCATCTGCAGTGATTTTGGAGCCCCCAAAAATAAAGTCTGACAATGTTTCCACTGTTTCCCCATCTATTTGCCATGAAGTGATGGGACCGGATGATATGATCTTAGTTTTCTGAATGTCGAGCTTTAAGCCAACATTTTCACTCTCCTCTTTCACTTTCATCAAGAGGCTGTTTAGTTCTTCTTTGATTTTTGCCATAAGGGTGGTGTAATCTGCACATATGAAGTTATTGATATTTCTCCCGGCAATCTTGATTCTAGCTTGTGCTTCATCCAGCCCAGCATTTCTCATGACATATACTCTGCATAGAAGTTAAACAAGCAGGGTGACAATATACAGCCTTGACATACTCTTTTTCCTATTTGGAACTGGTCTGTTGTTCCAATCTACATGATTTAGACTTGATAATTCAATTTAAAGATGGAGTGAAGAGGAAAAATGTCCAAAAATATTTGTAAGTAAAGAGACAGACTTGTTGTTTGCTCTGAGAAGGAAATCATTCTGTAGTAGATGCTAATCTCTAAGTCATGAAAGAAGATGTGAGGTCATGTGCACAGCTTCAATTGCCTGGAGGTGAGGACCAGTTTTCCCATGTTGAGACAAGAGATTTATGTACAGTGATGATATGATATTGCAACAAACATCCAATCTTAAACCATTGATTGGTAATGGAATCATGTGCTGCTTTAGGAAATGTTTTAAGGAATAAATAAATTTTGCTTTGAGAGATGATGGCTAACACAGAACACATGTACCTTTAGTTTTGATTTGATAAGTGATGAGAAAGGAAAAAACTGCATTTATATTGCATCCAAAATTAATAGAATAAATGAGAATCTTATAATTTACAAAGGACAGGATTTGAGGCAGTTTAGACTTATTTGGGGATTAATTGGAATTAATGCTAACAATTAAGAACTGTTCACTGAAGGATTTGATACCCTGTGACACTTTGTATAATAGACTGGCCTGCTTGTTACATGGAAAACAGAATGAAACTTGCGAATTGCAGTTGATCACAGGGGACTCCATAAAAGCATTCCTCCACTGGCATGATATCTGAGATAAAAATATGTTAAGCAGGCTGGACATAGTCAAACTTGCTAATAGCATTTCTGGTTCAATCTCAGAGGCTGGCTGAGATTACTACATATGGAATGAAATGCGTATTAGTCACCTATCACTGCATAGCAAATTACTTGTCAAATTAACACTTGTTAAGTGGAGCATAGGATGTGGATGGTGAGCCATGGTTCTGTGAAAGACCTCAAAAACAAGTGAAATAGAGAAGTTTATTATTAGCAGTTTCTAGAAGAAATACCTGCCACACCTCATGGGACCCCGTGGGGAGGTTAAGGCAGCCTGCAAGCAATGAGAAAGAGAAAGGAACTGGGGAACATGTCTTTATTAGGCTTTATGAATAAAGTGCTTTGGAGTTCTCAGACTGAGGCCATATTGGTGAATTCAAACCAAAAGAGCAGGCCTTTGGTAAATGTCATGGGTTGTGGGGTCAGGCAGGGGAGAAGCATCTCATCAAAGAGTTACATAAGGCATTGGGAAGCAGAGGATATTTTGATCACAGGTGCTGTTGAAGCAGTCTCATCAGGGACTTACATTTGCTTTGGACACTGGATGCATTCTAGGGCATAGGCTTGATGACATTTAAGGTTCCTGCAGGCCACTTGACCAAATAAAGTGGATAAAGTGGCAGAAATGCTAGGGAATAACTTAGCAACTCTTGGCAGTACCCCTAAAAGTGAGTCGCTAAAAACAAGTAAACTCTGGAGGTTGGTGATGGAGAGCTCAGGTGTGTCTGACTCTTTGCGAACCCATGAATCACAGCACACCAGGCCTCCCTGTTCATCACCCTCTCCCGGAGTTCACTCAGACTCACATCCATCGAGTCCATGATGCCATCCAGCCATCTCATCCTGGGTCATCCCCTTCTTCTCCTGCCCCCAATACCTCCCAGCATCAGAGTTTTTTCCAATGAGTCAACTCTTCTCATCAGGTGGCCAAAGTACTGGGTTTCAGCTTTAGCATCATTCCTTCCAAACAAATCCCAGGGTTGATCTCCTTCAGGATGTACTGGTCGGATCTCCTAGCAGCCCAAGGGACTCTCAAGAGTCTTCTCCAACACCACAGTTCAAAAGCATCAATTCTTCGGTGTTCAGCCTTCTTCACAGTCCAACTATCACATCCATACATGGCCACAGGAAAAACCATAGCCTTGATTAGACAGACCTTTGTTGGCAAAGTAATGTCTCTGCTTTTTAACATACTAACTAGGTTGGTCATAACTTTTCTTCCAAGGAGTAAGTGTCTTTTAATTTCATGGCTGCAGTCACCATCTGCAGTGATTTTGGAGCCCTGAAAAATAAAGTCTGACACTGTTTCTACTGTTTCCCCATCTATTTCCCATGAAGGGATGGGACCAGATGCCATGATCTTCATTTTCTGAATGTTGAGCTTTAAGCCAACTTTTTCACTCTCCTCTTTCACTTACATCAAGAGACTTTTTAGCTCCTCTTCAGTTTCTGCCATAAGGGTGGTGCCATCTGCATATCTGAGGTTATTGATATTTCTCCTGGCAATCTTGATTCCAGTTTTTGTTTCTTCCAGTCCAGCGTTTCTCATGATGTACTCTGCATAGAAGTTAAATAAGCAGGGTGACAATATACAGCCTTGACATACTCCTTTTCCTATTTGGAACCAGTCTGTTGTTCCATGTCCAGTTCTAACTGTTGCTTCCTGACCTGCATACTGATTTCTCAAGAGGCAGGTTAGGTGGTCTGGTATTCCCATCTCTTTCAGAATTTTCCACAGTTCATTGTGATCCACATAGTCAAAGGCTTTGGCATAGTCAATAAAGCAGAAATAGATGTTTTTCTGGAACTCCTTGCTTTTTCCATGATCCAGCGGATGTTGGCATTTTGATCTCTGGTTCCTCTGCCTTTTCTAAAACCAGCTTGAACATCAGGGAGTTCACGGTTCACATTTTGCTGAAGTCTGGCTTGGAGAATTTTGAGCATTACTTTACTAGCATGTGAGATGAGTGTAATTGTGTGGTAGTTTGAGCATTCTTTGTCATTGCCTTTCTTTGGGATTGGAATGAAAACTTACCTTTCCCAGTCCTGTATCCACTGTTGAGTTTTCCAAATTTGCTGGCATATTGAGTGCAGCACTTTCACAGCATCATCTTTCAGGATTTGAAACAGCTCTACTGGAATGCCGTCACCTCCACTAGCTTTGTTTGTAGTGATGCTTTCTAAGGCCCACTTGACTTCACTTTCCAAGATGTCTGGCTCTAGATTAGTGATCACATCATCATGATTATCTGGGTCATGAAGATCTTTTTTGTACAGTTCTTCCATGTATTCTTGCCACCTCTTCTTAATATCTTCTGCTTCTATTAAGTCCATACCATTTCTGTCCTTTATCGAGCCCATCGTTGCATGAAATGTTCCCTTGGTATCTCTAATTTTCTTGAAGAGATCTCTAGTCTTTCCCATTCTGTTGTTTTCCTCTATTTCTTTGCATTGATTGTTGAAGAAGGCTTTCTTATCTCTTCTTGCTATTCTTTGGAACTCTGCATTCAGATGCTAATATCTTTCCTTTCCTCCTTTGCTTTTCACTTCTCTTCTTTTCACAGCTATTTATAAGGCCTCCCCAGGCAGCCATTTTGCTTTTTTGCATTTCATTTCCATGGGAATGGTCTTGATCCCTTTGTCCTGTACAATGTTATGAACCTCATTCCATAGTTCATCAGGCACTCTATCTATCAGATCTAGCCCCTTAAATCTATTTCTCACTTCCACTGTACAATCATAAAGGATTTGATTTAGGTCATGCCTGAATTGTCTAGCGGTTTTCCCTACTTTCTTCAATTTAAGTCTGAAATTGACAATAAGGAGTTCATGATCTGAGCCACAGTCAGTTCCTGGTCTTGTTTTTGTTGACTGTATAGAGCTTCTCCATCTTTGGCTGCATAGAATATATTCAATCTGATTCGGTGTTGACCATCTGGTGATGTCTATTTGTAGAGTCTTCTCTTGTGTTGTTGGAAGAGCGTGGTTTACTGGAGAAGGGTATGACAAGCCACGTCAGTATTCTTGCCTTGAGAGCCCCATGAACAGTATGAAAAGTCAAAATGATAGGATACCAAAAGAGGAACTCCCCAGCTCTTTAGGTGCCCAATATGCTACTGGAGATCAGTGGAAAAATAACTCCAGAAAGAATGAAGGGATGGAGCCAAAGCAAAAACAATACTCAGTTGTGGATGTGACTGGTGATAGAAGCCAGATCCGATGCTGTAAAGAGCAATATTGCATAGGAACCTGGAATGTCAAGTCCATGAATCAAGGCAAATTGGAAGTGGTCAAACGAGATGGCGAGGGTGAACGTCGACATTCTAGGAATCAGCAAACTAAAATGGACTGGAATGGGTGAATTTAACTCAGATGACCATTATATCTACTACTGCGGGCAGGAATCCCTCAGAAGAAATGGAGTAGCTATCATGGTCAACACAAGAGTCCGAAATGCAGTACTTGGATGCAATCTCAAAAACGACAGAATGATCTCTGTTCGTCTCCAAGGCAAACCATTCAATATCACAGTTATCCAAGTCTATGCCCCAGCCAGTAAGCTGAAGAAACTGAAGTTGAACGGTTTTATGAAGACCTACAAGATCTTTTAGAACTAACACCCAAAAAAGATGTCCTTTTCATTATAGTGGACTGGAATGAAAAAGTAAGAAGTCAAGAAACACCTGGAGTAACAGGCAAATTTGGTCTTGTAATGTGGAATGAAGCAGGGCAAAGACTAATAGGGTTTTGCCAAGAAAATGCACTGGACTAAACTGAACTGAACTGAAAAACAAGTATAAGGCTTTCTTACAGTTCCTGTGCATTAAGAATTCAGGAATAGTTTACATGAGTGAATTTTACATATGGATAGAGTCAGCATGTCAGCAGAGGCATTGTTAATAAAAAGGCTAATCTGTGACTGAGTGATGTAATCTAAAATGGTTCTTTTAAAGGCTTGCTGGCTGAAGGCTTTCATTCCTCACCACATTGGCCTCTATTCAGGAAAGGGTTCTTAACTTTCTCCAGAGCCTCTAGAGAAAACAAAGAGACTGTGGAAATATTTTATAACCTAGTTTCTATCTCTAAAATCACTCACTCTTATTTGCACCTCATTCTACTCATTAGAAAGGAGTTATTGAGTCAATCCTACAGCCAAGGATAGAATCAGGTTACAGGTATTCTAGGAAAGGAGTATCAAAGAATCTTGGAACGTGCTTTTTTTGTTTGTTTTAACTTTATCAAGGAATAACTGACGAATATAATTCTATAGAGTTAAAATGTATAACATGATTAGATATATATAAATTTTGTAAAACAGTTACTAAAATAAAGATAATTAACACATCCATAATCCTACATAATTAACATAGTAAAGATGTTTTTAAGCAGCCACCATATATGCAGTATGTCTTCATGTGATGCAAACAGGTTAAGTTTCTTGATAATGGGACATAGTCAGGAAATATCTGATGGTGACAACCAGCACCTGTTTTATATTTAATTTCCTTATAGTATAATATTAGCAGAATTCATAAACAGTGAAGTAGTTTTATGATATGAAGAAGTTATTATAACACATGGAATTCTGAAATTGACTAGTCAATCCAGCCAAAATGAAAATGACTTGCATTTAGACTACTCAGGTATTGCCAAATGGCAACATGACCACAGAAACCAAGAACTACAAACAAATATTAACAATAAAATCTCTGTTATCTCAAATCTCATATAAAGATAAGAAATAATTAAGGATTATTATCACTTGCATTTTATTAGACTTGTATTTCAAACTGAAGTGTGCTTTTGATACCATCTAACAAATGACACTTCATGTGAAATAGATGGAGAAACAGTGGAAACAGTGTCAGACTGTATTTTTGGGGGGCTCCAAAATCACTGCAGATGGTGACTGCAGCCATGAAATGAAAAGACGCTTACTCCTTGGAAGAAAAGTTATGACCAACCTAGATAGCATATTCAAAAGCAGAGACATTACTTTTCCAACAAAGGTCCATCTAGTCAAGGCTATGGTTTTTCCAGTGGTCATGTATGAATGTGAGAGTTGGACTGTGAAGAAAGCTGAGTACCGAAGAATTGACGCGTTTGAACTGTGTTGTTGGAGAAGACTCTTGAGAGTCCCCTGGACTACTAAGAGATCCAACCAGTCCATTCTGAAGGAAATCAGTCCTGGGTGTTCTTTGGAAGGAATGATGCTAAAGCTGAAACTCCAGTACTTTGGCCACCTCATGCGAAGAGTTGACTCATTGGAAAAGACTCTGATGCAGGGAGGGATTGGGGACAGGAGGAAAAGGGGACGACTGAGGATTAGATGGCTGGATGGCAACACCGACTCGATGGATGTGAGTTTGAGTGAGGTTCATGTGTTGGTGATGGACAGGGAGGCCTGGCGTGCTGCAATTCATGAGGTCACAAAGAGTCGGACATGACTGAGCGACTGAACTGAAGTGAATTGAACTGACTGAACAAATGGCATGTAGTGATTAGTCATGTCCTACTCTTTGCAACCCCATGGATGATAGCCTGCTCGGTTGCTCTTTCCATGGAATTTTCCAGGCAAGAATACTGGAGTGGGTTGTCATTTCCTCCTCTAGGGGATACTCCCAACCCAGGGATCAAACCTGCATCTCTTGCATCTCCTGCATCGGTAAGCAGATTCTTTACCACTACACTGCCTGGGAAGCTGTAACAAATGACACATAAAAATGCCATCTTAAAATGAGAAAGAAGCGACAGGATGAGCTGACTGAGCTGTTTGAGGAATTTAAAAAAAAAAAAAGAAAAAAAACTAGCACTGTATGTAACAAAAGTAGCATTGTTAGGTTCTTTAAGAATATTCATTTTTCTAATCTGTTCATTTTGTTAAAAGAAATATGGTAGAGGAACTCATACTGTCTGGAGATTCTACCAGAAGCCAACTACTTGGGCATTACTACTTGGGCATAGCAGACATGACAAAGTTTACCCTTTAAATACATTTAAGTCAAGCATTTCTTCTATGGTATGCTCTATAGCTAGGCCATCATCTTCCACAGAATGCACATAGCTAGGAAATAGCTCCTCACTTAGGGATTTCCTTTTCTGGCTGCCAAGCAGTTAGGCCTGGCCCTCTGTGTAGTCCTTGCTGATGGATGTAAATCTACGTGAACTTACCAAATATGAGTCAAGGTTTATCAAAAGCAGGTACAGAATATCCAAATTCAAAATATTATTTCTGAACCTGAAATATATCCAGTGAAGATCCAGGAATGTAGCATATATAGATTGGATGGTTGAAACTTTGGGTCCTATATCTCCTTGTTCTTCTCTCACCTTCCAGAGGGTGTGGCAAGAATGTATTCTATCTGTGGGAATAAGTGTGTGCAGATATCTCAAGAGCTGGGTTTTACTAAAATTCTATTCTCTCATTTATAATATACAGGTATGGCATGAATGCACCTGCAGAACTAGGTACTAGATTTCCTAGTCCTCTTTGTACTTTGTTATGATTGTGTGAATTTTTTTACAATTGAGAAATGAGTGAAATTTTTGTGCCATTTCTTGTAAAAGATTATTGAATAACTGTTGTACATCCTCCTTACTCTCTTTCCCTTCCAACATCTGAATAAAATGACAATAACATTCTGAGGGTACAAATGACACAAAACAGAAAAAAACTGCATTTTTAATAACTATGTGGGAGAAAGCCATCCACCAACCAGGGACATCTGCCTTAGACTCATAAGTGAGCAAGAAAAAAAAATAATAAACTATTGTCTTTGAGCTTTATTTATCTTTGGTTTGCTTCTTAGAGAAGCTTAGTATACCCTAACTAATACAAAAGTGTCTTCAGGCCTTAAAACTGAAACATTCTAACACAGTTACATGCTGCAAGAGTAGCTAACACTGGCTAGAGTGAACAAGATGCCTAGAGAGTCTTACATAACACTGGAACCACACGTTTTAATGAAGCCCTTTTGCTTTTATAAAATAATAGTCCAAAAATATTTATGGGGCTTTCTTTATGCTAGTCACTTTTATAGATTCCAGGGATGAATTTAATGTCAACATATACAAAAAGTAGCTTGTGCATGACATGACTCAAGAGAGTTCCATTTGGAGTAGTGACAGAATGTGGTCCACTGGATAAGGGAATGGAAAGCCACTTCAGTATTCTTGCCTTGGGAACCCCACAAACAGTATGAAAAGGCAAAATGATAGGATACCAAAAGAGGAACTCCCCAGCTTATTAGGTGCCCAATATGCTACTGGAGATCAGTGGAAAAATAACTCCAGAAAGAATGAAGGGATGGAGCCAAAGCAAAAACAATACCCAGTTGTGGATGTGACTGGTGATAGAAGCCAGATCTGATGCTGTAAAGAGCAATGTTGCATAGGAACCTGTAATGTCAAGTCCATGAATCAAGGCAAATTGGAAGTGGTCCAACAAGAGATGGCAAGGGTGAACGTCAACATTCTAGGAATCAGCGAACTAAAATGGACTGGAATGGGTGAATTTGATTTAGATGACCATTACATCTACTACTGTGGGCAGGAATCCCTCAGAAGAAATGGAGTAGCTATCATGGTCAACAAAAGAGTCCGAAATGCAGTACTTGGATGCAATCTCAAAAACGACAGAATGATCTCTGTTCGTCTCCAAGGCAAACCATTCAATATCACAGTTATCCAAGTCTATGCCCCAACCAGTAACGCTGAAGAAACTGAAGTTGAACGGTTTTATGAAGACCTACAAGATCTTTTAGAACTAACACCCAAAAATGATGTCCTTTTCATTATACGGAACTGGAATGCAAAAGTAGGAAGTCAAGAAACACCTGGAGTAACAGGCAAATTTGGTCTTGTAATGTGGAATGAAGCAGGGCAAAGACTAATAGAGTTTTGCCAAGAAAATGCACTGGTCAAAGCAAACATCCTCTTCCAACAACACAAGAGAAGCCTCTGCAAATGGACATCACCTGATGGTCAAAACCAAAATCAGATTGATTATATTCTTTGCAGCCAAAGATGGAGAAGCTCTATACAGTCAACAAAAACAAGACCGGGAGCTGATTGTGGCTCAGATCATGAACTCCTTATTGCCAAATTCAGACTTAAATTGAAGAGAGTAGGGAAAATCACTAGACCATTCAGGTATGACCTAAATCAAATCCCTTATGACTATACAGTAGAAGTGAGAAATAGATTTAAGGGTCTAGATCTGATAGATAGAGTGCCTGATGAACTATGGAATGAGGTTCATGACATTGTAAAGGAGACAGGGATCAAGACCATCCCCATGGAAAAGAAATGCAAAAAAGCAAAATGGCTGTCTGAGGAGGCCTTACAAATAGCTGTGAAAAGAAGAGATGTGAAAAGCAAAGGAAAAAAGGCAAGATATAAGCATCTGAATGCAGAGTTCCAAAGAATAGCAAGAAGAGATAAGAAAGCCTTCTTCAGCGATCAATGCAAAGAAATCGAGGAAAACAACAGAATGTGAAAGACTAGCGATCTCTTCAAGAAAATTAGAGATACCAAGGGAACATTTCATGCAGAGATGGGCTCCATGAAGGACAGAAACGGTATGGACCTAACAGAAGCAGAAGATATTAAGAAGAGGTGGCAAGAATACATGGAAGAACTGTACAAAAAAGATCTTCATGACCCAGATAATCATGATGATGTGATCACTAATCTAGAGCCAGACATCTTGGAAAGTGAAGTCAAGTGGGCCTTAGAAAGCATCACTACGAACAAAGCTAGTGGAGGTGATGGGATTCCAGTTGAGTTAATTCAAATCCTGAAAGATGATGCTGTGAAAGTGCTGCACTCAATAGGCCAGCAAATTTGGAAAACTCAGCAGTGGCCACAGGACTGGAAAAGGTCAGTTTTCATTCCAATTCCAAAGAAAGGCAATGCAAAAAGAATGCTCAAACTACCACACAATTTCACTAATCTCACATGCTAGTAAAGTAATGCTCAAAGTTCTCCAAGCCAGACTTCAGCAAAACGTGAACCGTGAACTCCCTGATGTTCATAGAAAAGGCAGAGGAACCAGAGATCAAAATGCCAACATCCGCTGGATCATGGGAAAAGCAAGAGAGTTCCAGAAAAATATCTATTTCTGCTTTATTGACTATGCCAAAGCCTTTGACTGTGTGGATCATAATAAACTGTGGAAAATTCTGAAAGAGATGGAAATACCAGACCACCTAACCTGCCTCTTGAGAAATCTGTATGCAGGTCAGGAAGCAACAGTTAAAACTGAACATGGAACAACAGACTGGAAAAGGAATACATCAAGGCTGTATATTGTCACCCTGCTTATTTAACTTCTATGCAGAGTACATCATGAGAAACAGTGGACTGGAAGAAACACAAGCTGGAATCAAGATTGCCTGGAGAAATATCAATAACCTCAGATATGCAGATGACACCACCCTTATGGCAGAAAGTGAAGAGAAGCTAAAAATTCTCTTGATGAAAGTGAAAGAGGAGAGTGAAAAAGTTGGCTTAAAGCTCAACATTCAGAAAATGAAGATTATGGCATCTGTTCCCATAACTTCATGGGAAATAGATAGGGAACCAGTGGAAACAGTGACAGACTTTATTTTTGGGCGCTCCAAAATCACTGCAGATGGTGATTGCAGCCATGAAATTCAAAGACGCTTGCTCCTTGGAAGAAAAGTTATGACCAACCTAGATAGTATATTCAAAAGCAGAGACATTACTTTGCCAACTAAGGTCCATCTAGTCAAGGCTATGGTTTTTCCAGTGGTCATGTATGGATGTGAGAGTTTTGAACTGTGGTGTTGGAGAAGACTCTTGAGGGTCCCTTCAACTGCAAGGAGATCCAACCAGTCCATTCTGAAGGAGATCAACCCTGGGATTTCTTTGGAAGGAATGATGCTAAAGCTGAAGCTCCAGTACTTTGGCCACCTGATACGAAGAGTTGACTCATTGGAAAAGACTCTGATGCTGGGAGAGATTGAGGGCAGGAGGAGAAGGGGACGACCAAGGATGAAATCGCTGGATGGCATCACGGACTCGATGGACGTGAGTCGGAGTGAACTCCGGGAGACGGTGATGGACAGGGAGGCCTGGCATGCTGCGATTCATGGGGTTTCAAAGAGTCGGACACGACTGAGCGACTGAACTGAACTGAACTCACCTGAACTGAACTGAACTGATTGTATTTGCAATAGAGAATTCTCATAAGTTAAGGTGATAATTGTAACTCTGCTGCTGCTGCTACTGCTAAGTCGCTTCAGTCGTGTCCGACTCTGTGCGACCCCGTGCGACCCCATAGACCGCAGCCCACCAGGCTCCCCCGTCCCTGGGATTCTCCAGGCAAGAACACTGGAGTGGGTTGCCATTTCCTTCTCCAATGCATGATAGTGAAAAGTGAAAGTGAAGTCATCAGTCATGTCCAACTTCGCTACCCCATGGACCGCAGCCTACCAGGCTCCTCTATCCATGGGGTTTTCCAGGCAAGAGTACTGGATTGGGTTGCCGTTGCCTTCTCTGAATTGTAACTCTGGCATAGCGTTACTGGTACTTGGTTAATTGCATACAATAATTCAAGTGAGTCAAGCAGCCAGTCTTCTTGCTTTCTTAAAATGTACAATCTATAGTGAGGAAACAGGCAATAATTTGAGTATAAATAAATATAAATTTCTGATTATAATGTTTTGAATAAAATTGAACATGGAAATGGACTAATTGTGATTAAAGATGTTGGTTTATATGGGATTTTTTAAAAAGTCCTCATAGTGGTAGTAATATTTGAGTAGCACTTGAAATGGTATGAGATACTACCAATGTATGTTTGTGGCTATTTGAGGAAAAAACATTTCAGACAGAAAAATGCGAGTACAAAAGTTCTGATAATGGTATGTGCTTAGTATATTCCATAAACAGTAGGAAAACCAGGGTAGAGAGAAAGCAGTGAAGAACGTGGACAGTATTAGAAAATGAGTTTGAAATGCTACATATGTGCTAGATTATGGAGGACTTTGTGGCCCTCAAAGCCTTAGTAATTTATTTTAATTTTAATGGAAAATTAACAGTGAGAGAAATTCTCCCATAATCCAAATAAAATATTTAAATACAAATATTCCTATTTTTCAAATGCTCCCAAAATATAATGAAAAGTAAATACTAGATAGATAGCCTTGGGCTCCAGGTTCCTGGACCACAATCTTGAAGGTGTCCACAGGATGGAATCTGAGCAATTGTGTGTTTCATGCAATTAGCACCCTAGAATTTTCTACTGAGATGAAATTTGTGTATGAGAGTAGAGGGAGACATGAAGCAGCAACTATTTTGAGACCATCCAAGCCAGACCATCATTATCCTTGTTTATTGCTTTTTACATTGGAAATTTCAAATTCCAAAGAAAAAGATCAAGTATATTTTACTGAGAGTATCATTTTACTGACTGGGAAGGATTCTGTTTGGAAGTCTTGAATCACTCATCCAGTTCAGAAAATGATTCTTGAAGAAAGTCTAATCTGTATAATTATTTTTATGTAGTATGCAAACCAAAGCTGATACAAAACCATCCAATTTTACTTTTAAGTATTTACTTTGACTCTGGTTATCTGTTCCAATAGAAAGACTAGGAACACTTCTGTTTAAGGATAAAAATTATGAAAAATGTGGTATAAGCTTTTGAATTGTAGTTTTAAGTTACTGCATATGTAGGACTGAAATGCTATAATAGGAAGGCTGAAATTTTGGCTTAGGCTCTAAAGATGGCAAACTGGGTCTGTGGCAGATTGGGTTCATGAAGTGAGTCATGTAAGCAGTAGGTTCAAGATGATATTTTTCTGGGTACCCCTGAGGGTGTTTATGTTTGTCAGAATTGTCTGTGTTGCCAACAGCCCAGAGAAAGTTTCTCTTTGTTTGGCAGACTTAAATTTGAGTAGGATACTTAATCAGTGTCAACTCCTTTCCAAGGGCCATGAGTAAAATTTTGCTAGAAAACACAACTACTGAACCTTAATACAAGAAATGTGAACATGGTTTTATGTGTTGGCATCAATCAGAATGACAACATGCCAAGGGCCTGGTTACAGTAGATTACAGCTGGAAGCTACTTGTCAAAAGTGGGTGATCACACTTGTGTCCCAAAAAGAGATAATTTATTTGTTCAACAAGTATTCATTGAAATGCTACTAAAAGTCAAGCTCAATTCCAAGCATAGAGACTCAGAATAACTTGTATTGTTCTAAATATGATACCCAAACTATTGCTGATTTCACATGGCCATACAGTGAAACAGTTTTAGTCAACATATCATTAAGTGCTAGAATTTGGGCTAAGGAAACTTAATCCTAAAGACCAAACCTCATAGGTGAACGATGCACTGCAAAGCAAAAATCAAGTAAGAAAATAAAGATTAGCATATAATGGAAGGAAATATATATACAGCAAATATTTTAACATGAAAATAAATGTGTCCAGCAGTTCTCCAATTTTGTACTAAGAAAACTTAACCCCCAAATAAATCTACCATTGAGATTTAATTTTAAGAGAATATCAAGTTTATTAAATACATAATAATTCAAATAGCATTCCTAAATATTTAGCTTTCTTACCCAGAAGCAATGACTATCCAGTAGCAACAAGCATATCTAGTATTCAGATGTTGATGTAATACCATTTTCTAGTAAAAAGAAGCAAAGCTTCTTGGAGAAATGGCTAATTGTAGCACTTGGTCAGGGAAATAGACAAAATGAGTAGTGTCAGAAAGTGGGAAAGTGCTGTGAAAAAGAATGATGTGGATATGACAAAAGGATACAGGAAACTGTCTGAACAAGTTAAAGAGCTCTAACTGGTGAAGACTGAAACATTTGGAGCCATATAAAATACAATAATAGTTTTGAATTATACCCCAAATATAAAATAGATATTCATATGTCCATACTGATATAAATAAGTGACTGAATTCACACATAAATGGGAGAGGATAGATAAATCTCCAGTACATAAGAATGCCAAATAAACTAACTGTTAGGGAGGTAAGCCTAATGCCCACTCCTTATGTGTGGAATACACATGGAGTTACTTCTAAAGCATCCTATATAGAAACTGAGAAAAAAAAAAAAAGTAACTTTAGTGGAAAAACGTGGAAACCACTATCTCAGCCAGAAAATCAAAGTAAATCAACAGTGATATGTAATGTTAGTAGTATGTAACCTTGAGATGAGATGATGAGAATATTCTCCTCTGTGGTATCTCTCCCCAAAAGCAATAATCTAGATCTAATCAAGAAAAAAACATATCATGCATATACAGATTTAGAAACATTCTTCAGAATACCTAATCATGACTTCTCAAAAATGGTAACAGCAATAAAAACAAGGAAAATCTGAGTAACTTTCACAGCCAAGAGGCGCCTAAGGAAATGCCTCAATTCAATATAACATACTATCCTGATGGCTCAGATGGCAAAGAATCTGACCCCTGGATCAGGAAGATCCCTTGGAGGTGGAAATGGCAACCCACTCCATTATTCTTGACTGGAGAGTTCCATGGACAGAGGAGCCTGGTGGGCTACAGTCCATGGGACTGCAAAGAGTCAGACATGACTGAAGCGACTAAGACATACACACACACGTTGGATGGAATTCTTGAGTAGAAAATGGATACCAGGTAAAGCTAAGGAAATCTAAATAAAATAAAGACTAAAGTTATAACTTCTCAACATGTGTTTAATTGGAATGTGTATCATACTGATGTAAGATATTACTAATAGGAGAAACTAGATGTAGGATATATAGGAACTCTTTCTACCATCTTCCCTATTTTTCTGTAAGTCCATAGATAAAGTAAAAAGTTAAAAAAGCCATTTAGGCAAACCATAGAACTGAAAGAAAATATTTGTAAAATATACATGTGGTAAAAGTATGTACTTAGACTATATCATTTTTACAACTTACTAAGAAAAGGAAAATTAGCTCAATTTTTGAAAAAACCTTGGGGAACTATTGAAAAATTATTTATCTTGATCAAGTTGATGGTTACAAGAATGTATACATTTGTCAAACCTTGTTGAACTGTATAATTTTTTTTTGCAAAGTGATAAAAAAGAAATTTAATAACATAATACCAAAAACATGGAGTTGTACAAGTTAAATGGAGAAACTGTATATTTCATTGCAAGAGTATACATAGGTGTTCACATAAGTGAATTATATCTCAGTAAAGTTGTTTAAAAAAAAAACCACTATTTGGAACTGTATAATTTTTAAAGATGAATCTTGTTAAAAATTATAGCTCAATAAACCTTTATTTAGAAGAATGAAATTAAAATTTTATTTAGTTATTTCAAAATGGCAGAAAGATGAATTAAAAAACCCATGGAGCAAACAGAAATGCTAACATAAGTATCAATAACCACATTAAATCAGAGTGGTATAAAGACATCAATTAAGAGGCAAAAATTCTCAGATGTTATTTAAAAAAGCAAATTTCAAATATATATTGTCTTGGAATATACTTTTTCAAATATAAAGACAAAATTTTAGAGTATTATATACTTTTCCTCCAAAAACTCTATAGTTTAAAATTTTATGTTGAGGTTTATGATACATCTAAATGTAATTTTTGTGTATACTGTGATATGGGGCTAATTTTTTTCATATGTTAATACCTAGTTATTCCAACACCATTTATTGAAAACACAGTTCTTTCCCCATTAAATAGTTATTTCTGTCTTAAGTATTAAATAGAATTTACCAGTGAAGAGATTCTGTGTCTACAGTTTTATTTGATGGAAAGTTTTAAAATGAATATTCAATGCATTTAATAGATATTATACTAGGAATATTCTCTATTTCATCTTGTGTCATTTTTGCTAAATTATATTTTTAAGTGAGTGCATCTTTTAATTTTTAAAAAAGTTTATTGACATAAAAATGATTCACAGTAGAATTTATCATTTTAATCTCTTATCAGACCAATGAAGGAACATCTTTACATGCACATTACTTGAATTCCTGATACTGGTAAATTCCATACGGTAATTTTTGGTATTTACCTAGAGGTTTAGTTTGCTTTTCATCATGTTTTTAGTGTTTCAAAGAGTCAACATTTGGCTCTATTAATTTTCTTTGTTGTCTCTTTCTTTTCAAGTTTTGTCTCACCACCAGAGTCCGTCTGCTTCAGTTCACTTTGAAGTGCCATGAGGTCATTTACTTTTTGGATTTTCTTAAGAATTTACAGTCAAAATGCTGGAGAGGGTGTGGAGAAAAGGGAACCCTCTTACACTGTTGGTGGGAATGCAAACTAGTACAACCATTATGGAGAATAGTGTGGAGATTCCTTAAAAAAAAATGGAATAGAACTGCCTTATGACCCAGCAATCTCACTGCTGGGCACACACACTGAGGAAACCAGAATTGAAAGAGACACATGTACCCCAATGTTCATCACAGCACTGTTTATAATAGCCAGGACATGAAGCAACCTAGATGTCCATCAGCAGATGAATGGATAAGAAAGCTGTGGTACATATACACAATGGAGTATTACTCAGCCATTAAAAGAATACATTTGAATCAGTTCTAATGAGGTGGATGAAACTGGAGCCGATTATACAGAGTGAAGTAAGCCAGAAAGAAAAACACCAATACAGTATACTAATGCATGTATATAGAATTTAGAAAGATGGTAATGATAACCCTGTATGTGAGACAGCCAAAGAGACACAGATGTATAGAACAGTCTTTTGGACTCTGTGGGAGAGGGAGAGGGTGGGATGATTTGGGAGAAGGGCATTGAAACAGGTATAATATCATATGAGAAACAAATCACCAGTCTAGGTTCGATGCAGGATACAGGATGATTGGGGCTGGTGCACTGGGACGACCCAGAGGGATGGTACAGGGAGGGAGGTGGGAGGGGGGTTCAGGATTGGGAACACGTGTACATCCGTGGCAGATTCATGTCGATGTATGGCAAAACCAATACAATATTTTAAAGTAATTAGCCTCCAATTAAAATAAATTTAGATTAAAAAATAAATTAAAAAGATTAAAAAAAAAAGATTTTACAGTCACTATACATGCCACACCAGAAGAGTACATATGTATAAAATAGCTAATGATATTATTTGCTTTCCAGATTTTTATTGTTCATTTATAAAGCTTTTTTTTATAAGCTACAATATGATTTTTGTAAATTTTTCTATTCTATATATTCTATTTTTATTTTGCCCAGTTTTTTCTGTTTAATTCCTTTAAAGGAATACTTTATGTATTCTGGATAGAAGACTTTTGAGGGTTATATATGATGGAAATGTTTTGCAACACATTTGGTGAATTTTCTTTTCATTATTTAAGAAAAGAAAACTCTTACCATAATTTCCAACCATGTCAAACCAGGGCAAATATTCTACTTTTATCTTTATGGCTATTAAGTTAAACCTTTAACAAAAAGGCCACACATAAGGTAACTGAATTGTTCATATTTAGTTTTAAATTTATTATCTTCCATTTTCTTTATTTGGTTCTCCAGATCTATTCCACAGGATTTCATTTCTTCTACAGCTGCTGCTGCTAAGTCACTTCAGTCATGTCCGACTCTGTGTGACCCCATAGATGGCAGCCCACCAGGCTCCCCCATCCCTGGGATTCTCCAGGCAAGAACACTGGAGTGGGTTGCCATTTCCTTCTCCAACGTGTGAGGGTGAAAAATGAAAGTGAAGTCGCTCAGTCGTGTCCGACTCTTAGTGACCCCATGGACTGCAGCCCACCAGGCTCCTCTGTCCATGGGATTTTCCAGGCAAGAGTACTGGAGTGGGGTGCCATTGCCTTTTCCACCTAAAATTTGGCAAAACACTTGCCAGCCATTTAACATAAAAGAAAGGGGCATTGTGTATATTCTAACAGATTATTAATGAGAGTATTCACTATTATAAGATAAACTTGCAAATCACTTTTTTTTCTGCTGAAGTAGGGTTCTTTATCATAACAGATAAACTGCATATTAAAAATCCAGACATGTTTTATCATAGTTCTTTGCATTTCAATTTTTCCATGATACATTAAAAGTAGTGTTTAAAATTAAGTTGAATTTATTGGAAAGGGGTCAATAAGTCATTGCAAATGTATACATTTTTCAGTTAAATCTTCTCTGCATGGTCACTTAAACAGTCCTCTCTTCCTTTAAATAGATTCAAAATCATGACTGAAGTTTAATTCCAGTAAATGAAATTGGTGTGCTGTTCAGTAAATATACACTGTAACTGCAGAACTAAAGATATATCTAGCTAATCATAATATTTACCAGTATCAGTGAGATTAAAATATTACATTATTATCAGGAAGTTGAGAGGTATCCTTAAGAAAAAGGCACATCCTCAAAATAAATAAAGAAAATGACAAATCTGGCACTACCCTAAATTGAATGGATTCTTGATGTGACAATGTAAAAATCCCTTTGCAATTAAAATTTTAATTTTAATTTAGTTTAATTACAATCTGTCTTCATAAAAATGTTAGATTATTATTATTCTTTTATTATTATTATTATTATTCTTAGAAAGAAATAGATTATACCTCTGTCCTTCAGATGAACCAGTATGAATGGTAAAACTCTTGAAGTCATATGTCAGAACATGTGTTTGGTGATATAATGCGACAATTCCAGGGAATCTTCCTGACCAAGGGATCAAACCTAGGTCTCCTGAATTGCAGGCAATTGCTTTAACAACTGAGCTACAAGGGAAGCCCCTGTAGTGTGTGTTTCAGTTCAGTTCAGTTCAGTCAGTCAGTCGTGTCCAACTCTTTGGAACCCCATGAATCGCAGCACGCCAGGCCTACCTGTGCCGCACCGTCTCCCGGAGTTCACTCAGACTCACGTCCATCGAGTCAGTGATGCCATCCAGCCATCTCATCCTGGGTCATCCCCTTCTCCTTCTGCCCTCAATCTCTCCCAGCATCAGAGTCTTTTCCAATGAGTCAACTCTTCGCATCAGGTGGCCAAAGTACTGGAGCTTCAGCTTTAGCATCATTCCTTCCAAACAAATCCCAGGGTTGATCTCCTTCAGAATGGACTGGTTGGATCTCCTTGCAGTCTAAGGGACTCTCAAGAGTCTTCTCCAACACCACAGTTCAAAAGCATCAATTCTTCGGCGCTCAGCCTTCTTCACAGTCCAACTCTCACATCTACACATGACCACAGGAAAAACCATAGCCTTGACTAGACGGACCTTAGTCAGCAAAGTAATGTCTCTGCTTTTGAATATACTAACTAGGTTGGTCATAACTTTTCTTCCAAGGAGTAAGTTTCTTTTAATTTCATGGCTGAAGTCACCATCTGCAGTGATTTTGGAGCCCAAAAAGATAAAGTCTGTTTCTACTGTTTCCCCATCTATTTCCCATGAAGTGATGGGACCAGATGCCATGATCTTCATTTTCTGAATGTTGAGCTTTAAGCCAACTTTTTTACTCTCCTCTTTCACTTTCATCAAGAGACTTTTTAGCTCCTCTTCACTTTCTGCCATAAGGGTGGTGTCATCTGCATATCTGAGATTATTGATATTTCTCCAGGCAATCTTGATTCCAGCTTTTGTTTCTTCCAGTCCAGCATTTCTCATGATGTACTCTGCATAGAAGTTAAATAAGCAGGGTGACAATATACAGCCTTGACGGACTCCTTTTCCTTTTTGGAACCAGTCTCTTGTTCCATGTCCAGTTCTAACTGTTGCTTCCTGACCTGCATACAGATTTCTCAAGAGGCAGGTTAGGTGGTCTGGTATTCCCATCTCTTTCAGAATTTTCCACAGTTTATTGTGATCCACACAGTCAAAGGCTTTGCCATAGTCAATAAAGCAGAAATAGATGTTTTTCTGGAACTCTCTTGCTTTTTCCATGATCCAGCGGATGTTGGCAATTTGATCTCTGGTTCCTCTGCCTTTTCTAAAACCAGCTTGAACATTAGGAAGTTCACAGTTCACGTATTGCTGAAGTCTGGCTTGGAGAATTTTGAGCATTACTTTACTAGCGTGTGAGATGAGTGAAATTGTGCGGTAGTTTGAGCATTCTTTTTGAATTGCCTTTCTTTGGAATTGGAATGAAAACTGACCTTTTCCAGTCCTGTGGCCACTGCTGAGTTTTCCAAATTTGCTGGCATATTGAGTGCAGCACTTTCACAGCATCATATTTCAGGATTTGAAACAGCTCAACTGGAATTCCATCACCTCCACTAGTTTTGTTCATAGTGATGCTCTAAGGCCCACTTGACTTCACATTCCAAGATGTCTGGCTCTAGATTAGTGATCACATCATCATGATTATCTGGGTTGTGAAGATCTTTTTAGTACAGTTCTTCTGTGTATTCTTGCCACCTCTTCTTAATATCTTCTGCTTCTGTTAGGTCCAGACCATTTCTGTCCTTTATTGAGCCCATCTTTGTATGAAATGTGTGTGTGTTTGCATACTACTAAAAGAGCTATGGCATATCAATTTTAATTCAATTTAAACAGTATCTGTAGTAGACAGCCAAAAACAAGACCTTGATAGGAAAGGAATTTTAATATTCCTTTATATGTCTAAGTTTTAAATTAAACCATGTGAATGACATTTGACATATCCTTCTAGTAACAATATATAAAATGCAAGACTACTGATGTTAAACACATAAATGAATAAGGAAAGTCTTAACTATCTTCTAGGTATTTGGACTTTAGATTTCTGGATAAATCCTAATACTCAGTTCAGTTGAGTTAATTTTTATGGACACTGCCAGCACATGTTTCAGTTGATATTGGTTTTGAACTATGTTTACTCTCTACCCCTTTGATACACGATTTCTGTTTTGTGCAGTACATTATAGCTCTCATTAACAGTTGTTTATCTGGAATGTTAATTTATTCTGTGTTCATTCAGTGAATTTTTAAAGTTTTGTTTTATTCATTAAAATAGAGTTATGTGAAAAAAGTGGGAATGGCCAATGTTACATTTTAGTTAAATAAACACTTTATTAAAAAGTCATAGTTATTCAATTAAAGTTTTGTAGAATACAATAAGAATGAGTATTTGAGGTCATGTAACCCTATTTACTTTTAATTCTCCATTTTTAAATAATAAAACTAAATAATATCTCAAATAGGAAATTTTTCTCACTTTCATTATTTTCATCTTCACTGCTGCAATTAATATCTAGTTTATTTTTAATTCAATTATTTATTTTAAATAATAACACTATATTTAGAATTTAACAAATAGCACAGTATGTATGAGTTTTGGCTCAAATAATAATTTTTAAAATTACATGTCACAGTGTTGTTATTTCTTCATAAAACAAAGCAGAAGTTTATTATCTATAGGGAATTTTCTACTTTGACCGTAAAATAATCATAATTAGTGTGAGTTTATTTTCATGACTCTGAGAACTCTATTTGTCAAGAAATTTAATAAGAAAGGAGTTGAGGGATCACCCCAAATATCTACAAATGAATTACGTTTGCTGTGTTCTAGAATCACAGTCCTCTACACCCCCTCACCTCCCCAAGATTCTAGCAGGGTTGAGAATCTTGTGCTGGTACATCAGTCACAAGAATCTTCAGACATTTTATTTGTTTGATGATGCCAATCCACTTCAAAATAGGCTTTCTAAATAAGAGAAATAAAACTTTCAAATGTTACTCCATATCACTCAAATCCAGATTTTTTCCCACTGTGCTGCTGCTGCTAAGTCACTTCAGCTGTGTCCGACTCTGTGTGACCCCATAGATGGCAGCCCACCAGGCTCCCCCATCCCTGGGATTCTCCAGGCAAGAACACTGGAGTGGGTTGCCATTTCCTTCTCCAATGCATGAAAGTGAAAAGTGAAAGGGAAATTGCTCAGTCATGTCTGACTCTTCACGACCCCATGGACCACAGCCTACCAGGCTCCTCTGTCCATGGAATTTTCCAGGCAAGAGTACTGGAGTGGGATGCCATTGCCTTCTCCTCTATAACAACCCATAGGAATAACCATGGACTGTAAAGGAATATCATTATCAGAAGAAAAGAGTAAAAGAACATGCCACCATAACACTTATCCTTACATCAATGATGTTTTCCAGAAAAGTCTCCTCTTAATTTCCCAACTTTTGGCATCTTGTGGCATTCTTTGAAAAGGCACTGCTTTCTTAGTAGATTCCCAATAATATCCTGAGGGAAGATTTGAAATATCATCAAGGAAGAAAGTTAGTACTATTTATTTGTTACTGAATAATTGAAGGCATTCAATGGGTGTCATCATTTAACAGATAAGAAAATTCAGGTTAGAGTGCAGTAGCATGCATCATTGAACCTGGCAGCAAAAGCAAGTGCTAGAGCATGTTAATGGCACCCCACTTAATTAAGGAAGGGGAAAAGTTTGTGTTGGTGAGTGGTGGTGTGTGCATGCTTAGTAGCTTCAGTTGTGTCTGAGTCTTTGCAACCCCATGGACTGTAGCCGCCAGGCTTCGCTGTTCATGGGATCATTCAGACATGAATATTGAGTGGGTTGCTATTCCCTTTTGCAAGGGATCTTCCTGACCCAGAGGTTGAACCTGTGTCACCTGTGTCTCGTGCCTTGGCAGGCTGGTTCTTTATCACTGAGCCACATGGGAAGCCCAGTGAGGGGTGGAGTCATTTTCAATTGTAAGTGGATTTCTCTGGATAGACTTGAAAAGGTGGAATTTGAACAAAAACTTAAAGAAAGTGAGAGAGCAAGTCATGCAGATATCTGAAAGGAAAGTATTCTAAACCAAGGAACAACAAGGCCTACAGATCTTATATAGCACCTAACGTTCTGCCTGCTACTCCATCTACTCCAGCCTATTCTGTAAATGAAGTTTCATTGGAAAACAGTTGCATCTATTATAACATATTACCTATGACTGTTTTTAGGAGCAGAGTTGCTACAAAGACCATAATGTCTGCAAACACAGGAAAAAAAAGATTACTATTTGTAACTTACAGAAAAGTTTGTGGACCTTGGTTTAAATAAAAGGAAGAGTTGAATTATTGTAAATCAACAATATATCAATTTAAAAAAAAAGAGTTTAATTCAAATATCTGAGGCAGGCATATATGTGGTCTACTTGGAACACTCCCAGTGCATTAAAAAGACAAGTAGGGGCTACAGCAAAGGGAATAAAGCAGGAGAAATAGACAATAAGTTCAAAGAGATGATAGGTGTTCACCTTACTGATTAGTATCAGAATGAGTACCGATACCATGAAAAACATATTTTTCTAACTTATTTCACTATATGTTTCAAAAAATACTCATTTATATCTCAACAATATCCAGGTGAATACACTTGTCCAACAATTCATTGAGAAAATGATTTTATGGAACTACTTTATCCTAGGTAATCTAATTGGTGCTAATCTTTTTTGTTTTTTAGATTGCATGATCTCCAAATGACTCAACCAAAATTTAGTTAGTTTTGACTCTCCCTTTTACATATCAAGCAGATGAGGGTCAAGGAGTTTAATAAATTTATGTGAAGTTCAGTTCAGTTCACTTCAGCTGCTCAGTCATGTCCCACACTTTGGGATCCCACGGACTGCAGGAGGCCAGGCCTCCCTAGCCATCACCAACTCCGGGACTTTACTCAAACTCATGTCCAGTGAGTCTGTGATGCCATCCATCCCCTATGTCCCCTTCTCCTTGTGCCTTCGATCTCTCCCAGCATCAGGGTCTTTTCAAATGAGTCAATTCTTTGCATCAGTTGGCCAAAGCACTGGAGTTTCAGCTTCAGCATCAGTCCTCCCATATTCAGGACTGATTTCCTTTAGGATGGACTGGATGGATCTCCTTGCAGTCTAAGGGAATCTCAAGAGTCTTCTCCAACACCACAGTTCAAATCCATCAATTATTTGGTGCTCAGCTTTCTTTATAATCCAACATTCACGTCCGTACATGACTACTGGAAAAACCATAGCATTGACTAGATGGAGCTTTGTTGGCAAATTGATGTCTCTGCTTTTTAATATGCTGTCTAGTTTGGTCATAACTTTTTTTCCAAGAAGCAAGTATCTTTTTCTTTCATGGCTGCAGTCACCATCTGCAGTGATTTTGGAGCCCCCCAAAATAAAGTTTCTCAGTGTTTCCATTGTTTCCCATTTATTTGCCATGAAGTGATGGGACCAGATGCCATGATCTTAGTCTTCTGAATGTTGAGTTTTAAAACAACTTTCTCACTCTCCTCTTTCACTTTCATCAGGGGGCTCTTTAGTTCTTTCTGCCACAAGGGTGGTGTCTTCTGCGTATTGGAGGTTATTGATATTTCTCCCAGCAATCTTGATTCCAGCTTTGTGCTTCATCCAGCATAGTGATTCTCATGATGTACTCTGCATATAACTGAAAAAAAAAAAAAAGTTGACAATATACAGCCTTGATGTGCTCCTTTCATGATTTGGAACCAGTCTGTTGTTTCATATTTACTTTTAACTGCTGCTTTCTGACCTGCATATAGATTTCCCAGGAGGCAGGTAAGGTGGTCCAGTATTCCCATCTCTTGAAGAATTTTTCACAGTTTGTTGTATCCACACAGTCAAAGGCTTGCCATAGTCAATATAGCAGAAGTAGAAGTTTTTGTGGAATGCTGGTGCTTTTTTGATGATCCAGCGGATGTTGGCAATTTAATCTCTGGTTCCTCTGCCTTTTCTAAATCCAGCTTGAACATCTGGAAGTTCTTAGTTCACATACTGTTTAAGCTTCCCATGGAGAATTTTGAGCATTACTTTGCTAGCATGTGAGATAAGTGCAATTGTGTGGTAGTTTGAGAATTCTTTGACATTGCCTTTCTTTGGGATTGGAATGAAAACAGACCTTTTCCAGTCCTGTGGCCACTGCTGAGTTTTCCAAATTTGCTGGCATATTGAGTGCAGCACTTTCACAGCATCATGTTTTAGGATTTGAAACAGCTCAACTGGAATTCCATCACCTCCACTAGCTTTGTTCATAGTGATGCTTCCTAAGGCCCGCTTGACTTTGCATTCCAGAATATCTGGCTTTAGGTGAGCGATCACACCATCTGATTATCTGTGTTGTGAAGATCTTTCTTATATAGTTGTTCTGTTTATTCTTGCCACCTCTTATTAATATCTTTTGCTTCTGTTAGGTCCATATCATTCCTGTCCTTTATTGAGCCCATCTTTGCATGAAATATTCCCTTGGTATCTCTGATTTTCTTGAAGAGATCTCTAGACTTTCCCATTCTATTGTTTTCCTCTATTTCTCTGCATTGTTCACTGACTATGGCTTTCTTATCTCTCCTTGCTATTCATTGGAACTCTGCATTCAAATGGGTATATCTTTCCTTCTCTCCTTTCCCTTTTGCTTCTCTTCTTTTTCAGCTGTTTTTAAAGGCCTATTCAGACAACCATTTTGCCATTTTGTGTTTCTTTTTCTTGGGGATGGTTTTGATCCCTGCCTCCTGTACAGTGTCACGAACCTCTGTCCATAGTTCTTCAGGCACTCTATCAGATCTAGTCCCTTAAATCTATTTCTCACTTCCACTGTATTATCATAAGGGATTTGACTTAGGTCATACCTGAATGGTCTAGTGGTTTTTCTTACTTTCTTCAATTGAAGTCTGAATTTGGCAATAAGGGATTCATGATCTGAGCCACAGTCAGTTCCTGGTCTTGTTTTTGCTGAGTAGTGAGTTCTCCATCTTTGGCTGCAAAGAATATAATCAGTCTGATTTTGGTATTGACCACCATAATATTGACATACCATGTGATGTCCATGTGTACAGTCTTCTCTTGTGTTGTTGGAAGAGGGTGTTTGCTATGACTAGTGCATTCTCTTTGCAAAAATATATTAGCCTTTGCCCTGCTTCATTCTTTTCTCCAAGGTCAAATTTGTCTGTTACTCCAGGTATTTCTTGACTTCTTACTTTTACATTCCAGTCCCCTATAACAAAAAGGACTTTTTGGGGGGTGTTAGTTCTAGAATATCTTGTAGGTCTTTTTAAAACCATTCAACCTCTGCTTCTTCTAAGAAGCAGAATAAGAACTGAAGCCAAAGTATTAGTAACTATATTTACAAGTGCCAGTAAAGTTATTTGCATGCATTCAATTAAAAGATACATACATATACACACATCATGCAGTCTCTGAGGCAATTGGCATTACTGTATCAACTCATTACATCTAAATGCTAAATGAAATACCATCTTAATTATTCTTTGCTGTTGTTTGGTCACTAAGTTGTGTCCAACACTTTGTGACCCCATGGACTATAGTTCACCAGTCCCTTCTGTCCATGGCATTTCCTAGGCAAGAATACTGGAGTGGGTTGCCATTTCCTCCTCCTGGAAATCTTCCCAACACAAGAATCAAACCCATGTCTCTTGCATTATAAGCAGATTCTTTACCTCTGAGCCACCAGGGAATCCATTAGAAACTTAATTCACAAAGCACATGCACATCTATAGTCTCATTAATTTTTAGAAATATGATTCAGATTATTGATTGTGATTTTTTAATTTGAATTATATTCTACTTAAAAAAATAAACACTTCACAAATTTCATTTTGAAATTCTCTGCCCTCATCGACTCAGTAGTTCTCATTAGGAAGGTGACTATGGTTCATTCTATAGCTGATTTAAGAAAAAAATAGAAAATAATATCCATACTAACAACATGTGGGTTATTTCATGATCAAATTATACCAATTATTAAAATTCAAGGAAAAAACTCTGTATTGACATTGAAAATAGCCATAATCTCTAAAAGTTCTCAACTGTGGGTAGGATAGTATTGATTTTAAAATCTCATCACCTTCCCTGTGTAGGTTGACTAGTGAGACCCAGCACTGGTAGTCAGCCTGTATGACTGTCAAAACAGGGTCCTCTTGAATTAAGTGTTTAGATTTCTTGGGAATCTTGGGATTTTTGTATACTCATGCTTCTGACTAGATGTGTGGCATCATTTTATTGAATATATGTGACTAATACAGCAATCATGTTAACTTATTGGGGGGTTAGCATTACCAAAAGAGAGAATTTAACTCAACTTTGATTAGTTGATTTTTAAAATATAAAAAAGAAGAAATAAAATCTCTAAGCACAATTTGACCAAAAGAGTATAATTCCCATGGAAATATATGTATACACACACATAAACATGACAAGAATATCTAATATATCTGTACTTTGAGAAAAAAGTTTTTCTGTAATTTTATGGAATATCACTTAAAATTTGAAAATAATTTTGATAATAAACTTGAATGGTGATAAATTATTTGAGAGGAGATTTCTATGTGCAGTATTGCTTTAAGTAGACTGGGAAGAAATGCTACAGTATTTACTAATCAATTGTGTGCTTCTGTAAGCTCTGTATTTAAAAATCATATCTAATTTTCTTCCCCAGAAACCTGAGTCCTACTAACAATACCTGGCTTACTTACCTATTGTTTCTTCCTCTTATGTTTCTGTCCATAGACATATAACACACAGAAAGAACAATGCAATTTTTGTGTCTATTCCTTCAAATTTTTATTTTATTACTTGAGTTTCTGTTTTTCCCTTTATTCCTTAATGAATGTATCAGAGTAGAATATAATCTGAGTGCTATAGAAATCTGTAATGGGGGAGAATTATGTGTTTCCAGATTTGCCACTGAATTCAAGTGTCCAGAATGAAAACAGACCTACTATTGAGTTGTGGTTTTCCACTGTGCTCTCTGTAACATGATTCCAGAGGATGATACAATATATCATGTGAATAAAAATATCTATGGTTATATAAAGTTGGAATATATGGATTTAACATACTTAAAGCAGATTTTTAAAATTAGAAGACTTCTTAGAAAAGCCATCTCAAACAGCATATTGAAATGCTTCATACATCTATACAGGCTTTATTTATCTGCAGAAAAATTTCTAGAGGATGGTGTACAACACAGAAATATACTTTAAGAAAAAGCACAACTGTATTACCTATGAGAATAAATTCTATAGGCTGCTTACTTAACTTTCTCACCATTACATAAAAATCCAATTAATGACTTTATTATATACCACACAGATTGTCTTGTTCAACCATCCATTTATTTTAGAGATTCCTCACAGTGTTTCTAATATTTTGTATTATTTAAAGTGTGAACTTTACAAAGAACCATAATACTAATAAAATGGTACTTTAAAATATTTTAAATAAAAAGAAAGTAAAATCCCAAACTTTTGAAATGGCAACATAATTTATTGTATTTATGACATTTTAGAGTTTATAAAACACTACCACACATATTCATTTTATATCATAAAACAATATTTATAATTATATTCATTTTGTAGATGAAAAAGCTGAGGCTCAGAGAGTAAGTTTATTTTCCTTTGACATTTTACAGACATGTTAGCATTTATCAGTTAAGAACTTTCCCCTTTTCTTCTTACTCTGCTTCTTTTGAGATATATAAACTACATCAGGATTCCTTCATCTATGAGTAAGAGAAAATCAAGGTAAATTATTAACAAAAAGGAGATTTAATAGCCTGAAGTAACTGAGAAGCCAGAAGTGAATATGGTTTCAGTCACTGATTAAACAAAAAATACAATGATGTATTAGCCAGGTTCTCCAGAAAAACAGAACCAACAGGGTGTGTGAAAACTCAAGGAAGAGTTGAAATTCAAATCCAAAAACAGTCTGCTACCATAATCCCTTCTTGCTCAGGAGTTGTCAGTCTTTATTCTATTAAGGTTTTCAACTGATTGAATGAGGCTCATCCACGTAATGAAGGGTAATATGCTTTACTCAAAGTCGGCTGATTTTGATGTTAGTATATAAATTCACTTTCACAGGAACTTGCATAATAATCCTTGACCAAATATCTGGACAGCATAGCCATGCTAAGTTGACATATGAAGTTAACCATTACATACAATGATCTTGTGTTGTTGTTGTTTTTCATAGCTTTACCTCGCTCTCTCTTTCTATCTCTTTTTATCTCTTTCTGCATCTCTGTCTTACTGCTCTCTCTGTCTCTCTCTCTCTTACTGTCTCTATCTCTTCTAATGAGCACAAAAATTCTGATCTCTCTTTACAAGATGAAGACTATCAAGTGAAAATCATATTCTTACCAGTTCATTTACCAAATATTCTCAGAATCTTTAAACTGACTTAATCCAACTCTGGGAGAAAGAAATGGCAACCTATTCCAATATTGTTGCCTGGAGAAAGAATCCTGTGGACTGTGGAGCCTGGTGGGGTGCTGTCTATAGGGTTGCACAGAGTCAGACATGACTGAAGCGACTTGGCATGCATGAATGCATTGGAGAAGGAAACGGCAACCCACTCCAGTATTCTTGCCTGGAGAATCCCAGAGACAGAGGAGCCTGCTGGGATGCCATCTGTGGGGTCGCACAGAGTCGGACAAGACTGAAGAGACTTAGCAGCAGCAGCAGTCCAACTCCTGTTACAAATCACTGTGGCTATAACAATGCAAAGTCTGGTGATACCCAGTCTGAACCATATCCCTAACTATAATAAACATTGTAATCTCTTGCTAGAAAAGGAAGGTACCCAACAAAAAGCCCAGGTTATATGCTCATTTTATTAATCATGTAGCTTTTAATTTAAAATAAACCCTTTAATGTAAAATGTTAAGGTCATTATTCTTTAAGTTAAACTGGATTTTAATGAATAATGATCTTGTCAAGATAGTCTCCTTTAGATGGAGTAGATTGAAAAGAGGGTTACAATAATAAGCTTTCTCACCTATTCCTTCTTGCCACAGTGATAAAGACCTTTCTTCAAAATGGGAGCAAATAAAACATTTACAATGAATCAAGAAGACAGTAGTTTATGTGTAAGAGTAAAAATTTAAATGAAAAGTATGTGTGTAAGTATTTAAAGCTTATGAACAAGCTTTGATATTAATGGATTTTTATAATTATTCACCCTGCTTTGTCCTTTTTTTTTATTTAAAATACTCAGTGTGAAATTATTTCTGACATGCTTTCCATGCCCTGAAATAAATTGGAAATAAAAAGATTCTTAGAGAAAACTGATTTCTAATTTGTGCCAGTAAAATTTAGTTTTTGGTTAGAGAACGATCCAATCCTTTTAAGTTGAATATAACATTCATTTTTTCAATGCATGCAGACATACACATTTGAAGATATGCATAGCTCTAAACTTGTTAGACATTTCTTTTTAATCTTTGGTATTAACTTCTTAATTCCAATTGACATCCTTCCCCTGTACATTTTTGTTACAAGTTCTTCTAATAGCTTCCTTAAAATGAAAGTGTTAGTAGCTCAGTATTGTCTGACTCTTTGCCACCTCATGGACTGTAGCCCAGGAGACTCCTTTATCCATGGAATTCTCCAGCAAGAATACTGGAGTGGGTAGCCATTCCTTTCTTCAGGGAATCTTCTCCATCCAGGATCAATCCCAGCTCTCCCACATTGCAAGCAGATTCTTTACTTCTGAGCTACCAGGGAAGGAAGGCCAAATTTTCCTATTTGTCTCTAGTCTTCTTTTTAAATGCCTTTACTCTAACTACAAAGTATGATCTTAAGACTTAGATGCTATTTTGTCACTTAACTGTTATATAAAATACTGTATGTTTTCAAGAACCTAGGCTTCCAGTATTAGGATACATGCCTATCTCATCAACAGAATTATATATGGTGGAAAATTGTCTCTATCTAGATAAAATTCATATATTCCTCTTAATCAATCTTAGTATTACTTATCAAACTTATAATAACATTCTTCAAATTTCAGAGTGAATAGAGCAAGATGAGCATCTCTAAGTCTAAAATGACAAGGGAATTGTTGGATGCCACATCATAATTCCTGAATCATATTTGCAAAGGTCATCAGTATAAATGATGTCCATTTATCTCTAAATCTACTTGAGTTGTTTATATAGCTTTTTTGCAATGGTATGCATGGAGTATCATATAATTTGACTGTGTTTTGTGATAAACCTTTAAGATGAATTGTAGATGTAAAACGACAATTCATCCTATAATGCATGAACCAAGTAATGTAAGAATGAATCCATAGTGACCATTTAAATTGGAATTCAAGAAAAAGAACACTTCATTTGCTTCATAAAAGCCTGTGAGGCGTTACTATTGAATAACGTAAGCAGAATGCAGCCATATAAATCTTCTTAATTTACATCTTGGGCTTCATTATGCATATTTGATAGCACTCTGCAGAACTTTAATTTACAGACTTCTGGAATTTTACCAATCCCCAAAGTAGTGCTAAACATGCTTGTTGGAACATTTAACTGAAGTAAGTCACTGGAGATTTCCTCAATAAATGTAGAATTATCAGTTATTTGCATTCCTTGAAGATTTAAAGCAATAATGCCTATTAACAAGATGATGGCAAATGCTTTTTGAATACAAGTATTTCTCCAACCATACACTATCATGTACAACTCAGGGTATATATTTTCAGGTGTGCATTGATTCTGAGTTACTGTTCATTTCCACACCTAAATAGGTGATACGATGTAGTCACATGTTGAAATATTAATGTTTGCCAATGAAGCAACTTTAAAGAACCACCTGATATGATCTAGAGACCAAATCTCTAGAACTGATGTTATTACTTACCATGTACATAATTGATTAGAGTATAGAAAATAAAATGGAAATAACTTCTATGAAACTCTTTTCATTAAATCCAGTCATTCCAACCTTCAACACAGTTGAGTTGTCACTGTTTTTCATCTTTTTAGGAAGATTCTGGTTCAAGAATCTTGACACCAAATATGTGTCTTCAGTTCAGTTCAGTTCAGTCCCTCAGTCATGTCTGACTCTTTGAGACCCCATGAATTGCAGCATGCCAGGCCTCTCTGTCCATCACCAATTCCCAGAGTTCACTCAAACTCATGTCCATAGAGTCAGTGATGCCATCCAGCCATCTCATCCTCTGTTGTCCCCTTCTCCTCCTGCCTCCAATCCGTCCTAGCATCACAGTCTTTTCCAATGAGTCAACTCTTCGCATGAGGTGGCCAAAGTATTGGAGTTTCAGCTTTAGCATCATTCCTTCCAAAGAACACCCAGGACTGATCTCCTTTAGAATGGACTCGTTGTATCTCCTTGCAGTCCAAGGGACTCTCAAGAGTCTTCTCCAACACTATAAAAATATTACCCTCTTATAAAACACAAGTACTAGGTATTAGTTCTTTTCACAGCAGTAACTACATGATTCATAAATATGAGAGAAGTAGGCTGATGATATAAAATTACAAAACTGACATTTGTTGAAAAAGAAACATTTATCAGTAATGATTTTGTCTTGGCTGCATTTTTGCCTTCTAACAGTCTTAAAACTCTGCTTACCCATGTGTATAGTAAAATGATGGGTTTAATCTTGGACCACACATAATTGGGTAATTGATTTCCATTATGAGGTGTATAATATACATTTGCCACAGTAAAATAGCAATGACAACTAAACCCTTGAAATTATGATGTATTATATGTTACCTGGCTCTTTAAGAGATTAATTAGCGCTTGGTGGTGGTGATTTAGTTGCTAAGTCCTGTCCGACTCTTGAGTTTCCATGTACTGTAGCCTACCCGGCTCTTCTGTCCATGGGATTCTCCAGGCAATAATACTGGAGTGTGTTGCCATTTCTTTCTCCAGAGGATCTTCTCAACCAAGGAGTCAAACTCAGATCTCCTGCATTGAAGACAGATTCTTTACTGACAGAGCTATGAGGGTTAGGGAACTAGTGTTCTAAACCTTGCCAAACATCTAATCACTTTTTAATCCCATCATGCAGGTGAATGTTTCTTTTGTTTAACAATGTAGATAGCATATGTTTCTTGAGTTTGAGACATTACCCTATTAATATTAGGAAACATTTGATGTGCAAGTTGTAAGAGCTAATATTATATTATTGTCTTAATTAAATCTGATAATTATCATTTTGCTTGGCATTTGCTCGCAGTTTTAAATTCCAAAATTCTTATTTGACTTTTTTCAGATGGATAACCCCTCAAACATTTTAATATCAGCATCTCTAAAATGGACGTAATCATAAATGGTACATCCCAGGGTAAAAAGTTCCTTTACCCAGTAAGCTTTTGGAAATGAGGGAATAAGATTGAGAACTTGACACTGCACTCTGAATTATCATATAAAAGAGAAAAATAGAGATGGATGAATACCAGTTTTTTAGGTGAATGACTATCTTATATATTTTATATAGTTGTATATATTGTAGTACATATATGTAGCACATGTACTATGTGAAATTATATTTAAATATGTAGATACACATTTATATGCATGCATAAGTCATTATGGATGGTGTTGCTCAGCAAAGAAAGGAGAGTCACCTGTATACATACTGGCACCACTATACAAAGACTCCACTTGGGAGAAGGTCTTTCTCAGGGTTTATTTGGATATCTTATCTTCCTTGTAGGCAAATCCCAATCATGGAGTATGGCATGTTAGGCTAACAGAGCCTGATATTGCTCATGTATCATATAACTAAATCAATTTGCATCATTTCCATGCTCACTGAGAAAAAACTCCCTTTCCATAAAGCCTGTCAGAATTAGAGAATGATGGTAAAGCTGATCTGATTCTGAGAATTGTATTTCTCCTTATAAAATATGAATTGACATTGTGATAGTGTGTATCCTTTTTTCATAAGCTTTATTATGAATTAGAATTCTTAAATTTGATTACTTTGGGGGCATGGTGATATCAGGTTCCCCTGCCTTAAAGACAGGGTTACAACTAAGCTTGCCAAATTTAGACAGATCAAAGCCATCTGGTGAGGGCTGCATTTGGGCAACCTGCCAGTTTCCACCTGTAATACATCTCTCATAATTATGATGAATAATATTCTATTTAAATTATATTCTCTAAGGCATAACAACATATTACTTGTTTTGCAAATATCAGTTTCAATCCTTCTAATAAAATGTTAATTAGGTTCAAATTTTGCTCTAATTTTTACTAGCTGAAAGATATGTTGCAAAATATTTAGGTATTCTTTGCCTCAGTTTCTTCACTTGTATAATGGGTAATAATGGAATATTCCTCTTAGAGTTTTAAGAGAATTAATTGGCTGAATGTTTGTAAGGCAAGGCCTGCTATGTAGTAAACTCTTATAGGCTTTTGCTAGTGTAATGAACTATCCTTAGATCACTTTCTGTACATAAAATAGATTGGCAGATTCCAATCGGTTCTGTCATTATAATGCCATTTAAAGCAATTCTGTTTCTGGGGATTTATTCCTACTCCCTTGACTTTATTCTTTAAACTCACATGTAGACTATTTTCATATTTTCCAGAATTCTCAGGCTGCCTGATGATTCCGTCCTGCCTTTACAGTTGTCTTCTTTAAGACACACATTTGGTCATTAAGTTTCTCATATTTAACAGTCACTGAGTATTGCTTATAGACCGAATTCTAAATTCTGCAGTAAGACATACTAGACCATCCACAATCTGTTCCTAATCTCAGTCTTCAGCCTCATTTCACATTATGTCCTTCAAAATCACTGCAATCTAATTGTACTCTTCTGCTGGTCCCCAAGTGTGTCAAGCCAAGTTTTCAAGTGGGAATAATTGCTGTACTGTTGTTAAGAGCTTGAGCAGTGAAGTCAGACTTCCTTAGAGTCAATCCCTGGTGACACCATTTATTTGATGGTGACCTTTGACAAATTCTTTAATCTCTTTATATTTCAATTCCCTGGAAAAATAAGACCAAGATGATAGAATTAAAATAATAGATAATACACTGCCTTCTGCACTCATGCTTGATATTCATTGTTGTAATTGGTAGAAGATTTCCATTGTTTTGGTTAGCTTTGTTGTTCCTTCAGCCTAAAGTGCTTCTACCATTTTCAATAACAATCTCTGTGAAAGAATCAAATTAAATAGCAATATAGTAATAGCAGGCTAGCCTATGGAGTCGCAAGAGTAGGAAATGACTGAGCAACTAAGCACACAGAGTGTGCAAGGGCTTCCTACGTGGCGGCAGTGGTAAGGAACCCACTTGCCAGTGCAGGAGACATAAGAGATGTGGGTTTGATCCCTAGGTCAGGAAGATCCCCTGGAGGAGGGCATGGCAACCCACTCCAGTATTCTTGCCTGGGGAATCCCATGGACAGAGGAACCTGACAGGTTCCAGTCCATAGGGTCACGAAAGAGTCAGACAAAACTGAAACAGCTTAGTACTCTTACACATAGTAATATCAAATATGTTCTGTTCCTTCAAAGACAGCATACAATATTTCTGTTAGAGAAGCTATGCATCATATTAATTTTACTTACACTTAGAATTTGGAATCACTTTTTATATGTCTTTTTCTCAGACTAGACTGTGAATTCATTGAAGGAAGAGACCATGTCTTATTAATATATCTCCTCTAGCCTATTTCCATAAAAAATGCTAGGCCCTCCAAAGAAAAATATCCCTTCTTGAAGCAAATTGAGGAAGGAAGACAAGTCAGGCCCCATGTCTCACATTCTGATGCATTTTCTACATCACATTCAACCCACATCTCTTCCTACATGGTTAGCTAGCTCTGTGACATTGGGGAAATTGCTTATTCCATCTAGGACTGTTTCTTCCCTTGTATTGCATACATAATGAGTGTACCTATGTCAAAGGCTGGCATAAGGGTTAAATAAGATGATTTGCTCAGCACTGATTGTCCCCATAAGGAGTGCTCAGGCTCACTTATGAAATTGTTGCTATCATTATTTTTTTATTGAATTATGGTTTGGGGTGAGAAAGAAGTGAGGCCAGAAAACATAATAATTTCTTATATCCATGTCTAATATAGGGAAATTCTGAAAGAGATGGGAATACCAGACCACCTAACCTGCCTCTTGAGAAACCTATATGCAGATCAGGAAGCAACAGTTAGAACTGGACATGGAACAACAGACTGGCTCCAAATAGGAAAAAGAGCATATCAAGGCTGTATATTGTCACCCTGCTTATTTAACTTATATGCAGAGTACATCATGAGAAACGCTGGGCTGGAAGAAGCACAAGCTGGAATCAAGAATGCCGGGAGAAATATCAATAACCTCAGATATGCAGATGACACCATCATTATGGCAGAAAGTGAAGGGGAACTAAAAAGCCTCTTGATGAAAGTGAAAGAGGAGAGTGAAAAAGTTGGCTTAAAGTTCAACATTCAGAAAACGAAGATCATGGCATCTGGTCCCATCACTTCATGAGAAATAGATGGGGAACAATGGAAACAGTGTCAAACTTTATTTTTGGGGGCTCCAAAATCACTGCAGATGGTGACTGCAGCCATGAAATTAAAAGACACTTACTCTTTGGAAGAAAAGTTATGACCAACCTAGACAGCATATTAAAAAGCAGAGACATTACTTTGCCAACAAAGGTCCGTCTAGTCAAAGCTATGGTTTTCCCAGTGGTCATGTATGGATGTGAGAGTTGTACTGTGAAGAAAGCTGAGGGCTGAAGAATTGATGCCTTTGAACTGTGGTGTTGGAGAAGACTCTTGAGAGTCCCTTGGACTGCAAGGAGATCCAACCAGTCCATTCTGAAGAAGATCAGCCCTGGGATTTCTTTGGAGGGAATGATGCTGAAGCTGAAACTCCAGTACTTTGGCCACCTCATGCTAAGAGTTGACTCATTGGAAAAGACTCTGATGCTGGGAGGGATTGGGGGCAGGAGGAGAAGGGGACGACAGAGGATGAGATGGCTGAATGACATCACTGACTCGATGGATGTGAGTCTGAGTGAACTCCAGGAGTTGATGATGGACAGGGAGGCCTGGAGTGCTGAGATTCATGGTGTCGCAAAGAGTCGGACACGACTGAGCGATTGAATTGAATAGAGGGAAGAAAAATATGTTTTGTCATGCTGTCAGTGCAATTACAAAATGGATACTGGAAACTGAGATTTTGCAATATGAATGCCAAAATGCAATTTTCTTCCTCAAAACAACTTAGAAAAGACCAATATTCCTTGTTATTTATTCTTGTTTACATCCTAGAAATCTTTTGGAAATGAAATGCAATACAATAAAATAAAACTAACCCACAAAACCCTCTAATAAAACAACACATGTTTATAATTATATAGGCAAGATGGTGTGTCATTCTGCTTTTGCTGTCTTTATTAGATTATCTTTGATTTGTATCATTGTTCAGTGAAATGCATTTCTAGAATTATCTTGATATTTTCACATTAGGAGATTTTTATAATGATTTATGCAGGTAATAGGGATCTGACCCAAGGAACAAACATCATTAATTCCACTTATGCCATTTTGGTGATTAGTCCATTTCCCTCCTAATAATAGCCTTATAGCAAGTGATGTCCATGCAATTAAGAAAAGAACTACTTTGTTGATTTTTTATGCCATTTTCTCTTTCCCTAACACGTGTTGAACTGATTAGCAGAGGTTTTCAAAGTGAGATCTAAAGATTCACACAGTGTGCTCAGTAAAAATGGGATTTGGTTCTATTCAAATCCTGCTAATCTGCATTTCTTGGAATGAGAAGGCTTGGAGTCTAAATTTTATCTGGTTTCCCAGATGACGTTTATGCACATCAAAAAGTTAGAACCAATGAATTGGGTTGATGCTATTTAGAAAAATGTATTTGTGGATATTTTACAATTTTCAAACCGATTTGTTATAAGAACATAAATCCATTTTGAAGTATTTCTTCTACCATTTACTATGGTCCTCACAGTTACTAGAATTTTAGTATTAAGTTGTTTCTAAGGCCAGGTTGTGTTAACAACCACTTCAGTATCTTTTCATTCCACAAAGTATTGTTCAGTTTTATACTGAATTCACAATGCTGCCTCAGTGATTTGAACTACTCTACAAAGCAATTAGAGATTTCCCTGCTTTCAGAGTGTCCTTTGAAAGCTAAAACCTTTCTCTATAATCAGAGATTGCTGTCACAAGTGTCTGTAAATGCACTCAATTCTTTTGTAAGTCTGGCCATTTACTTTACTTGATGTTGTCAATATATGTAACAGGCGTTACATTTTACTAATCCTTAAAAAAAAAATAGATAACTTATTCAGCTACCTCTCTTTTACTCTATTATTTTCTTTCTTTGAGGGCTTAGGGCCTGATTTTTATTTGTTTTAATATATAATTTTATCACTCATTAAAACCTCTAAAACTGATACTTTATCATTTATTAAAATCTTTCATTAGGTCAGAGACTCATCTGTCACCTAAACAAGTACTACTTGCTTGTCTACATATTCAGTAGGTTGAAATTTACTTGTTTAATTAATGTTCAGTGAATTAAGTCAATGAAAGTATCTGGTCCCATTTCAAACTACTTGTAACACACAAACAAAATACTACACCTGCATCTAACAGTGCTGTTGTGTTTTGTGCCTCCAGAAATCAGATTTAAAAATAAGTGCATTTTATAATTTCATCTGATTATTGGTCAAGTGTTCTTAGTCAAATATGCAGTATGAATTAAAGAGTGAAACCCAGGTTGAAATAATTTTTATAATTTGTATACTATTACTCTAATAAATTAGGTGCAATATATATATTTCAATTAATATATTTATGTTTCTTTGATTTATTTATATTTAATTGAATAATTTTCTAATTAACATTCTAGTGACTTTTATCTGATTAATCTTATGTTGTTACAGTGAAATCCTTAAATATGAGAAAACTGAATCATATGATCTAAACTTGGGGAAAAATATGATTTATATCAAAGTTGAAATTCATGATTTATATTATATGCAAGGGAAAGAAACACTAACAATGACATTTGGGAATTGTTCTTTCACATTTGGAATTGAAATATCAAGACCACTGATCCTTATACAACTGAAATAAGAAAGAACAGCACTCCATGCAAGAAAAGGAAGATAAAGATCACAAAAATATTCAATAAAAGAATGGGATATTATTTTGTTTGCCCATATACTATCAGTTGATTAGAACATATAGTGTCACCAGATCCTTGCTCTTTAGTTATTAAGATCCAGAGATGAAGAAGAAGCTTATTAGGACAAGCTTTGCAAAACTTCTTGAGTATGAAAATCAGCGAAATGAGGACACCAAATCAAGAGAGCTCTTTAAGTTTGATTAGATTCCATTTATTTGTTTTTGATTTTATCACTTTTGCCTTGGGAGACTGATCAAAAAACTATTGCTACAATTTATGTTTGAGAAGGTTTTGCCTATGTTGTCTTCCAGAATTCTGTGGCATCATGTCTTATATTTAGGTCTTTAAACCATTTGGAATATATTTTTTGTGGTATGAGGGAGTATTCTAATATCATTGATTTACATATAGCTGTTCACTTTTTCCATTACCACTTGCTAAAGAAACTACCTTTTCTCCATTGTATAGTTTTGCTTCTTTCATCATAGATTAATTGACCATAGGTTGTGCGGGTTTATTTCTGGGTTCTTTATTCTGTTCCCTTTATCTGTGTTATCAGTTTTTGTGTTTATACCATGCTGCTTTTGTTACAATAGGTTTGTAACTACTGTCTGAAATCTGGAAGAGTTATGCCTCCAGTTTTGTTCTTATTCCTGAAGATTGCTTTGGCAATTCTGGGTCTCTGTGAGAATGTTTTGATAGGAATTATGTTAAATCGGAAATTGCTTTGGATAGTATAGCCATTTTATTTTTTTTATTTTTTTAATTAATTAATTAATTAATTTTTTATTTTACTTTACAATTCTGTATTGGTTTAAAATATCGATTCCAATAATCCAAGAGTATGGGATATCTTTACAGTTCTTTGAGTCATCTTCAATTTATTTATCAGTGTTTTCTAGTTTTCAACATATAGGTCTTTCACTTCATTGGTTATGTTTATTTTTTGACACAATTTTAAACTATATCTAAAAAATAATGCAAATGAATCTATACAAAAAGAAACAGGCTCACAGACATAGAAAACAAATTTATGGTTACCAAAAGTTAAAGAGAGAGGAAAAGGATAAATTAGGAGTTTATGGTATTAACAGATACAAACTACTGTATGTAAAGTAGATGAGCAACAAGAATTTGCTGTATAGAGCAGGGGATTTTGTTAAATATAATACTTTGGCCACCTGATGTGAAGAATCAACTCTTTAGAAAAGACTCTTATGATGGGAAAGATTGAAGGCAACAGAGGATGAGATTGTTGGATAGCATCATCGACTCAATGGACATCAGTTTGAACAAACTCCGGGAGATAATGAAGGACAGGGAAGCCTATTATGCTGCAGTCCATGGAGTAACAGTCAGATACAACTGAGTGACTGAACAACAATAATAACATAATAACCTGTAAGATAATCTGAAAAATTATACATATGAAAAAGAGATTTATCTTACCAGAGCACCTGCAGACCATATGTAAAGGTCATATTAAGTGAAGAGACTAGAAGAATGGGCACTAGTACAAAATCCAACAAGAGGTGAATGCATTGACCAGAAATCCATCTTGCAAACTTTTGGGAGAAGCTGTGTTCCTGAATGGGTGCAGTCAGGACTAAGTGTCTAATTTTAGCTAGAGGATGCTTTCTATAGTTCTATTTTTCTGGCTGTAATTGTGCTATTCATAGCTTTGTCTGTAAAAATACTTGTGATACTGACAAATCTGAATTTAAAACTAAATTGAAAAAAAAACACAGATTTTGTGTTTCGTTTTCATTCACTTTTTTTCTGTGATTCATTCACAAAACTTATTGCTAAATAACCAAATGTGCTTTTAACAATGCTGAGACATGTTTCCAAAGTAAGATTCTATTGTTCCCTAGCTGTTTTTACTCCCCCCAAGGAAATTTAGCTATAATTAAAAACTAGCAGTAGCTAGTTAGATGCAATTAGAAAGTATAAGTTTTTTTGTGATTGCCTTCTTTTTTATGATATCACTTATATATGAATCCAAAAAGTAAAACAAACTAGTGAGTATACAAAAACGAAACAGACTCCCAAATTCAGAGAGAACAAATCAGTGGTCACCAATGGGGAGAAGGAAGGAAAGAAAGGCATGACAGGGAGGTACAAATTTTCCAATGACTGTTTCATCTACTCTTAACCACATTCCTTCTGTCTTTTTTTTTTTTTTTTTTACAATTACCCAAATACTTTCAAAGCTTATTCTTAATCAACTTTATAAATTTTATAGGCATTCCATGAAGGAAAAAGTTCAATGATAACTTTGACTTTGACACATGAAATTTTATATTTTGCTTTTTTCTTTATGGTTTCTAGGGTAGTTCACAAAATCCAATCTTTTTAAACATACATAAAACATGCTTTTTTACATGCATATGCATGGGGAAATTAGTGATAAATTAAGGACAGAAAACATTAAGATAAATCTGAAAAGAAGTTGGAACCTCAAAATGAGAAATTATAAGCTCAGAAGAGCAATACAATTCATGCCCAGATTGTGAGTGATCTCCAGAAAAGAAAATGAGAGAAAGTAAATCCAACCCTTGTGTTTGCATATTAGCTTCTGTAAGAAAGCCTAATAAGATAATCTGTTCAGTATCTGTTTGCACTGAAGAAAAGTGTGTAAATGACCCAATGTATTAGAGAGTTGTTTGTAATTACCCATTGAATATATATGTAGATTTGATTAAAAAAAAAAATCCCTACCTGCTCTCCTTTCCAGTATTTATATATCCAGCACTAATGCAACCACAGGCTCTAGGAGACTATAATAAATATTTCAGTCATAATGTGATAAATACATAAATAATTTAAAAAAATCAGAAGTAGAAAAAGAATCTCTTTGTATGTGCATCATTCAGTTTAAGCTAGATTGTGCCATGGTACAAAACAGTCCCAAATTAGTCCATGGCTTAACTGGCATCCACTCCCACATTCACAGGCTTCCTTTACCATCTGCTGGCTCAGATGGTAAAAATTCCGCCTGCAGTGTGGGAGACCTGGGTTCTATCCCTGGGTTGGGAAGGTCCCCTGGAGAAGGGAATGGCTACTCACTCCAATATTTTGTCCTGGAATGTCCTGTACAGTCCATGGGATCACAAAGAGTTATGTAGATTTGTGTGTCTGTACATTCAGTCAATGTCTCTACACCACTGCAGATCCAGGTGCCCTTTCAGAGCAGCTGTCCTTCATGGTATGACTCAGCTGCTTAGGCTGATTATGGCTAATCTGTCTCAACATGAGAGCTTCTTTGCCACCAGAGCAAGAAATGAAATAAAGGTATTTCTATCTATAACTACATCTAAATCTCTATCTGTGTATCTCATCTATGTCATCTGTCTTTCATGTGTGTATGTGCTAAGCCGCTTCATTTGTGTCTGACAGTGCTATGCTATGGACTGTAGCCTGCCAAGTTCCTCTGTTCATGGGATTCTTCAGGCAAGAGTACTGGAATGTGTTTCCATGCCCTCCTCCAGGGGATCTTCCTGATCCAAGGATCAAACCCACATCTCTTATTCTCTTGCATTGGCAGGCAGGTTATTCACCACTAATGCCACCTTGGAAGTCCCCATATATGTGTGTGTGTGTGTGTGTGTGTGTGTGTGTTTATTTATTTATGGGTAAAAGACCAATTCAGTCCCTGGGTTGGGAAGATCCCCTGAAGAAGGGATAGGCTACCCACTCCAGTATTCTGGCCTGGAGAATACAGTCCAGTATTCTCTATACAGTCCATGGGGTCACAAAGATTAGGACATAAACAAGGGACTTTCATTTTCACTTTCAATTATAACTTTAAAGGTAAGAGAAGGAAATAATCTATTGGCTAGAATTTTATCATTAATTATGGACCATAAAATTCTTGTTATTTCCACAGTGTACACTGTTCCCACTGGCATGTTTTTTGGACAACAAAAATATATCCTCTTATATTTTACATCCTATTATAGGGTTAAATTACTTTTTTAACAAACATTTATTGACTACTGACTATAGTATGAAATAAAATGAATATTTTTATTAATTAGGTTGAATCATGTTTTATGATATTACACTCTAGAAATATATGATGAATCAGTTAATAACATCAGGATTTTAAAAATCATTATATTCTAAAGAATGTGTCATTTTCTCTTTTAGTAATTTGCTAGTAGCCTATACTGTGCCTCAAAGCTAATTAATAAGTTGCAAGTTGTCAAAACACCAAATTCTTCCTTTTTCAAGACAAGATTTTCTCCTGTTGTACAGAGCATTTTAGGAACACAGAATTTATGTAATTTTGTTGACATCTCAAGATCTTCCTCGTGTATTTAATTGAACTATTTTTAAAAATTATTATGGATTCATGTCAATCTATGCCAAAACCAATACAGAATTGTAAAGTAAAAGTTAAAAATAAATAAATAAATTCAAAAAAAAAAAAAAGAAAATAGATGGGGAAACAGTGAAAAAAAATAAAAATTATTATGATAAATATATGTAACATAATATATATTTTATGGTTTTACCAGTAGTCATGTATGAATGTGAGAGTTGGGCTATAAAGAAAGCTGAGCACTGAAGAATTGATGCTTTTGAACTGTAGTGTTGGAGAAGACTCTTGAGAGTCCCTTAGACTGCAAGGAGATCCAATCAGTCCATCTTAAAGATCAGTCCTGAGTGTTCATTGGAAGGGCTGATGTTGAAGCTGAAACTCCAATAATTTGGCCACCTGATGTGAAAGAACCATCTCATTTGAAAAGACCCTGATGCCGGGAAAGATTGAAGGTGGGAGGAGAAGGGGATGACAGAGGATGAGATGGTTGGATGGCATCACGGACTCAATGGACATGAGTTTGAGTAAACTCTGGGAGTTGGTGATGAACAGGCAGGCCTGGCATGTTGCAGTCCATGGCATTGTGAAGAGCTGGACATGACTGAGTGACTGTACTGAACTGAACTGATGCAACATAAATTTACTATTTTAATGTGTACAACTCGCTGATGTTAAGTACATTCACAGTGTCATACAACCATCACTACTGTCTATGTAAAAATCTTATACTATCTTAAACAGATACTCTGTAACTTTTATACAATAAATCCCCATACCACTTCACCCTAGCCCATGGCAGTCATGAATCAACTGCCTTTCTTTATGAATTTGCCTAGATTTTTCATATATTATTTCACTTAGCATAATATTTTCAAGGGTTATCCCTTCTGTAGGAAGTATCACAACTACATTCCTTTTTGAAGCTGAATATTGTTCCATTGTATGTATATATTATTACTCATTTCATTTATTCATTTTCCCGTGGGTGGACAATTACATTATTTCCACCTTTTGGTTAATGTAAATATTGAGCAATAAATACTGTAATATGAATATCTATTTGAACCCCTTTTTTTATTTCTTCTGGATATGTACAGTTGGCTATTGAACAACATGGATTTGAACTGTACAGGTTCACATACATGTGTGTGTGTGTGTGTGTGTGTGTTTTCCACTAAATACTATGTGTGCATGCATGCTTGCTTAGTCACCCAGTCATGACAACTCTTTGCAATTCCATGGATTGTAGCTCACCAGACTCCTCTGTCCATGAAACTCTAGGCAAGGATACTGGAGTGGGTTGCCATTTCTTTCTCCAGAGGACTTCTCCACTCAGGGATTGAACCTGGGTCTCCCACATTCCAGGTAGATTCATCACTGTGTGAGCCAACAGGACAACCACTATAAAAATATTAAGGTTAAAATAATATGAGGAAATATCTCTCTCTCTCATTAGCCACATCTACATTTTTAGTCAATAGTGGTATCAATAATTCTACCTAATCATAAGAGAAAATTAACAACTGAACAACAACAACAAAAACGAGACAGGTATTCACAGGCGAGGGCAATACTTCTAAACTTAAATTTCAATGGATGTTTATGTTTCAGTTCAGTTCAGTTCCTCAGTTCAGTTAAGTTCAGTTCAGTCGCTCAGTCGTGTCTGACTCTTTGCGACCCCGTGAATCGCAGCACGCCAGGCCTCCCTGTCCATCACCAACTCCCAGAGTTCACTCAAACTCATGTCCATTGAGTCGGTGATGCCATCCAACCATCTCATCCTCTGTTGTCCGCTTTTCGTCCTGCCCTCAATCCCTCCCAGCATCAGAGTCTTTTCCAATGCATCAACTCTTCGCATGAAGTGGCCAAAGTACTGGAGTTTCAGCTTTAGCATCATTCCTTCCAAAGAACACCGAGGGCTGATCTCCTTCAGAATGGACAGGTTGGATCTCCTTGCAGTTCAAGGGACTCTCAGGAGTCTTCTCCAACACCACAGTTCAAAAGCATCAATTCTTTGGTGCTCAGCTTTCTTCACAGTCCAACTCTCACATCCATACATGACCACTGGAAAAACAATAGCCTTGACTAGACTGACATTTATTGGCAAAGTAATGTCTCTGCTTTTCAATATACTATTTAGGTTGGTCATAGCTTTTCTTCCAAGGAGTAAGCATCTTTTAATTTCATGGCTGCAGTCACTATCTGCAGTGATTTTGGAGCCCCCCAAAATAAAGTCTGACACTGTTTCCACTGTTTCCCCATCTATTTCCCATGAAGTGATGGGACCAGATGCCATAATCTTCATTTTTTCATCACGAGAAACGCTGGGCTCGAAGAAGCACAAGGTGGAATCAAGATTGCCAGGAGAAATATCAATAACCTCAGATACGCAGATGACACCACCCTTATGGCAGAAAGTGAAGAGGAACTTAAAAGCCTCTTGATGAAAGTGAAAGAGGAGAGTGAAAACATTGGCTTAAAGCTCAACATTCAGAAAACATTCAGTTGCTCAGTAGTGTCCATCTGCGACCCCATGGTCTGTGGCACATCATTAGGTTTAGTAGCAATTTAATCCGGCAACATCGTCTGCTCATGGTAGTATGTTAAATAAGTGGTTCTTTGACCACAGACTTGAAAATTCTGACCTTTGAAGGTCTTGCACAAAGATAAACAAATTAACTGCTATACCTAGGTTGCCCCATCTTGCTTTCTGAGATGATAAATAGTTTTCTTTTACGTCAGTAGTGATTAAATTTTTCTATGAAGCATGACATATAATTACAGTGAGATTAGAGAGCATTACCTACATGTGTTATAACTGCCCATGAAATCAGCAATTTTCTACTAAAAAATACCTACAGTATTTAATACTTTTTTATTCACCTTGAACTGTAAAGAATTATGTTTGTTGTTTAGAATAAAGGATAAAAAACCTAATTTTTAAAACTCTTGCTTTATTGCTCTGTAGTTTTACTTTTTCACTGAAGACAGTTTAACTGTAAGATGCCATGTTTGTCTCAAGTTGTATTCATTCAAGTCCAATTTTGTTGTAGGAAGGGGGACCCCTTCCAGGGCCCAAAACTGGGCTCTTGTCTAACACTCAGAAATGAATTGTCCAAGGAGACACATTGCTGACAATGCAAAAGATGTTATTGGGAAAGGGCACTCAGATAGAGAGCAGTAGGGTAAGGGAACCCAGGAGAGTCTTGGGTTTTATGGTAATAGGATTAGTTTCCAGGTTGTCTTTAGCCAATCATTCTGACTCAGAGTCCTTCCTGGCAATGCACACCTTGTTCAGCAAAGATGGATGCCAGAGAGAAAAATTCTAGGAGGTAGTTGGACATGTGGTGCCTCCTTTTGACCTTTCTTGAACTCTTTTGGTTGGTGGTGGGTTATTCTTTCCGTGTTCCTTAACGGGACTTCCTGTCATAAAACAACTCATACAAATAGCTACTATGGTGCCTGGCCAGGGTGGGTGGTTTCAGTCAATGTGTTTCCCCTAACAGTTTGAAATCCCTAGCTGAAGCTTTTCTAAAATGTCATCTATTGTAATGAATATGTATTAAATAAAGTACAAAATAAATCTAAGAATTGTTTTTTCCAAGTACTCTGGATTTCTTTGGAATTGAATGCTCTTTTGCACTGAGTATGTTGTCAGAGACACAGTGTGCATGGTATCAAACTGTTTATTTAAATAAATAAATCCAGGGGGCGGTCCTAAGATGGCGGAGGAATAGGAAGGGAAGACCACTTT